>NC_092091.1:77268901-77346611 GCF_045679555.1 Salvelinus alpinus | reverse complement strand
AGGCATAATAAAAAAAATCGGTTTCTGTGCAACACATGCATAAGAAGTTAGCTATATTTTCAGCACGAGGAGCTGTTCACCTCCTATTGAATGCGCTGCGGTTGCAGCTTTACGTTTCAGCACCACAAATGGTCCTCTGCCTGCTTTATTAGTTGACTGTCTCATGCGTTCTCTCTCCTCATGAATGAAGTTCAAATGTAACTTTTGCATTGGTAGAAAGAGGAGGAAGGGAAGCGCTACTAAGGTACACTATAGTATATTTTGGTAGATAGAAGGTGCTCTTTGGTAAAAGGTGTAAATTGGTCATCAAAAAGAAAGGAGGACCAAGGCACTCTTCATATAATTAATTAAAATGCCTTTATTAGTATGGCATGTTCAATAGAAACAAAGTTGTTTAAAAACCGACGCGTTTCGGCTGCATGGCCTTCGTCAGGGAGTTGCCAAGAAAGTTAATTTTGATGTGGAGAATCTGTTTAAGGGTAAAATTGATTCCAACAAAACACGACGTAATCTTTCTAAGACAGAGAGGGATGCATTTGAATCATTGTCCAAAAAATGAACGGATTGTAATTAAAAAAGCAGACAAAGGTGGTGCTACAGTAGTGTGGTGTAAAGACAAATATGTGACAGAAGCCTACCGTCAATTAGACAATGACGAATTCTACCAATCTCTTACCTTCAACCCTACAGAGGACCTAAAAACTGAATTGAAAGGGATCCTCACAGAAGCTAAGGAAAATGGTTACATTTCAGACAATGAGTTCAAATTTCTTTTCAATGGCAGTCCGCGTATGGCTTCTTTTTACCTTCTTCCAAAAATCCACAAAAATCTTGAAAACCCCCCAGGCAGACCAGTCATTAGTGGTAATGAAAGTCTGACAGAACCCATCTCTAAGTACATTGATTACTTTATTAAGCCTTTTCTGTTGTCACTTCCAGCCTATCTTCAAGATACCACAGATGTGTTGAACAAAATTAAGGAATTGAAGAATATAGGTACAGCTTCCTTTTTAGTCACCATGGATGTGGAGTCTCTATACACCACCATTGAGCATCAACAAGGTTTGGCAGCGATGCACCATTTCTTGAGTACCCGGCCTGAAACTGAGATGCCTCCTACAGAATTCATTGTATCACTGACTGAATGGACTCTTAATCATAACATCTTTATCTTCCAGGACCGTATTTTCAAACAGGTCAAAGGATGTGCCATGGGAGCTTGCTACAGCCCTTCCTACGCTGGTTTGTACTTGGGTAAATGGGAAAATGACTTCATTTTGGATCCTTCTAATAACCATTTCTTTGACCGGATTATATGGTGGGGACGCTATATTGATGATGTTTGCCTGTTTTGGTCCGGCTCAGAAGATGAACTTATTTCCTTCCACCAATACCTTAACAGCATTAACCCTAACATCAAACTAACTATGGAATACAGCAAGGATAACATTCATTTTTTGGACCTCGACATTAGTAAAAATGACAAAGGTTATTTGCACACATCAATCTTTAGGAAGCCTACAGATGGGAATACCATTCTGAGGGCAGACAGCTTTCACCCCAAAAGGCTAAAAGAGAATATTCCATATGGCCAATTCCAAAGAGTCCGTAGAATTTGCGATCAGGAAACAGACTACAGTGTCAAATCTGCTGAATTGGAGAATCGCTTTTTGGATCGGGGCTACAGCGTTCAGGTCCTGAAAGATGCAGGTATAAGGGCTGGATTACTTGACAGAGAGAACTTGTTACGAAGAGGAGTGCCTCGTGATACATCAGAGAGAGTGTATTTTGTTACAAAATACAGCACTGAAGCAGAGAACATTAAAAGAATCATTAAAAATAATTGGGGAATCATCCAAAGTGATACGCTACTACGCCAAGTCTTTCCTGAACCACCAGTCATAAGCTTTAAGAGATGTCCTACCCTAAATGACAAATTAGTCCACAGTTATCTTCCGGGTGACTCTCAAAAAACTTGGCTTGACCACAAACCCAAGGGCTCTTTTAAATGTTACCAGTGCAACCATTGCAGTAATATTGCACAGAAAAAGTATTTTGTTGACACAGCTTCTAAAATGGAGTATTACCTCAAGCATTTTATTAACTGCAAAACCACTCATGTCATCTATAGACTGGAATGTCCACAGTGCAAGGTGTTCTACATTGGACGGACAAAGAGACGCCTTCAAGATCGCTTGGCGGAACACAAGTACGCCATACGGGTAGGCAATGAAGACTACCCCATGGCAAGGCACTACAAGTCCTTACACCATGGTAACCCTGCCTCCCTACAAGCTATGGGTATTGATCATGTTCCGGCCTCTATTAGAAAAGGGGACCGTCTTAAACAGTTAAACCAAAGGGAAAGTTTTTGGATTTACAAACTACAGGCCACTAGGTACCGGTTTAAATGAAGATATGGATTTCTCACCCTTCCTGTAGGGTCGTGATGGGTCCATTTGCTGTCATCTAGTGGACATTTTGCTCAATTGCCCTCTAGCTATGTTTGGACTGTTGTTCATGTTTTGCTGTGGTCTGGAGTACTGTGGAATATATTGCTTTCTTGTTCTGGACACTTCTCCCAGTCATGGTTAGGGCTGGAACTGCCTCTCTGGGTGTTCTGATGCTTCTAGCTTGGAGTTGTATGCTCATGATAACATAGCTACAGTATTTCACCTTTTCATGTGTATATTATTGCTTACTAGGTGTGTCCAATTTGGTAACCACTCCCTCTTCTAATTAGGGCTAATTGGAAAAGCCTTTCAAAAGAGGACATTGTATTCTCCTTTTTCTGTACTCCCTGACGAAGGCCATGCAGCCGAAACGCGTCGGTTTTTAAACAACTTTGTTTCTATTGAACATGCCATACTATACGTAAGCTTATTAAATATCGGTGATACTATCAAGAGCAGTGTGCGGTTTCCTTTTCCTTCATCTTGTTCAATTGATGCCATGCACCTGCAAATAAGATTGCTCAGATGTGCGAGTGCCTTTTTGAATTCGTTTAACATGCCATACTAATAAAGGCATTTTAATTAATTATATGAAGAGTGCCTTGGTCCTCCTTTCTTTTTGGTAACTTTTGCATTATTTAGGTGGGGTAACTTCCTTCCTGAGACATTTGGGATTTTAATGTTTTATTTTATTTCACCTTTATTTAACCAGGTAGGCCGGATGAGAACAAGTTCTCATTTACAACTGCGACCTGACCAAGATCAAGCAAAGCAGTGCGACAAAAACAACAACACAGAGTGACACATGGGATAAACAAACGTACAGTCAATAACACAATAGAAAAATCTGTATACAGTGGGTGCAAATGAAGTAAGGAGGTAAGGCAATACATACCCCATAGCGGCGAAGTAATTACAATTTATCAATTAACATTGGAGTGATAGATGTGCAGATGAGGATGTGCAAGTAGAAATACTGGTGTGCAAAAGAGCAGAAAAACAAATATGGGGATGAGGTAGGTAGTTGTATGGGCTATTTACAGATGGGTTGTGTACAGCTGCAGCGATCGGTAAGCTGCTCTGACAGCTGATGCTTAAAGTTAGTGAAGGAGATATGTCTCCAACTTCAGTGATTTTGGCAATTCGTTCCAGTCATTGGCAGCAGAGAACTGTAAGGAAAGGCGGCCAAAGGAGATGTTGTCTTTGGGGATGACCAGTGAAATATACCTGCTGGAGGTGTGCTATGGGTGGGTGTTACTATGGTGACCAGTGAGCTGAGATAAGGCGGAGCTTTAGCTAGCAAAGACTTATAGATGACCTGGAGCCAGTGTGTTTGGTGACGGATAGGTAGCGAGGACCAGCCAACGAGAGCAGACTGTACATGTCGCAGTGGTGGGTGGTACATGGGGCTTTGGTGACAAAACTGATGGCACTGTGATACACTGCATCCAATTTGCTGAGTAGAGTGTTATTTTGTAAATGACATCGCCAAAGTCAAGGATTGGTAGGATAGTCAGTTTTACGAGGGTATGTTTGGTAGCATGAGTGAAGGAGGGCTTGATGCGAAATAGGAAGCCGATTCTAGATTTCATTTTGGATTGGAGATATTTAATATGAGTCTATAAGGAGAGTTTACAGTCTTGCCAGACACCTAGGTATTTATAGTTGTCCACATATTCTAAGTCAGAGCCGTCCAGAGTAGTGATGCAAGTCGAGCGTGCGAGTGCGGGCAGCGATCGGTTGAAGAGCATGCATTTAGTTTTACTAGCATTTAAGTGCAGTTGGAGGTCACAGAAAAAGTGTTGTTTGGCATTGAAGCTCGTTAGGAGGTTTGTTAACTTCTCTGGGATAGGTGGGACGCTAGCCTCCCACTTGGCCAAAATCCAGGAAAAATGTAGTGCGCCAAATTCAAATACAGTGGGGCAAAAAAGTATTTAGTCAGCCACCAATTGTGCAAGTTCTCCCACTTAAAAAGATGAGAGGCCTGTAATTTTCATCATAGGTACACTTCAACTATGACAGACAAAATTAGAAAAAAATCCAGAAAATCACATTGTAGGATTTTTAATGAATTTATTTGCAAATTATGGTGGAAAATAAGTATTTGGTCATTAACAAAAGTTTATCTCAATACTTTGTTATATACCCTTTGTTGGCAATGACAGAGGTCAAACGTTTTCTGTAAGTCTTCACAAGGTTTTCACACACTGTTGCTGGTATTTTACTCCATTCCTCCATGCAGATCTCCTCTAGAGCAGTGATGTTTTGGGGCTGTTGCTGGGCAACACGGACTTTCAACTAGCTCCAAAGATTTTCTATGGGGTTGAGATCTGGAGACTGGCTAGGCCACTCCAGGACCTTGAAATGCTTCTTACGAAGCCACTCCTTCGTTGCCCGGGCGGTGTGTTTGGGATCATTGTCATGCTGAAAGACCCAGCCACGTTTCATCTTCAATGCCCTTGCTGATGGAACGAGGTTTTCACTCAAAATCTCACGATACATGGCCCCATTCATTCTTTCCTTTACACGGATCAATCGTCCTGGTCCCTTTGCAGAAAAACAGCCCCAAAGCATGATGTTTCCACCCCCAAGCTTCACAGTAGGTATGGTGTTCTTTGGATGCAACTCAGCATTCTTTGTCCTCCAAACACGACGAGTTGAGTTTTTACCAAAAAGTTATATTTTGGTTTCATCTGACCATATGACATTCTTCCAATCTTCTTCTGGATCATCCAAATGCTCTCTAGAAAACTTCAGACGGGCCTGGACATGTACTGGCTTAAGCAGGGGGACACGCCTGGCACTGCAGGATTTGAGTCCCTTGCGGTGTAGTGTGTTACTGATGGTAGGCTTTGTTACTTTGGTCCCAGCTCTTTGCAGGTCATTCACTAGGTCCCCCCGTGTGGTTTTGGGATTTTTGCTCACCGTTCTTGTGATCTTTTTGACCCCACGGGGTGAGATGTTGCGTGGAGCCCCAGATCGAGGGAGATTATCAGTGGTCTTGTATGTCTTCCATTTCCTAATAATTGCTCCCACAGTTTCTTCAAACCAAGCTGCTTACCTATTGCAGATTCAGTCTTCCCAGCCTGGTGCAGGTCTACAATTTTGTTTCTGGTGTCCTTTGACAGCTCTTTGGTCTTGGCCATAGTGGAGTTTGGAGTGTGACTGTTTGAGGTTGTGGACAGGTGTCTTTTATACTGATAACAAGTTCAAACAGGTGCCAGTAATACAGGTAACGAGTGGAGGACAGAGGAGCCTCTTAAAGAAGAAGTTACAGGTCTGTGAGAGCCAGAAATCTTGCTTGTCTGTAGATGACCAAATACTTATTTTCCACCATAATTTGCAAATAAATTCATAAAAAATCCTACAATGTGATTTTCTGGATTTTTTTTTTCTCATTTTGTCTGTCATAGTTGAAGTGTTCATATGATGAAAATTACAGGCCTCTCTCATCTTTTTAAGTGGGAGAACTTGCACAATTGGTGGCTGACTAAATACTTTTTTGCCCCACTGTATATTACTATAAAAATCTATCTTTCATGAAATCACACATGAAAGACACCAAATTAAAGCTACACATGTTGTGAATCCAGCCAACATGTCTGACTTCAAAAAGGATTTACGGGGAAAGCACACCAAATAATTATGTTAGCTCAGTACATAGCCACAGAAAAACGCACCGATTTTCCCAGCAAAAGATAGTAGTCACAAAAAGCAGAAAGAGATAAAATTAATCACTAGCCTTTGATGATCTTCATCAGATGACACTCATAGGACATCATGTTACACAATACATTTATGTTTTGTTCGATAATGTGCATATTTATATCCACAAATCTCGGTTTACATTGGCGCCGTGTTCAGAAATGTCTCCAAAATATCCGGAGTAATTGCAGAGAGCCACGTCAAATACTCAAATCAAATCAATTCAAATCAAATTTTATTTGTCACATACACATGGTTAATAGATGTTAATGCGAGTGTAGCGAAATGCTTGTGCGTCTAGTTCCGACAATGCAGTAATAACCAACAAGTAATCTAACCTAACAATTCCACAACTACTACCTTATACACACAAGTGTAAATGGATAAAGAATATGTACATAAAGATATATGAATGAGTGATGGTACAGAACGGCATAGGCAAGATGCAGTAGATGGTATAGAGTACAGTCTATACATATTAGATGAGTAATGTAGGGTATGTAAACAAAGTGGCATAGTTTAAAGTGGCTAGTGATACATGTATTACATAAAGATGGCAAGATGCAGTAGATGATATAGAGTACAGTATATACATATGAGATGAGTAATGAAGGGTATGTAAACATTATATTAAGTGGCATTGTTTAAAGTGGCTAGTGATACATGTATTACATAAAGATGGCAAGATGCAGTAGATGATATAGAGTACAGTATATACATATACATATGAGATGAGTAATGTAGGGTATGTAAACATTATATTAAGTGGCATTGTTTAAAGTGGCTAGTGATACATGTTTACATCATTTACATCAATTCCCATTATTAAAGTGGCTGGAGTTGAGTCAGTATGTTGGCAGCGGCCACTAAATGTTAGTGGTGGCTGTTTAACAGTCTGATGGCCTTGAGATAGAGGCTGTTTTTCAGTCTCTCGGTCCCTGCTTTGATGCACCTGTACTGACCTCGCCTTCTGGATGATAGCGGGGTGAACAGGCAGTGGCTCGGGTGGTTGTTGTCCTTGATGATCTTTATGGCCTTCCTGTGACATCGGGTGGTGTACGTGTCCTGGAGGGCCGGTTAGGTTGCCCCCGGTGATGCGTTGTGCAGACCTCACTACCCTCTGGAGAGCCTTACGGTTGTGGGTGAAGCAGTTGCCGTACCAGGCGGTGATACAGCCCGACAGGATGCTCTCGATTGTGCATCTGTAGAAGTTTGTGAATGCTTTTGGTGACAAGTCGAATTTCTTCAGCCTCCTGAGGTTGAAGAGGCGCTGCTGCGCCTTCTTCACAACGCTGTCTGTGTGGGTGGACCAATTCAGTTTGTCCGTGATGTGTACACCGAGGAACTTTCCACCTTCTCCACTACTGTCCCGTCGATGTGGATAGGGGGGTGCTCCCTCTGCTGTTTCCTGAAGTCCACAATCATCTCCTTTGTTTTGTTGACATTGAGTGTCAGGTTATTTTCCTGACACTACACTCCGAGGGCCCTCACCTCCTCCCTGTAGGCCATCTCGTCGTTGTTGGTAATCAAGCCTACCACTGTAGTGTCGTCCGCAAACTTGATGATTGAGTTGGAGGCGTGCATGGCCACGCAGTCGTGGGTGAACAGGGAGTACAGGAGAGGGCTCAGAACGCACCCTTGTGGGGCCCCAGTGTTGAGGCTCAGTGGGGTGGAGATGTTGTTACCTACCCTCACCACCTGGGGGCGGCCCGTCAGGAAGTCCAGGACCCAGTTGCACAGGGCGGGGTCGCTTGATGACGAGTTTGGAGGGTACTATGGTGTTAAATGCTGAGCTGTAGTCGATGAACAGCATTCTTACATAGGTATTCCTCTTGTCCAGATGGGTTAGGGCAGTGTGCAGTGTGGTTGCGATTGCGTCGTCTGTGGACCTATTGGGTCGGTAAGCAAATTGGAGTGGGTCTAGGGTGTCAGGTAGGGTGGAGGTGATATGGTCCTTGACTAGTCTCACAAAGCACTTCATGATGACGGAAGTGAGTGCTACGGGGCGGTAGTCGTTTAGCTCAGTTACCTTAGCTTTCTTGGGAACAGGAACAATGGTGGCCCTCTTGAAGCATGTGGGAACAGCTGACTGGGATAAGGATTGATTGAATATGTCCGTAAACACACCAGCCAGCTGGTCTGCGCATGCTCTGAGGACGCGGCTGGGAATGCCGTCTGGGCCTGCAGCCTTGCGAGGGTTAACACGTTTAAATGTTTTACTCACCTCGGCTGCAGTGAAGGAGAGCCCGCAGGTTTTGGTAGCGGGCCGTGTCAGTGGCACTGTATTGTCCTCAAAGCGAGCAAAAAAGTTATTTAGTCTGTCTGGGAGCAAGACATCCTGGTCCGCGACGGGGCTGGTTTTCTTTTTGTAATCCGTGATTGACTGTAGACCCTGCCACATACCTCTTGTGTCTGAGCTGTTGAATTGCAACTCTACATTGTCTCTATACTGGCACTTAGCTTGTTTGATTGCCTTGCGGAGGGAAAAGCTACACTGTTTGAATTCGGTCATGTTTCCGTTCACCTTGCCCTGGTTAAAAGCAGTGGTTCGCGCTTTCAGTTTCATGCGAATGCTGCCATCAATCCACGGTTTCTGGTTTGGGAATATTTTAATCGTTGCTGTGGGTACGACATCGTCAATGCACTTTCTAATGAACTCGCTCACCGAATCAGCGTATTCGTCAATGTTGTTGTTGGACACAATGCGGAACATATCCCAATCCACGGGATCAAAGCATTCTTGAAGCGTGGAATCCGATTGGTCGGACCAGCGTTGAACAGACCTGAACGCGGGAGCTTGCTGTTTTAGTTTCTGTTTGTAGGCTGGAAGCAACAAAATGGAGTCGTGGTCATCTTTTCCGAAAGGAGGGCGGGGGAGGGCCTTATATGCGTCGCGGAAGTTAGTATAACAATGATCCAAGGCTTTACCAGCCCTGGTAGCACAATCGATATGCTGATAGAATTTAGGGAGTTTTGTTTTCAGATTAGCCTTGTTAAAATCCCCAGCTACGATGAATGCAGCCTCAGGGTGTGTGGTTTCCAGTTTACATAAAGTCAGATAAAGTTCGTTCAGGGCCATCGATGTGTCTGCTTGGGGGGGAATATATACGGCTGTGATTATAATCGAAGAGAATTCCCTTGGTAGATAATGCGGTCGACATTTGATTGTGAGGAATTCTAAATCAGGTGAACAGAATGACTTGAGTTCCTGTATGTTGTTATGATCACACCACGTCTCGTTAATCATAAGGCATACACCCCCGCCCCTCTTCTTACCAGAAAGATGTTTGTTTCTGTCGGCGTGAAGCGTGAAGAAACCAGCTGGCTGCACCGACTCCGTTAGCGTCTCTCGAGTGAGCCATGTTTCCGTGAAGCAAAGAACGTTACAATCTCTGATGTCTCTCTGGAATGTTACCCTTGCTCGGATTTCATCAACCTTGTTGTCAAGAGACTGGACATTGGCGAGTAGTATGCTAGGGAGTGGAGCGCGATGTGCCCGTCTCCGAAGCCTGACCAGAAGACCGCTTCGTTTGCCCCTTTTACGGCGTCGTTGTTTAGGGTCGCCGGCTGGGATCAGATCCATTGTATTGGGTGGAAGGCAAAACACAGGATCCGCTTCGGGAGAGTCATATTCCTGGTTGTAACGATGGTGAGTTGACGTTGCTCTTATATTCAGTAGTTCCTCCCGACTGTATGTAATGAAACCTAAGATTACCTGGGGTACCAATGTAAGAAATAACACATAAAAACAAAATACTGCATAGTTTCCTAGGAACGCGAAGCGAGGCGGCCATCTCTGTCGGCGCCGGAAGAAGTTCAAGTTACTGATCATAAACTTTGATGAAAGATACATGTTTTACACAGAATTAAAGATACACTTGTTGTTTATGCAACCGCTGTGTCAGAAAAAAAAAAAAAAAAAAAATTTGGTAAAAAGCACACCATGCAATAATCTGAGATGGCGCTCAAATTTAACAACATTTCTCCGCCATGTTGGAGTCAACAGAAATACGAAATTACATCATAAATATTCCCTTACCTTTGATTATCTTAATCAGAATGCACTGCCAGGAATCCTAGTTCCACAATAAATCGTTGTTTTGTTCGATAATGTCCATTACTTATGTCCAATTAGCTACTTTTGCTAGCATGTGTAGTACACATGTCCAAATTCTCGCGCAGATGCAGGCAAAAGTCGGACGAAAACTTCAAAAAGTTATATTACAAGTCGAATAAACTGGTCAAACTTAGTAGAGAATCAATCTTCAGGATGTTGTTATCATTTATATCCAATAAGGTTCCAACCGGAGAATTCTTTTCAGTGTCTATAAGTAATGGAACGCATGGCGATATCATGAGGAATGCGTGTGACCAAGAACTGCCAATCTGCCAGACCACTGACTCAAACACCTCGCATCCGGTCCCACATCACAGTATAGGCTTCATTCAGCGTTCTACAGACTATTGACATCTAGTGGAAGGCGTATGAAGTGCAAACAGATCCATATATTACAGGGAATTGAATAGGCCATGACTTTAACATCGACCAGTCTCAGAATTCTCACTTCCTGTTTGGATTTTTTCTCTGGTTTTTGCCTGCCATATGAGTTCTGTTATACTCACAGACATCATTCAAACAGTTTTAGAAACTTCAGAGTGGTTTCTATCCAATAGTAATAATAATATGCATGTATTAGCATCTAGGACAGAGTAGGAGGCAGTTCACTATGGGCACTCAATTCATCCAAAAGTGAAAATGCTGCCCCTATATCAAAGAAGTTAACACAGTGTCCAAAGAAGGGCCAGATGTATACAGAATAGTGTCATCTGCGTAGAGGTGGATCAAAGAAACACCTGCAGCAAGAGCGACATCATTTATATATACAGAGAAAAGAGTCGGCCCGAGAATTGAACCCTGTGGCACCCCCATAGAGACTGCCAGAAGTCCGGACAACAGGCCCTTCGATTTGACACACTGAACTCTATCTGAGAAATAGTTAGTGAACCAGGCGAGGCAGTCATTAGAGAAACCAAGGCTGTTGAGTCTGCCAATAAGAATACTTTGATTGACAGAGTTGAAAGCCTTGGCCAGGTCGATGAAAACGGCTGCACAGTACTGTCTTTTATCGATGGCGGTTATGATATCGTTTAGGACCTTGAGCGTGGATGAGGTGTACCCGTGACCAGCTCAGAAACCAGATTGCGTAGCGGAGAATGTACAGTGGGATTCGAAATGGTCGTTTATCTGTTTGTTAACTTGGCTTTCGAAGACTTTAGAAAGGCAGGACAGGATGGATATAGGTCTGTAACAGTTTAGGTCTAGAGTGTCTTCCCCTTTGAAGAAGGGGATGACCGCGGCCGCTTTCCAATCTTTAGGAATCTCAGACGATACAAAAGAAAGGTCGAACAGACTAATAATAGGGGTTGCATCAATGGCGGCGGATAATTTTAGGAAGAGAGGGTCCAGATTGTCTAGGCTAGCTGATTTGTAGGGATCCAGATTTTGCAGCTCTTTCAGAACATCAGCTATCTGTATTTGGGTGAAGGAGAAGCAGGGGGGGCCTTCGGCCAGTTGCTGCGGGGGGTGGAGAGCTGTTGGCCGTGGTTGGGGTAGCCAGGTGGAAAGCATGGCCAGCCATAGAGAAATGCTTCTTGAAAATCTTGATTATCGTGGATTTATCGGTGGTGACCGTGTTTCCTTGCCTCAGTGCGGTGGGCAGCTGGGAGTCTGGAGTAAACCAAGTGCTATATCTGTTCCTCTTTTTGCATCTTGGGTAAGAGATGTTTTTATTATACTTTAAAAAATATTCACAATTAATTTTGGGGCTTTGAGATAGCAAATCATT
The DNA here is from genome assembly GCF_045679555.1 of Salvelinus alpinus. Taxonomy (NCBI): domain Eukaryota; kingdom Metazoa; phylum Chordata; class Actinopteri; order Salmoniformes; family Salmonidae; genus Salvelinus; species Salvelinus alpinus. The sequence goes on along the minus strand of NC_092091.1, from coordinate 77,334,607 downwards.
TTTCTGCCGGGCCAGATTTTGCCTGCGGGAGTCAGTTTTGGAACCCTGCTTTATAGAGACCAGACCTACAGTTGAAGTCGGAAGTTTAAATTCACCTTAGCCAAATACATTTCAACTCAGTTTTTCACAATTCCTGACATTTAAACCTAGAAGAATTCACAGTCTCAGGTTAGTTAGGATCACCACTTTATTTTAAGAAAGTGAAATGTTAGAATAATAGTAGAGAGAATGATTTATTTCAGCTTTTATTTCATTCATCACATTCCAGGGGGGTCAGAAGTTTACATACACTCAAATAGTATTTGGTAGTACTGCCTTTAAATTGTTTAACTTGGGTCAAACGTTTCGGGTAGCCTTCCACAAGCTTCCCACAATAAGTTAGGTGAATTTTGGCCCATTCCTCCTGACAGAGCTGGTGTAACTGAGTCAGGTTTGTAGGCCTCATTGCTCACAATCGCTTTTTCAGTTCTGCCCACAGATTTTCTATAGGATTGAGGTCAGGGCTTTGTGATGGCCACTCCAATACCTTGACTTTGTTGTTCTTAAGCCATTTTGCCACAACTTTGGAAGTATGCTTGGGGTCATTGTCCATTTGGAAGACCCATTTGCTACCAAGCTTTAACTTCCTGACCGATTTCTTGATGTTACTTCAATATTTCCACATCATTTTCCTTCCTTATGACGCCCTTTATTTTGTAAAGTGCACCAGACCCTCCTGCAGCAAAGCACCCCCACAACATGATGCTGCCACCCCCGTGCTTCACGGTTGGGATGGTGTTCTTCAGCTTGCAAGCATCCCCCATTTTCCTACAAACATAACGATGGTCATTATGGCCAAACAGTTCTATTTTTGTTTCATCAGACCAGAGGACATTTCTCCAAAAAGTACAATCTTCGTCCCCATGTGCAGTTGCAAACTGTAGTCTGGCTTTTTTATGGCGGTTTTGGAGGAGTGGCTTCTTCCTTGCTGAGCGGCCATTCAGGTTGTGTCGATATAGGACTCAATTTACTGTGGTTATAGATACCTTTGTACCTGTTTCCTCCAGCATCTTCACAAGGTCCTTTGCTGTTGTTCTGGGATTGATTTGTACTTTACTCACCAAAGTACGTTGATCTCTAGGAGACAGAACGCTTCTCCTTCCTGAGCGGTATGACGGCTGCGTGGTCCCATGGTGTTTATACTTGTGTACTATTGTTTGTACAGATGAACGTGGTACCTTCAGGCGTTTGAAAATTGCTCCCAAGGATGAACCAGAGTTGTGGAGGTGTACAATCTTTTTTCTGAGGTCTTGGCTAATTTCTTTTGATTTTCCCATGATTTCAAGCAAAGAGGCACTGAGTTTGAAGGTAGGCCTTGAAATAGATCCACAGGTACACCTCCAATTATCTCAAATTATGTCAATTAGCCTATCAGAAGCTTCCAAAGCCATGACATAATTTTCTGGAATTTTCCAAGCTGTTTAAAAGGCACAGTCAACTTAGTGTATGTAAACTTCTGACCCACTGGAATTGTGAAACAGTGAAATAATTTGTCTGTAATCAATTGTTGGAAAAATTACTTGTGTCATTTACAAAGTAGATGTCCTAACCGACTTGCCAAAACTATAGGTTGTTAACAATACATTTGTGGAGTGGTTGAAAAACGAGTTTTAACCAACCTAAGTGTATGTAAACTTCCGACTTCAACTGTGTGTGGAGTTTGTCTACCATTCATGAGTTCCAGGGGAGTAGAACTGTGGTCTAATAGGCTCTGTGGACTAACTAGACTAACTGTGGATTAACTAGAGTAACAGATGGACTAACTAGAGTAACTGTGGACTAACTAGACTAGTTGTGGTATAACTTTACTAACTCTGCACTAACTAGACTAACTAGACTAACTGTGGTCTAACTAGACTGTGGTCTAACTAGACTGTGGTCGAGCTAGACTAACTGTGGTCTATATTTGTTACATTATAGTGTGCATATAATTGCCTTTTTCTAGCACTTCTCAGTATTTGGTGTTCACACTTACCTTATTCAGTCACGGAATGCGCTCTGCAGATGTGGCTACCTTGCACGCTCTGAATACATTTCATTCAACCGCTGAAAATCAATCCTCTTGCTGGTCAACAGATTTTCTGGTGGAGTTTTCATTCAATAGGGTTTTCAGCACATTTGTGACCAACCGCCTCGATCTTATGTAGCAAAATTTGAAATTGGATAAAAGTAGAGTCTCAGAGCTAGAACATTCTATATCATACACTGCAGTTGAAGAACAATGGGAAAGTAATTCTACTTTGAAAGTCGACAAACTTGTAACCCCACATTTGAGAAAATGGCCCTTGAATGTTTTGGTACACCTACTGGAGAGCTCCTCTTTGTCTACACCCATTCAGCATCGTTCACACCCTCTTAAACCTTAGCCCCACCCATCTCTTTAAGGATTCACATGTGAGGCCATGTGCTAAACAGAGTGAGTAGCTTCGTAAACAACCAAAGATTTCAAGACTAAAAGTGTTAAAAATAGTAGTTCCCTACAATAAGGAAAAACTCCAGGTAAAAATACACTTGATCTAGTCCTTGGTTTATATCCTAATCAGACGTTGGTGCAGGTCATGTTGTTCTTCACATTACCGTCTCTGGTAAACACACACTATATAAAATAAAACACAAATTGAATTTGTTACATGCACAGGATACAGAAGGTGTAAACAGTACAGTGAAATGGTTACTTGCATAGCAGCAATATCAAACACAGAAAGCGTCCAGATAAAAATATGTTATCAATATTTTTGAATTATGAGATGATGCCTACCTGACACACTTGTCTAAATTGATGGGTCATGTGAAGGAAATGATATAGCCACCCCCCAGCCACATCTAGCTCAGTGGATGAGTCATTATTGTCTAGACATGTACATGTTCATAAAATACAATAGATGGCCGTAATCACCCCCAAACACTAACTTGATGGGTCATATAATCATCTGGTGATGTAGCTATTTAAAAACAATGAATCAGCATAATCCCCACTCATACAACTACCAACCAATACAAACATTGTCATAGCTGTAGTATGACTCTGCAGGTAGCTAAAGAAAAGCAACTAGGTTCAATAGGTTAGGCTACAAATTGCAATGCAAATGGATTTCTGATTCGAATAATATTGCTACACAGATCATACATGTAACGTTAGCTAGAGAGCCAGCAAGCTAGCGTTCACTACCTAGCAAACAATACACTTTAACTCACAACGACTTTCTGACTAAATTAAAAACGTGTAATATCTGAAAATTAAGATAGACTCTTACCCGAATACATAGATGAACGCTTCAAGGCAGACTGGAACCATTTACCTCTGTTTGGTTTGTAGCTACATCTTGTTCGGCCAGCGTTGTGTCAAGTCACTCCAGTTCACACTGACCATGGCGTGTGCAGAAAGTAGCAAATCACTTTTTTCCAACTGATCTGTTGATAGTTTCTGCTAAATTCAGGGCATCAATGTTGTCGAGAAATGTAGCAAACTTTTATAGTTCTCGATGGCTAACGTTATATATTTCAAAGACGGCGCGGTACAAAGGACTATCAACACATACTGAGCAGCTCAAGTTATAGACAGAAGCATGCTACATGGCAGACGATTCCAAACTCATCTCCCGGCATGTTCCGTCCAGCCATTATCTCAGCCAATCATGATTAACGGGAAGGTTCCCGACTTTTTCTGTGGCTAAACCAACTAGGCACGTAATTTAACAATTTTATTTGTATTTATGAATGGAATACATGTTTGTTAGTAAGGCACATGAAAGTTCCAGAAGCCATTTCTGCCCAACAAGGCATTTTGATAAAAAATGTATGTTTACATTCAAATTTCTCTCCTGTGAAGTGGTGACGTGTGACATACACCTAGTTTAGTGAAACGAGTCACATTTTTAAATACGGTGTGCCTTTTGGTTAGAATTTTGTTGAGACACAAGAATATATACAGAGAACGGGATCAGAATATATGCATATTCGTCTCTGTTTCAGCACCAACTGGTAGATTTAAAAATACTCTGATCTTGTAGATTATTACGTTTTGGGAAAGTGTTTAGGAATCATTGCAAAAATGGTTTTGGGAGCCTTTACACACGAAAGATAGATAAAGATGGTTTGATTAATTCAGAAAATTGCCACATTCAGTTCTTCAACCCATGTTTATGTTGTAAAATGATACCCTCGTCTATTGACTGTACTAATCATGGAACTGTGTGATGATACGTGCGGCCAAGTATTACTGTAACGGCAGCCTTCCTCCTCTTCGTCTGAAGAGGAGGTGTAGCAGGGATCGGACCAAGACGCAGCGTGGTTAGAATACATTCTTCTATTTATTGAAGACGACAACGAAGAACACTATACAAACTACAAAATAACAAACGTGGCAAAACCGAAACAGTCCTATCTGGTGCAATGAACACAAAGACAGAAGACAACCACCCACAAACCCCAACACAAAACAAGCTACCTAAATATGGTTCCCAATCAGAGACAATGACAAACACCTGCCTCTGATTGAGAACCATATCAGGCCAAACATAGAAATGGACAAACTAGACACTCAACATAGAATGCCCACTCAGCTCACGTCCTGACGAACACTAAAACAAGGAAAACACAAAAGAACTATGGTCAGAATGTGACAATTACCCTATGCATCAGGTTCAAACTGTTACAGCTTTGTCTGTGCTCCGCTCCATAACGAGCTACAGTTCAAATAATGAAATCATTCAATTGAAATAAATTGTTGGCCCTATTATATGGATTTCACATGACTGGGCAGGGGCTGAGAGGGTAAAGCACGCCCACTTTGGTGCTAGGCCCAGCCAATCAGAATTCGTTTTTCTCCACAAAAGGCCTTTATTATAGCGAAAATAAAATATAAAAGGGATCCAAAACAATGTTTACAACTCTCAAATGGATTACTAATTTATGTCACACCCTAACCTGTTTCACCTGTCTTGTGCTTGTCTCCACACCTGTCAATCATCCACACATGAGAGCAACAGGGTTGGGAATCTACTTTCATATAGCTTCTCTGATCAGTAATCACCTGTCAATCATCCACACATGAGAGCAACAGGGTTGGGAGTCTTCTTTCATATAGCTTCTCTGATCAGTAATCACCTGTCAATCATCCACACCTAAAAGCAACCAGGTTGCGGTCATTTTCATCTTCATTCAGTCAATTTAATGAACTGAAATTCCATTTCCACAATGTTGCTCTCAGGCTGTTTGGCAGCTCAATCTGGCAGCTCAATTCTGACATTTAGCCCAATGACGAAGGGGCACAAAGATGGAGGAATTCAGAGAGGACGTCATCGCTTGAGCACCATCAACAGACTTTTTAAACCACGGTGCGTAACATGGTTCAATGTGCCTATAAACTAGCACAATCTGCTTTTTAGTTTTTCAAATTGCCGCTGTCTTGGAGCTAGAATTGGGATCATGTATAGTGTGCTAATGACAATACAAAAAAATTGTAACGGAGAGTACTGGGCAATACGATTAATTTAGCAAATGAGGTGTTTGTGGTAAGAACATGAGGGCCGCCATCTTTATGCACCTTCGTCGTTATTGGCTAAAGAGCTGATCTCATTGTCAAAAGACCAACTTTGTCTCAGCACTTTGGCTGCATTTACACAGGCAGAAAAATTATCTGATTAGTCCAAAGACCAATTTTGAAAAGAAAGAATGATGTGAATATCTGGCCCTGCCTGCTGCTTCCACCTAGTGGGAGGATGTGAGTAGTGGAAAAAGACATGAACGGAAGTGAACAAGTGCCCACTACAGGAGAAAGGAGATATTATTTGTACGCAACCTGTTTCCCTGACATAATCCACTTATCTACCTCCATTCCTAACATCATGTCGCTGTATCTCATATCAAATGTTTATTTTTGAGAGTTGTGTCAATTACTAAATGCTTTGGATAGAATGTGACTGAATGTGGCAGGAAAAAATGGTTTGAAAGTAGTTCTGTTTTGAATCTTGTTAATTAAATTAGTGATATTTTCCTTGTCCCAAATGAGAGGTATTTATCCATGGCATAAGAAGGGAGGTCTGGATGGGACTTCATGACAGCCGTGCAGAGGAAGTTTGGCAGTGGGTTGATGGGACATCTTACTACCTAGTGAGTGGACCACCTGGTTCTCTGTATTTATAACAACCCTCATGAATAGGCCATTATAAATGTCAATAATGTTTTGTAAATTAATTTCTTATAAATGCTCAGGAATTGTAATGGTTATAATATTTAGAAATGGTTTATAAATGTTTACAAATAAGACAGTAATAATGTATTAATACTATGTACATTATTTATGAAGAGTCTATTAAAATATGCTTATTCATCAGTAATTCAATGTCATTTTAAACAACTTCTTTGGCGTTGAGGACTGTGCTATTTTCACCCAAAGTTAGTCAGATCCATTGAAGAGCTGGAACAGTGTAGGGAGCATTATGAAAATCAACTGGGTCTGTGAGAACCAGACGCACAATCAACTGGGTCTGTGAGAACCAGACGCACAATCAACTGGGTCTGTGAGAACCAGACGCACAATCAACTGGGTCTGTGAGAACCAGACACACAATCAACTGGGCCTGTGAGAACCAGACACACAATCAACTGGGTCTGTGAGAACCAGACACACAATCAACTGGGTCTGTGAGAACCAGACTCACAATCAACTGGGCCTGTGAGAACCAGACACACAATCAACTGGGTCTGTGAGAACCAGACACACAATCAACTGGGTCTGTGAGAACCAGACACACAATCAACTGGGTCTGTGAGAACCAGACACACAATCAACTGGGTCTGTGAGAACCAGACACACAATCAACTGGGTCTGTGAGAACCAGACACACGTCCATGTTAAACACTAGTTATAATGGTTATGGGTCCATGGTTAAAGAAAGGGAAGTCTGGGATTGTCCAAGTGACAGGGTGTCTGGTTGCTTTGCTGTTTGAATCCCATATTGACCCTTTATTAAGTCTATCTGATGGAGTTGTGTTGGATATCCATGTGAAGTTTTAAGCTGTTTTAGTTTTTATTTGTAATTAAACTGACAACATTATATCAGAAATTATTATGAGGTTGCTAGGTGTTGGGTTAAGGTCACTACAGTATAAACTCAGTATAGACCAGGTTATGAGGTTGCTAGGTGTTGGGTTAAGGTCACTACAGTATAAACTCAGTATAGACCAGGTTATGAGGTTGCTAGGTGTTGGGTTAAGGTCACTACAGTATAAACTCAGTATAGACCAGGTTATGAGGTTGCTAGGTGTTGGGTTAAGGTCACTACAGTATAAACTCAGTATAGACCAGGTTATGAGGTTGCTAGGTGTTGGGTTAAGGTCACTACAGTATAAACTCAGTATTGACCAGGTTATGAGGTTGCTAGGTGTTGGGTTAAGGTCACTACAGTATAAACTCAGTATAGACCAGGTTATGAGGTTGCTAGGTGTTGGGTTAAGGTCACTACAGTATAAACTCAGTATAGACCAGGTTATGAGGTTGCTAGGTGTTGGGTTAAGGTCACTACAGTATAAACTCAGTATAGACCAGGTTATGAGGTTGCTAGGTGTTGGGTTAAGGTCACTACAGTATAAACTCAGTATAGACCAGGTTATGAGGTTGCTAGGTGTTGGGATAAGGTCACTACAGTATAAACTCAGTATAGACCAGGTTATGAGGTTGCTAGGTGTTGGGTTAAGGTCACTACAGTATAAACTCAGTATAGACCAGGTTATGAGGTTGCTAGGTGTTGGGTTAAGGTCACTAGAGTATAAACTCAGTATAGACCAGGTTATGAGGTTGCTAGGTGTTGGGTTAAGATCACTACAGTATAAACTCAGTATAGACCAGGTTATGAGGTTGCTAGGTGTTGGGTTAAGGTCACTACAGTATAAACTCAGTATAGACCAGGTTATGAGGTTGCTAGGTGTTGGGATAAGGTCACTACAGTATAAACTCAGTATAGACCAGGTTATGAGGTTGCTAGGTGTTGGGTTAAGGTCACTACAGTATAAACTCAGTATAGACCAGGTTATGAGGTTGCTAGGTGTTGGGTTAAGGTCACTACAGTATAAACTCAGTATAGACCAGGTTATGAGGTTGCTAGGTGTTGGGTTAAGGTCACTACAGTATAAACTCAGTATAGACCAGGTTATGAGGTTGCTAGGTGTTGGGATAAGGTCACTACAGTATAAACTCAGTATAGACCAGGTTATGAGGTTGCTAGGTGTTGGGTTAAGGTCACTACAGTATAAACTCAGTATAGACCAGGTTATGAGGTTGCTAGGTGTTGGGTTACGGTCACTACAGTATAAACTCAGTATAGACCAGGTTATGAGGTTGCTAGGTGTTGGGTTAAGGTCACTACAGTATAAACTCAGTATAGACCAGGTTATGAGGTTGCTAGGTGTTGGGATAAGGTCAGTACAAACACGCTTGTGGGGACTGTCTGGTAATTAGTCAAATATGACATTATTGGTGTAGAAAAAGTAAATTATCAGTAGGCAGGATGTATTATAAACATTATATTGTGAAGACATGTTTATTTAGTTAATAGCATTACACTGGACCAAAACCTGTCTAGCTGTCTGTTGAATTACACTGCACCAAAACCTTCTGTCTAGCTGTGTGTTGAATTACACTGGACCTAAACCTGTCTTGCTGTCTGTTGAACGTGTCTAATAAACATGGAATAGAACACTAGAGTGTGGTATTCAGGAAGGATTCTGGAATGTTGAGTACAAACAGATTCTAGAACCTGTAGAGTGTACGGAGTTGAGTGTTCTGGAATGCTTTAGCCAGATGTTCTGGAGGAGTGTAATGTTGATTGTGACGTCATCACACCTTGACCACAGCCTTGCCGGTGTTGTCTCCCTGTAACATGCCCATGAAGGCAGCAGGCATGTTGTTGAAACCACTGGTGATGTGTTCACTGCATCTCAGCTTGCCCTGAAAGATCAACACAAACATTTCATTCTCCCCGCCAGCATCATCACTACTGTCATCACCATCATCCTCGTCGTCGTCATCATCACCACCGTCATCATCATCATGCTTACACAGTGTTTGACAACTGTTTTCATGGATTCACATGACTCTATAAAACTACCTTCAGAAGCAATCTTTACTGGATGGGTTTCTATAGTATCCTGAATGTCCTGAACACTGGTAATGTAACACTTTAAAAAAAAAACTTTATTTAACTAGGCAAGTCAGTTAAGAACAAATTCTTATTTACAATGACGGACTAGGAACAGTGGGTTAACTACCTTGTTCAGGGGCAGAACGACAAATGTTTACCTTGTCAGCGCAGGGATTTGATCTTGCAACCATTCCGGTTACTAGTACAACGCTCTAACCACTAGGCTAATTGCCACCCCTGCCTACAGAACACTGGTAATGGAACACCGGTAATAGAACTCCGGTAATAGAACACCGGTAATAGAACTCCGGTAATAGAACTCCGGTAATAGAACACCGGTAATAGAACACCGGTAATAGAACACTGGTAACGGAACACTGGTAATGGAACACTCGTAACAGAACACAGGTAATGGAACCCTGCCACTGTACATCAGTCATCCAGGCCAATATTGTCCCTAGTAGCAAAACACTGCTAATACAACACTAGTAGCAAAACACTGCTAATACAACACCAGTAGTAGAACACTGCTAATACAACACCAATAGCAGAACACTGCTAATACAACACTAGGAGCAGAACACTGCTAATACAACACTAGTAACAGAACACTGCTAATACAACACTAGTAGTAGAACACCGCTAATACAACACTAGTAATAGAACACTGCTAATACAACACTAGTAATAGAACACTGCTAATACAACACTAGTAGCAGAACACTGCTAATACAACACTAGTAGCAGAACACTGCTAATACAACACTAGTAGCAGAACACTGCTAATACAACACTAGTAGCAGAACACCGCTAATACAACACTAGTAATAGAACACTGCTAATACAACGCTAGTAGCAGAACACTGCTAATACAACACTAGTAATAGAACACTGCTAATACAACGCTAGTAGCAGAACACTGCTAATACAACACTAGTAGCAGAACACTGCTAATACAACACTAGTAATAGAACACTGCTAATACAACACTAGTAATAGAACACTGCTAATACAACACTAGTAATAGAACACTGCTAATACAACACTAGTAATAGAACACTGCTAATACAACACTAGTAGCAGAACACTGCTAATACAACACTAGTAATAGAACACTGCTAATACAACACTAGTAATAGAACACTGCTAATACAACGCTAGTAGCAGAACACTGCTAATACAACACTAGTAGCAGAACACTGCTAATACAACACTAGTAGCAGAACACTGCTAATACAACACTAGTAGCAGAACACTGCTAATACAACACTAGTAATAGAACACTGCTAATACAACGCTAGTAGCAGAACACTGCTAATACAACACTAGTAGCAGAACACTGCTAATACAACACTAGTAATAGAACACTGCTAATACAACACTAGTAATAGAACACTGCTAATACAACACTAGTAATAGAACACTGCTAATACAACACTAGTAGTAGAACACTGCTAATACAACACTAGTAATAGAACACTGCTAATACAACACTAGTAATAGAGCACTGCTAATACAACACTAGTAGCAGAACACTGCTAATACAACACTAGTAATAGAACACTGCTAATACAACACTAGTAATAGAGCACTGCTAATACAACACTAGTAATAGAACACTGCTAATACAACACTAGTAGCAGAACACTGCTTATACAACACTAGTAGCAGAACACTGCTAATATAACACTAGTAGCAGAACACTGCTAATACAACACTAGTAGCAGAACACTGCTAATACAACACTAGTAATAGAACACTGCTAATACAACACTAGTAATAGAGCACTGCTAATACAACACTAGTAATAGAACACTGCTAATACAACACTAGTAGCAGAACACTGCTTATACAACACTAGTAGCAGAACACTGCTAATATAACACTAGTAGCAGAACACTGCTAATACAACACTAGTAATAGAACACTGCTAATACAACACTGGTAGCAGAACACCGCTAATACAACACTAGTAATAGAACACTGCTAATACAACACTAGTAGCAGAACACTGCTAATACAACACTAGTAGCAGAACACTGCTAATACAACACTAGTAGCAGAACACTGCTAATACAACACTAGTAATAGAACACTGCTAATACAACACTAGTAGCAGAACACTGCTAATACAACACTAGTAGCAGAACACTGCTAATACAACACTAGTAGCAGAACACTTCTAATACAACACTAGTAATAGAACACTGCTAATACAACACTAGGAGCAGAACACTGCTAATACAACACTAGGAGCAGAACACTGCTAATACAACACTAGTAGCAGAACACTGCTAATACAACACTAGTAGCAGAACACTGCTAATACAACACTAGTAGCAGAACACTTCTAATACAACACTATTAGCAGAACACTTCTAATACAACACTAGTAGCAGAACACTGCTAATACAACACTAGTAGCAGAACACTGCTAATACAACACTAGTAGCAGAACACTGCTAATACAACACTAGTAGCAGAACACTGCTAATACAACACTAGTAGCAGAACACTGCTAATACAACACTAGTAGTAGAACACTGCTAATACAACACTGGTAGCAGAACACTGCTAATACAACACTGGTAATAGAACACTGCTAATACAACACTAGTAGCAGAACACTGCTAATACAACACTAGTAGCAGAACACTGCTAATACAACACTAGTAGCAGAACACTGCTAATACAACACTAGTAGCAGAACACTGCTAATACAACACTAGTAGCAGAACACTGCTAATACAACACTAGTAGCAGAACACTGCTAATACAACACTAGTAGCAGAACACTGCTAATACAACACTAGTAGCAGAACACTGCTAATACAACACTAGTAGCAGAACACTGCTAATACAACACTAGTAGCAGAACACTGCTAATACAACACTAGTAGCAGAACACTGCTAATACAACACTAGTAGCAGAACACTGCTAATACAACACTAGTAGCAGAACACTGCTAATACAACACTAGTAGCAGAACACTGCTAATACAACACTAGTAGCAGAACACTGCTAATACAACACTAGTAGCAGAACACTGCTAATACAACACTAGGAGCAGAACACTGCTAATACAACACTAGGAGCAGAACACTGCTAATACAACACTAGGAGCAGAACACTGCTAATACAACACTAGGAGCAGAACACTGCTAATACAACACTAGGAGCAGAACACTGCTAATACAACACTAGTAGCAGAACACTGCTAATACAACACTAGTAGCAGAACACTGCTAATACAACACTAGTAGCAGAACACTGCTAATACAACACTACTAGTAGAACACTGCTAATACAACACTACTAGTAGAACACTGCTAATACAACACTAGTAGCAGAACACTGCTAATACAACACTAGTAGCAGAACACTGCTAATACAACACTAGTAGCAGAACACTGCTAATACAACACTAGTAGCAGAACACTGCTAATACAACACTAGTAGTAGAACACTGCTAATACAACACTAATAGCAGAACACTGCTAATACAACACTAGTAACAGAACACTTCTAATACAACACTAGTAGCAGAACACTTCTAATACAACACTAGTAGCAGAACACTGCTAATACAACACTAATAGCAGAACACTGCTAATACAACACTAGTAGCATAACACTGCTAATACAACACTAGTAGCAGAACACTGCTAATACAACACTAGTAGCAGAACACTGCTAATACAACACTAGTAGCAGAACACTGCTAATACAACACTAGTAGCAGAACACTGCTAATACAACACTAGTAGCAGAACACTGCTAATACAACACTAGTAGCAGAACACTGCTAATACAACACTAGTAGTAGAACACTGCTAATACAACACTAGGAGCAGAACACTGCTAATACAACACTAGGAGCAGAACACTGCTAATACAATACTAGTAGCAGAACACTGCTAATACAACACTAGTAGCAGAACACTGCTAATACAACACTAGTAGCAGAACACTGCTAATACAACACTAGTAGCAGAACACTTCTAATACAACACTAGTAATAGAACACTGCTATTACAACACTAGTAGCAGAACACTGCTAATACAACACTAGTAGCAGAACACTGCTAATACAACACTAGTAGTAGAACACTGCTAATACAACACTAGGAGCAGAACACTGCTAATACAACACTAGTAGCAGAACACTGCTAATACAACACTAGTAGCAGAACACTGCTAATGCAACACTAGTAGCAGAACACTGCTAATACAACACTAGTAGTAGAACACTGCTAATACAACACTAATAGCAGAACACTGCTAATACAACACTAGTAACAGAACACTTCTAATACAACACTAGTAGCAGAACACTTCTAATACAACACTAGTAGCAGAACACTGCTAATACAACACTAGTAGCAGAACACTGCTAATACAACACTAGTAGCAGAACACTGCTAATACAACACTAGTAGCAGAACACTGCTAATACAACACTAGTAGCAGAACACTGCTAATACAACACTAGTAGCAGAACACTGCTAATACAACACTAGTAGTAGAACACTGCTAATACAACACTAGGAGCAGAACACTGCTAATACAACACTAGTAGCAGAACAATGCTAATACAACACTAGTAGCAGAACACTTCTAATACAACACTAGTAATAGAACACCGCTAATACAACACTAGTAGTAGAACACCGCTAATACAACACTAGTAATAGAACACCGCTAATACAACACTAGTAGTAGAACACCGCTAATACAACACTAGTAGTAGAACACCGCTAATACAACACTAGTAATAGAACACCGCTAATACAACACTAGTAGCAGAACACCGCTAATACAACACTAGTAGTAGAACACCGCTAATACAACACTAGTAGTAGAACACCGCTAATACAACACTAGTAGCAGAACACTGCTATTACAACACTAGTAGCAGAACACTGCTAATACAACACTAGTAGTAGAACACTGCTAATACAACACTGGTAATAGAACACTGCTAATACAACACTGGTAGCAGAACACTGCTAATACAACACTAGTAGCAGAACACTGCTAATACAACACTAGTAGCAGAACACTGCTAATACAACACTAGTAGCAGAACACTGCTAATACAACACTAGTAGCAGAACACTGCTAATACAACACTAGTAGCAGAACACTGCTAATACAACACTAGTAGCAGAACACTGCTAATACAACACTAGTAGCAGAACACTGCTAATACAACACTAGTAGCAGAACACTGCTAATACAACACTAGTAGCAGAACACTGCTAATACAACACTAGTAGCAGAACACTGCTAATACAACACTAGTAGCAGAACACTGCTAATTCAACACTAGTAGCAGAACACTGCTAATACAACACTAGTAGCAGAACACTGCTAATACAACACTAGTAGCAGAACACTGCTAATACAACACTAGTAGCAGAACACTGCTAATACAACACTAGTAGCAGAACACTGCTAATACAACACTAGTAGCAGAACACTGCTAATACAACACTAGTAGCAGAACACTGCTAATACAACACTAGTAGCAGAACACTGCTAATACAACACTAGTAATAGAACACTGCTATTACAACACTAGTAGCAGAACACTGCTAATACAACACTAGTAATAGAACACTGCTATTACAACACTAGTAGCAGAACACTGCTAATACAACACTACTAGTAGAACACTGCTAATACAACACTAGTAGCAGAACACTGCTAATACAACACTATTAGCAGAACACTGCTAATACAACACTAGTAGCAGAACACTGCTAATACAACACTAGTAGCAGAACACTGCTAATACAACACTAGTAATAGAACACTGCTATTACAACACTAGTAGCAGAACACTGCTAATACAACACTACTAGTAGAACACTGCTAATACAACACTAGTAGCAGAACACTGCTAATACAACACTATTAGCAGAACACTGCTAATACAACACTAGTAGCAGAACACTGCTAATACAACACTAGTAGCAGAACACTGCTAATACAACACTAGTAGCAGAACACTGCTAATACAACACTAGTAGCAGAACACTGCTAATACAACACTGGTAGTAGAACACTGCTAATACAACACTGGTAGCAGAACACTGCTAATACAACACTGGTAATAGAACACTGCTAATACAACACTAGTAGCAGAACACTGCTAATACAACACTAGTAGCAGAACACTGCTAATACAACACTAGTAGCAGAACACTGCTAATACAACACTAGTAGCAGAACACTGCTAATACAACACTAGTAGCAGAACACTGCTAATACAACACTAGTAGCAGAACACTGCTAATACAACACTAGTAGCAGAACACTGCTAATACAACACTAGTAGCAGAACACTGCTAATACAACACTAGTAGCAGAACACTGCTAATACAACACTAGTAGCAGAACACTGCTAATACAACACTAGTAGCAGAACACTGCTAATACAACACTAGTAGTAGAACACTGCTAATACAACACTAGTAGCAGAACACTGCTAATACAACACTAGTAATAGAACACTGCTAATACAACACTAGTAGCAGAACACTGCTAATACAACACTAGTAGTAGAACACTGCTAATACAACCCTAGTAGCAGAACACTGCTAATACAACACTAGTAATAGAACACTTCTAATACAACACTAGTAATAGAACACTGCTATTACAACACTAGTAGCAGAACACTGCTAATACAACACTAGTAGTAGAACACTGCTAATACAACACTAGTAGCAGAACACTGCTAATACAACCCTAGTAGCAGAACACTGCTAATACAACCCTAGTAGCAGAACACTGCTAATACAACACTAGTAGTAGAACACTGCTAATACAACACTAGTAGCAGAACACTGCTAATACAACACTAGTAGTAGAACACTGCTAATACAACACTAGGAGCAGAACACTGCTAATACAACACTAGTAGCAGAACACTGCTAATACAACACTAGTAGCAGAACACTTCTAATACAACACTAGTAGCAGAACACTTCTAATACAACACTAGTAATAGAACACTTCTAATACAACACTAGTAATAGAACACTGCTATTACAACACTAGTAGCAGAACACTGCTAATACAACACTAGTAGCAGAACACTGCTAATACACCACTAGTAGCAGAACACTGCTAATACAACACTGGTAATAGAACACTGCTAATACAACACTAGTAGCAGAACACTGCTAATACAACACTAGTAGAGGAACACTGCTAATACAACACTAGTAGCAGAACACTGCTAATACAACACTAGTAGCAGAACACTGCTAATACAACACTAGTAGCAGAACACTGCTAATACAACACTAGTAGCAGAACACTGCTAATACAACACTAGTAGCAGAACACTGCTAATACAACACTAGTAGCAGAACACTGCTAATACAACACTAGTAGCAGAACACTGCTAATACAACACTAGTAGCAGAACACTGCTAATACAACACTAGTAGCAGAACACTGCTAATACAACACTAGTAGCAGAACACTGCTAATACAACACTAGTAGCAGAACACTGCTAATACAACACTAGTAGCAGAACACTGCTAATACAACACTAGTAGCAGAACACTGCTAATACAACACTAGTAGCAGAACACTGCTAATACAACACTAGTAGCAGAACACTGCTAATACAACACTAGTAGCAGAACACTGCTAATACAACACTAGTAGCAGAACACTGCTAATACAACACTAGTAGCAGAACACTGCTAATACAACACTAGGAGCAGAACACTGCTAATACAACACTAGGAGCAGAACACTGCTAATACAACACTAGGAGCAGAACACTGCTAATACAACACTAGTAGCAGAACACTGCTAATACAACACTAGTAGCAGAACACTGCTAATACAACACTAGTAGCAGAACACTGCTAATACAACACTAGTAGCAGAACACTGCTAATACAACACTAGTAGCAGAACACTGCTAATACAACACTAGTAGCAGAACACTGCTAATACAACACTAGTAGCAGAACACTGCTAATACAACACTAGTAGCAGAACACTGCTAATACAACACTAGTAGCAGAACACTGCTAATACAACACTAGTAGCAGAACACTGCTAATACAACACTAGTAGCAGAACACTGCTAATACAACACTAGTAGCAGAACACTGCTAATACAACACTAGTAGCAGAACACTGCTAATACAACACTAGTAGCAGAACACTGCTAATACAACACTAGTAGCAGAACACTGCTAATACAACACTAGTAGCAGAACACTGCTAATACAACACTAGTAGCAGAACACTGCTAATACAACACTAGTAGCAGAACACTGCTAATACAACACTAGTAGCAGAACACTGCTAATACAACACTAGTAGCAGAACACTGCTAATACAACACTAGGAGCAGAACACTGCTAATACAACACTAGGAGCAGAACACTGCTAATACAACACTAGTAGCAGAACACTGCTAATACAACACTAGTAGTAGAACACTGATAATCCAACACTAGTAATAGAACACTGGTAGAAGAACACTGGTAATAGAACACTAGTAGCAGAACACTGCTAATAAAACACTGCTAATAAAACACTGCTAGTAGAACACTGGTAGTAGAACACTGGTAGTAGAACACTGGTAGTAGAACACTGGTAGTAGAACACTGGTAATAGAAACCTGGTAATAGAACACTGGTAGTAGAACACTGGGAGTAGAAACCTGGTATTAGAACAATAGTAATAGAACCCTGCTAGTAGAACCCTCTCCCTGTACCTCAGTCATCCAGGCCATCAGCCTCCTCAGTGACTGCTGGTGTTTGTGTTTCCAGCGAGCACACAGGAAGCCCTCCATCCTCAGCTGTTTGAAGATCATATGGGTGTGTACATACGGCCCTGAAATATAAATAAATACCTGTCTGTGGTGTGGACAGTATACCAGTCTATGGTGTGGACAGTATAACTGTCTGTGGTGCGCACAGTATACCTGTCTGTGGTGCGGACAGTATACCTGCCTGTGGTGCGGACAGTATACCTGTCTGTGGTGCGGACAGTATACCTGTCTGTGGTGCGGACGGTATACCTGTCTGTGGTGCGGACAGTATACCTGTCTGTGGTGCGGACAGTATACATGTCTGTGGTGCGGACAGCATACCTGTCTGTGGTGCGGACAGTATACCTGTCTGTGGTGCAGACAGTATACCTGTCTGTGGTGCGGACAGTATACCTGTCTGTGATGTGGACAGTATACCTGTCTGTGGTGTGGACAGTATACCTGTCTGTGGTGTGGACAATATACCTGTCTGTGGTGCGGACAGTATACCTGTCTGTGGTGAGGACAATATACCTGTCTGTGGGGCGGACAGTATACCTGTCTGTGGTGCGGACAGTATACCTGTCTGTGGTGCGGACAGTATACCTGTCTGTGGTGCGGACAGTATACCTGTCTGTGGTGCAGACAATATACCTGTCTGTGGTGTGGACAATATACCTGTCTGTGGTGCGGACAGTATACCTGTCTGTGGTGTGGACAGTATATCTGTCTGTGGTGTGGACAATAACCTGTCTGTGGTGCGGACAGTATACCTGTCTGTGGTGTAGACAGTATACCTGTCTGTGGTGTGGACAGTATACCTGTCTGTGGTGTGGACAGTATACCTGTCTGTGGTGTGGACAGTATACCTGTCTGTGGTGTGGACAGTATACCTGTCTGTGGTGTGGTGTCGTTGTACATGGAGATGCTTCCACACACAGCTATTCTGCCATACTCTCTCATCTGAGGCATCACTACACTGGAGAACTTCCCACCAACCTAGAGAGAGAGAGAGAGAGAGAGAGATTGAGCTTTGACACACACACACACACACACACACACACACACACACACACACACACACACACACACACACACACACACAGTCTTGTACAGCTAACCTTGTGGGGACATACAATTCAGTCCCATTCAAAATCCTATTTTCCCTAACCCCTAACCCTAAACCTAACCCTAATCCTAATATTTAACTTAATTCTAACCCTAACACTAATTCTAACCTTAACCCTAAACCCCCTAGAAATAGCATTTGACCTTGTGGGGACTAACAAAATGTCCCCAGCTGGTCAATTTTTACTCTGTTTACTATTCTTGTAGGGACTTCTGGTCCCCACAAGAATAGTTAAACACGTCCACACGCTCACACACAAATGTCCATACACACGCCTGTCCACACACACAAAGAGTGCGTGTGTGCGAGTGGTGCAGTGACCTCACGTTCTCAAAGTAGCAGTCGTATCCGTGTGGCGCGGCCTCCCTGAGTGATTCCTCCAGAGAGGTGGCAGTCTTGTAGTTGAAGACCTGGTCAAAACCCAGCTCCTTTAGATAGGACACCTTGGTATCTGTCCCAGCACAGCCCACCACTCTGCAGCCCTGAGGACGGACGGACACACACACACACACACTGACTCACTATACATTATGAAAGTCACTGGTAACACACAGAGACACATGGAATATAGAACACAACTTGTCCTCATCTTCAGGAAGTAATTAACACTGGAGACGTTGTGGGAACACTCTGGAAACGTTGGGGGAATGTTGTACCTTGATCTTGGCGATCTGTCCCACCACTGAGCCCACGGCTCCTGCTGCAGCGTTCACCAGAAGAGTCTCCCCCTTCTTTATCTCACACACCTCCTCTAGTCCATACAGAGCTGTCAGACTAGAGAGATCATTATCACTATTATAACCACTACTGTATATCACACACCTCAACCACACAGGGCAGTCTGCATATCTATCTATCTATCTATCTATCTATCTATCTATCTATCTATCTATCTATCTATCTATCAAGAGAGATCCATCCATCCATCCTACCCAGGCATGCCGATGGCCCCCAGGGCCAGGGAGAGGGGGATGTCCTGGGGCCAGTCGGGCAGCACAGGGGTCAGCTCTGCCCCATCACACACCCAGTGACTCCTCCATCCACAATCACTGACCACATGGCAGCCAACCGGGAAGCTGGGGTTATAGCTCTGGATCACCCTGGAGAGAGGGGGGGAGAGCGAGAGAGAGGGAGAGAGAGAGAGAGAAAGGTGAGTGTGTGTCAACACGAGCGTCAGTCAGTGTATAGTGTGTCAACATGAATGTCAGTCAGTCTATAGTGTGTCAACATGAATGTCAGTCAGTCTGTAGTGTGTCAACATGAGTCTCAGTCAGTCTATAGTGTGTCAACATGAGTGTCAGTCAGTCTATAGTGTGTCAACATGCGTCTCAGTCAGTCTATAGTGTGTCAACATGCGTCTCAGTCAGTCTATAGTGTGTCAACATGAGTCTCAGTCAGTCTATAGTGTGTCAACATGAGTCTCAGTCAGTCTATAGTGTGTCAACATGCGTCTCAGTCAGTCTATAGTGTGTCAACATGCGTCTCAGTCAGTCTATAGTGTGTCAACATGAGTCTCAGTCAGTCTATAGTGTGTCAACACAAGTGTCAGTCAGTCTATAGTGTGTCAGTCAACACGAGTGTCAGTCAGTCTATAATGTGTCAACATGCGTCTCAGTCAGTCTATAGTGTGTCAACACAAGTGTCAGTCAGTCTATAGTGTGTCAGTCAACACAAGTGTCAGTCAGTCTATAGTGTGTCAACATGACTGTCAGTCAGTCTATAGTGTGTCAACATGCGTCTCAGTCAGTCTATAGTGTGTCAACATGAGTCTGTCAGTCTATAGTGTGTCAACATGACTGTCAGTCAGTCTATAGTGTGTCAACACAAGTCTCAGTCAGTCTATAGTGTGTCAACATGAGTGTCAGTCAGTCTATAGTGTGTCAACATGAGTGTCAGTCAGTCTATAGTGTGTCAACATGAGTCTCAGTCAGTCTATAGTGTGTCAACATGCATCTCAGTCAGTCTATAGTGTGTCAACATGAGTCTCAGTCAGTCTATAGTGTGTCAACACGAGTGTCAGTCAGTCTATAATGTGTTTGCATCCACATGCCCGCCTCCCTCCCCCATAATGTACCCTTACTTGGCAACTTGGGATCCAATCATCACGTCTCCCTCCTTCATCATCGTCTGGCTGTAGGGTCTCATGTAAGGATCCACACTGAGGAACACAGCCTCCAACAGCACCTGAACAGTGGTCTATTCATTAGTACACACCGTAGCAAAACATTTTGCAACTGAAAATATTTTGCTACAAAAATGTATAATTTGTTAAGGGGTATTTTCATTAGTGGACACCGTTTTGCAAAGAAAACACGTGTTTTTTGTTGGAAAATTTCTGATTAGTCCCACCCCGTTTCGGCCCAGATAACCTGTTTCTAGTACAAATGTATTAACCACAGGTTATCAAGTCATTTCACATGCCATGGAACATGTTAGAATTGCAAAAGGAACATGTTCATTTTGTGTGAAGTTCCTGGTAGGGCTTCAGTACGTGTCCAAGACAATTTTCCCCTCTGGGACATTAAAGGGCAATTCCGCCACTTTTCAACTTCATATTCTTTATCTCCAGCCCCAATCCAGTGTCTACATGTGAAAACAGTGTGTTTCTGTGATCCTTTGTTAAAAAGAGAAGAAGGTCCTCAAAAAGTATTCTCTGTGACGTCACAGGGTAGAATTAAAACAGTGACTTCTTGCTCCCCACGTCACCGCAAAATCTCAGTGTTGGATAAACACTGTTTTTAAAAAATATTTTAACTTTTGATGATGTCATCAAGTAGAACCTTTTTAAAGTTAGATATTTTTTCTACAACACATAGAAATGCAACATTTCCACATATGTGGACACTGGTATTGTGCTGCATATTATGAAGATACGGTTGGAAAATGGTGGAATTGCCCTTCAAAGTCTATCCTATCCTCACCTGTCCATTCTTGGGCTGTGGCAGCGTCTCCTCCCTCAGATGGAAGTCACTAGCCTTGGGGAAACCCTGGAAGTGCTGGCGTAACGTCCAGGCCTTGGACACAACCATGGTGCTCTGCTCCTCTGGTCTAAAACAGTAGATCTGTAGAGACGGGCTGGAGGGAAGAGGAGGAGGAGACAGCGGTATGAGTGTATGAGAGAGACAGAGTTATGAGTGTATGAGAGAGACAGAGGTATGAGAGAGACAGCGGTATGAGTGTATGAGAGAGACAGAGGGAGATATAGAACATGTGTTGTGTGTCTTGGGTTGAAATCACAGTGTAAATATTTGCATTCCTTTGTGCATGTGCTAATAAATCCTGTCACAGCTATGTTTACTCAGGGCAGGTCATGAAAACGACTTTGTCCCAATGTTTTCTCAGGGCAAGTCATGGAAACTATTGTTTAGCCATGTTTACTCAGGGCAGGTCATGGAAACTATTGTTATGACATAAAAACAGATTAAGCTACTTTGGGTTGGGAGCAAAAATACATTTTCATTCTCTACTGCAAGATAATGGACAATATAATGTATTATTCTTGTAATTCAAATGATTCTACTTCTTTACCTGAATATGCTGATTACTGCAGCATAAAACTCAGGGGCGCAACGTTTGGTTTTAGAAGTGGGGGGGATAACAATAAATATATTATTAACAGCCTACCCGACCGCTCGGAGACGTCCGCATGGTCCTAAAGCACACATTTGCCTCGTTTTGTATCACATTCCAATGATAAAACTGGGGTGGACAAAATATACATTTCTGCATGCCCCCCCGTCCGTCCCACGTCCCCGGTGAAAGTTGCGCCCCTGATAAAACTGAAGTATGTCCAGCTATCCTAGTCTTCACACTCTACATTTTATTTTCTGATTGAACCTTTATTTAACTAGACAAGTCCGTTAAGAACAAATTCTTATTTACAATGACAGCCTACCCCGGACAACGCCGGGCCAATTGTGCGGCGCCCTATGGGGCTCCCAATCACAGCCTGATGTGATACAGCCTGGATTCGAACCAGAGACTGTAGTGACACCTCTTGCACTGAGATGTAGTGCCTTAGACTGTTGCACCACTCGGCAGCCCATGTACATTCCTTACCTAGCTATATTTCACTGTGTAAAGATGATTAAATATATCTACGTTTTCCATTCAAGTATTTGGTAATTGAATGGAATAGACATCTAAGCACTGCCACTGTGGATTTCAGAAAGCTTCACTTCTGCTACTTTGCAACAGTGTTGCTATGGGTTACTTTATAGGTGGCTGTAACGACTTTGATCTCGAATGTCCACTTCATACAGAGAAATGACACCCCAGCAATGAACACCCCAGCTTTGCTTTATCTTGGCCAGGTCGCAGTTGCAAATGAGAACTTGTTTTCAACTAGCCTACCTGGTTAAATAAAGGTGAAATAAATCAAATTATAAATAAAAAAATAAAGCAGCCGTTCAGAATTAAATGTAGTTGTGATGAATGCGCTTTTATGGAATGCAATATATGCACGTGTTCAGACAAGACAACTCAACCCAAGGCTGGTCCCAGATCTGTTTGTATGCCAACTGTAGCCAACATGCAACCAACCAACTCCTATTCCTATAGTCGTTGTCTGTGGTTGAAGTTTAATTCTTGGTTTGAAACAGACGACCAAGCTATTCTATGCTAGCCGTTATGCTTAATGTTAAACTGATCAATATGTGTTGTTAATTCAACGTTTCTCAGGCGTCAACATGCGGAATAGACCTACTTCAGCAACAACAACAAAAAGGAGAGGAGCGGAGGAACCCGCCCGTGGGCTACATGCGTGCTGGTAAGCATCTCATCCAAGCAGCCAGATAACGGAATGGGACTAGTCCTACTTTTAGCTAAAGCGAATCCTCACTCGTACGATATCCGTTAGTAAACGCGTATTTACGCCACCGCGAAATCGACAATGAGTGTAGGCCAACGTCTCCTAAACGCGGAACTTGTAAATTCGATAAACATTTGTACTAGACAAACACTGAATATTAAGGTAGAAAGTGTGGATATGTCTGTTTACTTTACCGTTTGGTCCGTGCGTGCGCGTCTGCTATTTCAGTTCAGGCTCGCCCACGTCTGCTGGAGAAAGTTGGCTTGTCGGTGGATCTCAGGATTGGGTATAGTAACCGATCTGTCGTAGTGTCCGGAAGGGAACTGTGGGCTTTGTTACTGGCATTGGAGTTATAACGTTGCCTAACCTTTCACCCTAATATTTCCTCACCGACCGAAAATGCGGAATCATTGAACAGTGGTACGCTCTGCAGTGACAGAAGTTGTAGCCTAATGCTACGTTCATAACCAAGTGGAAAGGTAGTATTTGCCAGGTACGACTGGGTGGAAAATCCTCTTGAACGTCCCCTCCAACTGGTAATTACTAGAGGAAAACACGTCTATCATCCCGGAGCTCAGACTTCTCCCACATGCTGACCTTTGTCGTCATCTACTAAGAAAATTACTTCCAGAACAGCATTTTCTGCAGTTAAGTGCAACAAAACTTTATTTATAAAAAGTAATCTATTAATATGGTTTTGTAACACTATAATTTGTTTACAAGCATGTCCATGGTTGATGCAGCTTGTTGGCTTTTAGCCAGTTGCAGTTTCTCAAAGAGTTCAAAGCATGTGAATGCATTCAACTGGTATTATGACTTCACAACTGGTACTTACCACCTTGCCACTTTGCTGTGAATGCAGCATTACTCCGTCAATTTATGCTGCATTCATAAACACGTGGGAATGTGGTTATTACTAGAGGTGTGCCGAGTAGTCGGACAAACAAGTATAGTGTAGGAAATGAGCAATTCTCTTGATACGATTATGATCCGAGTATTCTTTTTATTATCCGTGATCGGAAACGCATCTTTCTCATGTCAGTCAGTCAAGTGAGGTGCTGCTACATCATCTAAATAGCTCAACTGGCTAGTTTGCCTGTCTGTAAAGAGAAGGGTGGGCTGTATATTGATCCTGCTGCACTGATTGGACAGAGTAAAGCTGTATGTCTCTGTCCACTCGCTTCATAATTTCACCCGATCACTTTCACTTCAGTTTCGGTGTGATCATTCACGTTAGCCTGCTGCTATGATAAATCACATGGCAAGGACGTTTGCTATCAAGCATCAATGTGCTTCATATCTAACAAACGGGTGAGGGTAGGGAAAAAAAGATAAAACGCCAACTCGCATTCTGACTGATAGCAAAATTGTCTGCCCACTGCAAGTTGAGGACACACATAGGTCGAACACACACACCCCTCCGCGGCTCCTACTCTGCAGGTTGTTTGGTCTATAAACGTGCAGGGAGATAGATATTTGCCAACATCCCCATGTTAAAACATTGACGTTTTTTACAAGCACGACTGTCATCCGATCCAACTATCAACTGTCAATGTACAGATATGATTACGAATACGAGTATGGATAGGCACACCCCTAGTAATTACCAGTTGTGAAGTTGTAAATACCATTTGAATGCATTCACATGCTTTGACCTCATTGAGAAAGATAAGATAAGTTAATAGCCAACAAGCTGCTAGGTAATATTTAACTAGGGAAGTCAATTAAGAACAAATTCTTATTTACAATGACTGCCTACACCGGCCAAACAACATGTGGGAGAAGTTGGAGCTCAGGGATTTCCCACTAGTAATTACGAGTTGAAGGGTAATTAAAGTGAATTTTTCCCAGTCGTATGTGGTCAATATCACCTTCCCACTTGGTTATGAAGGCAGCATAACATTAAACAACATTAGTGTGCCCTAGAAATAGTATGCCAAATTCATGATATTGATTTATGTTTGGATATTGTCTTTTTTATTTAAATGTTTATTATTAATATCACACATTAAGGCATACTATTTATAGGGATATTGGCAGCATATTGTAGGAAATATTTCATTTTATTCTTCCACCTCAACATGAATCGATTAATCACTTTTTTCTTAGTAGCTGATAGTCACAGGCCTAGCTCTGGTCCAGGGCGTTAGTGCGCGTTTCACTTCAAAGATAACGCTTTGAACACACCGACTGTACTTTGCGCAAAATAGTATGCTGCGTCATCTAGATATGTGTGCAACAAAAGTTCAACATTCTTCTTATGTTACCATTTCTGTCAACCCGTTTACGCATACAGTTTGACGTATACGTTCGATAAATCCAACGTATAAACCACACAAAACGTACTGCAACAGCCTCTGCAACGCAATTGTGCAAGGCAACGCAGCGTTCCATTGGAAATTAATGTACTTCTGGTGTCCCAAAACGCTTAATCACAGTCAGTGTGTTCAAATACGAGAATGCGCGCTAACGCTCTGGGCCATAGCTATGGAAGGAGGAACTGAAGTGCAAGCTCCAATCTATTTCGCCAGGTGGCGACAATAGTCCAGACAAAGTATCAAGGATTTTCTACACACCCATACAACAAGGCTTTTGCACTATTATTACCAATACAGCATACATGATCTAAACTGACCTATTATATTACCACTACAGCATACATGGTCTATAGTGACCTATTATATTACCAGTACAGCATACATGATCTAAACTGACCTATTATATTACCACTACAGCATACATGGTCTATAGTGACCTATTATATTACCACTACAGCATACATGGTCTATAGTGACCTATTATATTACCAGTACAGCATACATGGTCTACTGACCTATTATATTACCAGTACAGCATACATGGTCTATACTGACCTATTATATTACCACTACAGCATACATGGTCTATAGTGACCTATTATATTACCAGTACAGCATACATGGTCTATAGTGGCCTATTATATTACCAGTACAGCATACATGGTCTATACTGACCTATTATATTACCAGTACAGCATACATGGTCTACTGACCTATTATATTACCAGTACAGCATACATGGTCTATACTGACCTATTATATTACCAGTACAGCATACATGGTCTATAGTGACCTATTATATTACCAGTACAACATACATGGTCTATAGTGACCTATTATATTACCAGTACAGCATACATGTTCTATAGTGACCTATTATATTACCAGTACAGCATACATGGTCTATAGTGACCTATTATATTACCAGTACAACATACATGGTCTATAGTGACCTATTATATTACCAGTACAGCATACATGGTCTATAGTGACCTATTATATTACCAGTACAGCATACATGGTCTACTGACCTATTATATTACCACTACAGCATACATGGTCTATAGTGACCTATTATATTACCAGTACAGCATACATGGTCTATAGTGACCTATTATATTACCAGTACAGCATACATGGTCTATAGTGACCTATTATATTACCAGTACAGCATACATGGTCTACTGACCTATTATATTACCAGTACAGCATACATGGTCTATAGTGACCTATTATATTACCAGTACAACATACATGGTCTATAGTGACCTATTATATTACCAGTACAGCATACATGGTCTATAGTGACCTATTATATTACCAGTACAGCATACATGGTCTATAGTGACCTATTATATTACAAGTACAGAAAACATGGTCTATAGTGACCTATTATATTACCAGTACAGCATACATGGTCTATAGTGACCTATTATATTACCAGTACAGCATACATGGTCTGCTGACCTATTATATTACCACTACAGCATACATGGTCTATAGTGACCTATTATATTACCAGTACAGCATGCATGGTCTATAGTGACCTATTATATTACCAGTACAGCATACATGGTCTATAGTGACCTATTATATTACCAGTACAGCATGCATGGTCTATAGTGACCTATTATATTACCACTACAGCATACATGGTCTATAGTGACCTATTATATTACCAGTACAGCATGCATGGTCTATAGTGACCTATTATATTACCACTACAGCATACATGGTCTATAGTGACCTATTATATTACCAGTACAACATACATGGTCTATACTGGCTTTGTACTGTTAAATAATAAGCTGTTACGTTTCTTTGCTAATACATCAGGATTTCTATTACTTAAGCTGCTTCGCCAGTCCACTTAACTCCATAACAGTTTCTGATAATATAATGTTGGGATTTCATTACAAAATAAAACATAATTTAGTCACATTGGATATCCAAAGGAGAACTTTAGGCTGTTTATGTCGCCGGCTGGGTTTTGAACCCGGGTCATATGTGCAAGAACAGACTGTGTTAGCCCACCATGCTAAGATAAGGGTCAAGTTACCTATGTTTTTTTCCCCCAATCACTTTGCCAAATTTTCACAAGAATGAGCTTAATACAAAAATCTAAAACAGATCATCAAAATGTCTCATGTTTCAAAACTCTAAACACATAGTTACAATGTGGACGTTGTCTTCTCACACATCCAGTGGATATTCGTTGTGCATGGTACGTCGTTCCAACTCTTTAATGGGTCTGATACCATCTTTGAGAGATGAGCACAGTCTTCACCCTGATTTGCATCATTTGGTTCCCCATCCCTCCAATACCTATAAACAAGACAACAAAATAGACGGCAAAAAGTAATTAAAAAAGCAATCAAACAGGCTACAGCACAGATAGACGGTAAAAAGTCACATGGAACACCACAGGGAAACAGAAGGTAAAAAGACATCAAACACATACATATGACATTTACATTTTAGTCATTTAGCAGGCACTCTTACCCAGAGAGACTTACAGTTGGTGCATTAATCTTAATAACCTGTTTGGGCTAGGGAGCAGCATTTTCACTTTTGGATGAAAAGCGTGCCCAGAGTAAACTGCCTGCTACTCAGTCCCAGATGCTAATATATGCATATTATTAGTAGTATTGGATAGAAAACACTCTGTTTCTAAAACTATTTGAATGATGTCTGTGAGTATAACAGAACTCATATGGCAGGCAAAAACCTGAGAAAAAAATCCAACCAGGAAGTGGGAAATCTGAGGTTTGTAGTTTTTCAACTCAGCCCCTATTGAAGATACAGTGGGATATTGGTCATGTTGCACTTCCAAAGGCTTCCACTAGACGTCAACTGTCTTTAGAACGTTGTTTGATGCTTCTACTATGAAGGGGGGCTGAATGAGAGGGGAATGAGTCAGGTGTCTGGCAGAGTGCCTTGGGCTCGTGACGCGCGGTCATGTGAGAGCGAGCTCTGTTCCATTGCTTTTCTACAGACAAAGGAATTCTACGGTTGGAACATTATTGAAGATGTATGTTAAACACATCCTAAAGATTGATTCTATACATCGTTTGACATGTTTCTACGGACTGTAACGGAACTTTTTGACATTTCGTCTGCTCCTACTGAACGCGCTTCGTGAATTTCGATTTGTTTACCAAACGCGCTAACAAAAGAAGCTATTTGGACATAAATGATGGACATTATCGAACAAAACAAACATTTATTGTGGAACTGTGATTCCTGGGAGTGCATTCTGATGAAGATCATCAAAGGTAAGTGAATATTTATAATGCTATTTCTGACTTCTGTTGACTACACAATATTGCTGAGCGCCGTACTCAGATGATGCTTTTTCCGTAAAGTTCTTTTGAAATCTGACACAGCGGTTGCATTAAGGAGAAGTGTATCTAAAGTTCCATGTATAATAGTTGTATCTATTATCAATGTTTATTATGAGTATTTCTGTGAATTGATGTGGCTCTCTGCAAAATCACCCCATGTTTTGGAACTACTGAACATAACACGCCAATGTAAAATTAGATTTTTGGATATAAATATGCACTTTATCGAACAAAACATACATGTATTGTGTAACATGAAGTCCTATGAGTGTCATCTGATGAAGATCATCAAAGGTTAGTGATTAATTTTATCTCTATTTGTGCTTTTTGTGACTCCTCTCTTTGGCTGGAAAAATTGCTGTGTTTTTTTTGTGACTTGGTGGTGACCTAACATAATCATTTGTGGATCTTTCGCTGTAAAGCCTTTTTGAAATCCGACACTGTGGCTGGATTAACGAGAATTTTATCTTTAAAATGGTGCCTAAAACTTGTATGTTTGAGAAATTTGATTTATGAGATTTCTGTTGTTTGAATTTGGCGCCCTGCAATTTCACTCGCTAGCGGAACCCCTTTCCCAGACAGGTTTTAAGATGACAAGGTGGGACAACCACATATCACAGTCATAGTAAGTACATTTTTCCTCAGTAAAGTAGCTATCAGCTACTTTGTAGTTGTAGTTTTTGATGTCAGAGGAGTCGAGTGTTGGTTTCTTGAGGAGGGGATCAGATCGGGACATTTTGAAGTCAGAGGGGACGCAGCCAGTGGTCAGGGATGAGTTGATGAGGGAGGAGAGAAGGTCTCCAGAGATGGTCTGGAGAAGGGAGGAGGGGATGGTGGGCAGGTTGTCGGGTGGAAGTTACATTTTCCTCCTTTTTCACTCAGCTGCCCACAGCCCTGTTCTGTAAGCTCGCAATGAGTCACAGCCACGGGGCAGGAGGGGAGGGCCGAGCCGGCCGGGAGGAAAGGGGACAGTGCGAGTCATAGGATGTGGAAAGGGAGGAGAGTAGGGTCAAAAAGGCAGAATCGGGAGACAGGAGGGAGAAGGATTTAGCAGAAGGGAAAGATGATAGGAGAGAGTAGGGGGAGAGAGAGAGAAGATTGTGACGGCGCATGGCCATCTAGATAGGTGCTGAGTGGTTAGGGTTGGAGGAAAGGGAGACAGAAAAGGAAACAAAGTAGTGATCAGAGACCTGGAGGGGGTTGCAGTGAGATTAGGAGGTGAACAGCCTCTAGTAAAGATGAGGTCAAGTGTATTGCCTGCCTTGTGAGTGGGAGGGGACTGGGGAAAGGTGTGAGAGAGTGGTGTGGAGCCTTCCTTGAACAACTCTGCAGAACAACTCGGCAGAACTGCCTTTGTTTCGACGACCATCTTAGTATGATCTCATTTTGCTCTTTTGTAGATTTGGCAACTATTTGTGTATTCTATACCCGTTCGCTCCTCTCCCTGTAGACTTTACAGACGCTCCCCACCCTTTGACTACAACCCTTCTAATTTAGTGTACCCTGCACGCACAACCCATGTGGAATTCCTGGTTTTCCGATCTGTGGTCAAGTACGCAGAGTTCATCTCAGCCTATGCTTCTTTCAGTCCCTTGACTTTTTGGCCCTGATGGAGACATGGATCACCCCAGAGAACACTGCTACTCCAGCTGCTCTCTCATCATCTGACTACGTGTTTCTCTCATAGTTCGAGAGCATCTGGTCGTCGTGGTGATGTCACAGGACTACTCAGTTCTCTTAAGTGGAAATGTTCTCTTTTCTCCCTCTCTCATCTGTCCATCTCTTCATTTGAATTCCATGTTGTCACTGTCAATTGTCCACTCGAGCTTAACATTGTTGTTATCTATCGCCCACCAGGTGCCCTTAGAGAGTTACTCAATGAGCTTGCCACCTTAAAGCTAATTTACTGACATTGGGTCACCGCTCTTCGTATTTGGTAACTTACACCTCCTGACGTCTGCCTTTGATTAATTTCTTTCCTTCATTTCCGATTAATTTTCCCTCCTTGCCTCTTTTGACCTCACCTCCCGGTACTCATTTCTGATTGCCTAGGAGAGGAGGAACCACTCCCCCTCCAATACAGCCACTGATTACTAAAACAACAACAGTCCCAAATTGCCCTGCCCCTTAATGCTGGTTGATGTGTCAACAATCATCTGGAAGTTAATAGCAGTCAGCCGTTCACACACCAAGTAGGACACTGGGAAGACAGGCAGCACTTAAAGTAGATGGCCCTAGCTAGCAAAAAGACAGTACTAGACAACAACAGATTAGGACAAATTATATTTATCACTCCTGGAGATATCATGAGTCCTCTAACTATAAAATGAATCACACTGAGATGGAGCCTCAGAAACTGGTTCTGTACACTCAGAAAAGAGGTGAAGCCACTCCCGCTTCAATTCAGGAGTCCTAACTATAGAAGGAAGCACATAGAAACAGACAGTAGAAAGTCATCCAATACCAACACAGATAATCAGACGGTAAAAAGGAATTTGTTACAAATTAGACTGTAAAATATCATCCAGAACAGGTCCACTCACGTAGTGACAGGAGTTGATGATTGGTCTAATGCGCCATCGTTAATCCACTCCCAAACCCCCTCTGTGTTAGTGTCATGGAAACCAAGATAGGTGTCCAGGCATCCACTCCATTCATAGATAAATTCCTATTGTTTTGTCACAAAGAAAATATCCAGTCACAAAGAAAAGATCTTGAATCACATACAAACATGCTTTTGTGTCAGGATTATTCACGTTTTATTTTGGAGGGGGGGCTTGCAAACATTGGTTAAAGAGAGTGACATGATAAAGTGAAAAACAAACAGGAGTTGAAATGGAAACAAAATGTTGAAATGATCCAAAATATAATTGTCTAACTCCCTCTCACCTGTTCCTCTTTGCTGTTAATCAATCAATCAATTTTATTTTATATAGCCCTTCGTACATCAGCTAATATCTCGAAGTGCTGTACAGACACCCAGCCTAAAACCCCAAACAGCTAGTAATGCAGGTGTAGAAGCACGGTGGCTAGGAAAAACTCCCTAGAAAGGCCAAAACCTAGGAAGAAAC
Organism: Salvelinus alpinus; assembly: GCF_045679555.1. NCBI lineage: Eukaryota > Metazoa > Chordata > Actinopteri > Salmoniformes > Salmonidae > Salvelinus > Salvelinus alpinus. Next base: position 77,301,963 of record NC_092091.1, on the reverse strand, counting down.
CTAGAGAGGAACCAGGCTATGAGGGGTGGCCAGTCCTCTTCTGGCTGTGCCGGGTGGAGATTATAACAGAACTATGCCAAGATGTTCAAAAATGTTCATAAGTGACAAGCATGGTCAAATAATAATCATGAATCATTTTCAGTTGGCTTTTCATAGCCGATCATCAAGAGTTGAAAAACAACAGGTCTGGGACAGGTGGCGGTTCCATAACCGCAGGCAGAACAGCTGAAACTGGAATAGCAGCAAGGCCAGGCGGACTGGGGACAGCAAGGAGTCACCACGGGCGGCAGTCCCGACGCATGGTCCTAGGGCCCAGGTCCTCCGAGAGAAAGAAAGAGAGAAGGAGAAAATTAGAGAGAGCCAAGATTTTCAAAATTTCCATAAATGACAAGCATGGTCAAATAATAATCAGGAATAAATCTCAGTTGGCTTTTCATAGCCGATCATTAAGAGTTGAAAACAGCAGGTCTGGGACAGGTAGGGGTTCCATAACCGCAGGCAGAACAGTTGAAACTGGAATAGCAGCAAGGCCAGGCGGACTGGGGACAGCAAGGAGTCACCACGGCCGGTAGTCCCGACGTATGGTCCTAGGGCTCAGGTCCTCCGAGAGAAAGAAAGAGAGAAGGAGAAAATTAGAGAGAGCCAAGATTTTCAAAATGTTCATAAATGACAAGCATGGTCAAATAATAATCAGGAATAAATCTCAGTTGGCTTTTCATAGCCGATCATTAAGAGTTGAAAACAGCAGGTCTGGGACAGGTAGGGGTTCCGTAACCACAGGCAGAACAGTTGAAACTGGAATAGCAGCAAGGCCAGGCGGACTGGGGACAGCAAGGTGTCATCATGCCCGGTAGTCCTGACGTATGGTCCTAGGGCTCAGGTTCTCAGAGAGAAAGAGAGAACGAGAGAATTAGAGAGAGCATACTTAAATTCACACAGGACACTGGATAAGACAGGAGAAGTACTCCAGGTAACCAACTGACCCTAGCCCCCCGACACAAACTACTGCAGCATAAATACTGGAGGCTGAGACAGGAGCGGTCAGGAGACACTGTGGCCCCATCCGAAGAAACCCCCGGACAGGGCCAAATAGGAAGGATATAACCCCACCCACTTTGCCAAAGCACAGCCCCCGCACCACTAGAGGGAAATCCTCAACCACCAACTTACAATCCTGAGACAAGGCCGAGTATAGCCCACAAAGGTCTCCACCACAGCACAAACCAAGGGGGGGCGCCAACCCAGACAGGAAGATCACGTCAGTAACTCAACCCACTCAAGTGACGCACCCCTCCTAGGGACGGCATGAAAGAGCACCAGCAAGCCAGTGACTCAGCCCCTGTAACAGGGTTAGAGGCAGAGAATCCCAGTGGAGAGAGGGGAACCGGCCTGGCAGAGACAGCAAGGGCGGTTCGTTGCTCCAGAGCCTTTCCGTTCACCTTCACACTCCTGTAGTCTTAATGATTAATGGTTAATGATCACCAGGTGTGCTCCTCGTCCCAGACAGTCCTGCCTGCTCTCTGTCCAGGATTTCTTCTCAGTAGAGAGGTAGTACCAACTGGACTTAAACTTCCTCCATCCTTGGGGACCGGAGCGTAGAGGTTATTTCATGACAAACCCATGATAGCGATCACATTTGTACACATCAGGGACAAAATAGCACCTTATTCCCTACGTAGTGCACTACTTTCCACCAGGACCCAAATGGCATGGTGGTTTAGAAACAACAGCGTCCTTGGTGACTTTCAGTGGGAATGGAAGTCCTTTCAGTTCCCCAAAATGTTTTGACCTAGATTCAATCAGATCAAGTGTTAAGGCGACAGCAGACAGCTGCATAGCGGATGTTTTGGTGGTGTTGGAGGTGGAACTGTGTTAGATCTGTGAGTGGCTGCTCTTGCCATCAATGTCACGAAGCCACACCCACCTCACTTGTGTTAGAAGTTCAGAACGAGAAAGTGTAGGCTATATAGAAATAATGATGCTCAAATGGAAAAATCATTCAAATAAATAATGCGGATTCTATCATCCAAATCACTCCAGCGTTCGAACGTGTAAACAAGGCTGCATGGGATCTCTTAATGCAAATCTGTGCAGCCAATGGCAATGTCTGCATTAGGTACACTGAGTGTACAAAACATTAGGAACACTTGCTCTTTCCATAGACTGACCAGGTGAATCCAGGTGAAAGCTATGATCTCTTATTGATGTCACCTGTTAAATCCACTTCAATCAGTGTGGATGAAGGGGAAGAGACAGGTTAAATATTTTTAAGCCTTGAGACATGGATTGTGTATGTGTGCCATTCAGAGGGTGAATGGGCAAGTCAAAAGATTTAAGTGCCTTTGAACAGGGTATGGTAGTAGGTGCCAGGCGCACCGGTTTGTGTGTGTCAAGAACCGCAAAGCTGCTGGGTTTTCGCACTCAACAGTTTCCTGTGTGTATCAAGAATGGTCCACCACCCAAAGGACATCCAGCCAACTTGACACAACTGTGCATTGTAGTCAGCATTGTTTTGACACCTTGTAGAGTCCATGCCCTGAGGAATTGAGACCTGTTCTGGGGGCAAAAGGGATGCAAGTCAATAATAGGAAGGTGTTCCTAATATTTTGTACACTCAGTGTACAATGCCAGGAGCTGCTTGTGGATTTGACAGCTCTAACGCAGTTCCACCTCTGACACCATCAAAACAGCTGCTATGTGGATGTCGGCTAACCCGGATCCGATTAAATATACCCCTTACTGCTATGTGGATGTCGGCTAACCCGGATCTGATTAAATATACCCCTTACTGAACATGAACTGATCTGCTCTAGTCTATTTGAAATATCTCAAACTCCAAAAATATGCTTTCATTGGTTGCTTTCCTTGGTTGCTTTCCATAGAAACCTTTTTTTTAACAAAAAAAGTCTGACCCCTACTTACTGAGAAATGAACCATCACATCAAAAGGTCATTTTTAATTAATCAACACAGCTCCATCCTGTTTAATTTCCAAACACTGGGAAGACACACATGACAAACCAGATGCCTACTCAGCAGCCTGGTATCAACTGATAAGCATCCACAGCCAGCTGCCTTCTCAGAAGCCTGGTATCAACTGATAAGTGACCAGAGCCATCTAAGTACACACAAATCTGTCTTTGCTGACAGATCTACTTGTTTTTGCCAACTCTTTGAATAATCTACATCAAGGGTTCTTAAACTTTTTCAGCTCAAGATCCAAATTAGAAATTGACCTTACTCCCGTGACCTAAATTGTCCTCCAATGGCCCAAATTATGAAGAAACAGTGTGTAGATGTACTCATAACTTGCAACCCACCTCCCACATGCTCAGGGCCCACTTTCGGTCCCGACCCATAGTTTAAGAAACTCTTGTCTACATGCAATGTATTGCACAATTGATCATCTAACTAATGAAATTATCAGATTTATCTTGTATCCGTTACATGTCCGTTTAGGTTAAAAATCCATTGTGTTGGATGGGCACAGCATACGTTAAAAATGAAATAACACTCATTTCGAGGTAATCCAATGGATTACATTAAATGACTTGTATTGTAATCCGTCCAACCCTGATCTGTAAAAATACAGTAAATCAAGCGCACCTAAAATCTATATATATATATTTTTTAGAAAACAATTAGGCTACTATTTGAATCAAGTGTCCGGTTTGGAGCATGAAGTCAAGTGCTCTGTTGGTCGCCCACTGCATAGCAAACTAGCAGTGCCCCAAAAAACCCTGGTCTGCCTAAATCCATTACGATCGCTAGAACGGCCCCATTTTTTAAAGATACTGTTTTGGGCTCAACAATTTGTTTACTAAGATCAAATTTGATCTCCTAGGTGAATTATTTTAAAATTCTCCTCAAATCGGGATATTTAATTAAATAGTGATAAATTCTGATCACTATATTGTCGTCACACAGGACCACATGCTGGCACAGACCAATCACGAACCGGCAGGCTTAGAGGAGGCTCACGCCCTCATGCACGCGCTCTCAGGCAGGATGAAAACGACTACATCGACCACGATGCTTTGCTAGTGACGGCTGCTTACGACATGATCCTTAGCGATTTTCTGGGTGACATTCAGCCCCATTCAGCAATATGGCACGCTTCAAATTAAAATACTTCCGGATTCATTCGCCATCGGAACTTATCCATAAGAATTAAGTGGACGACGTCAGCGCTATCACTATGTACTGGTCTTAATGTCTATGAATCTAGCAGATCTGGAGTACAGTGAAACAGTCAATTGATCTAGCACAGTGGTTCCCAAACGTTTTATAGTCCCGTACCCCTTCAAACATTCAACCTCCAGCTGTACCCCCTCTAGCACCAGGGTCAGCGCACTCTCAAATGTTGTTTTTTGCCATCATTGTAAGCCTGCCACACACACGCTATACGATACATTTATTAAACATAAGAATGAGTGTGAGTTTTTGTCACAACCCGGCTCGTGGGAAGTGACAAAGAGCTCTTACAGGACCAGGGCACAAATAATAATAATCAATAGTTTTGCTCTTTATTTAGCCATCTTACATATAAAAACTTATTTGTTCATCAAAAATGGTGAATAACTCACCACAGGTTAATGAGAAGGGTGTGCTTGAAAGGATGCACTTAACTCTGCAATGTTGGGTTGTATTGGAGAGAGTCTCAGTCTTAAATACTTTTCCACACACAGTCTGTATTTAGTTTTCATGCTAGTGAGGGCCAAGAATCCATTCTCACATAGATACATGGTTGCAAAGGGCATTCCTGTCTTAACAGCACTGTTTGCCAAGGCAGGATACTCTGAGCGCAGCCCTATCCAGAAATCTGGCAGTGGCTTTTGATTAAATTATATTTTCACAGAACCACTTGTTGCAATTTCGACGAGGCTCTCTTGTTCAGATATCGGTAAGTGGACTGGTGGCAGGGCATGAAAGGGATAACGAATTCAGTTGTTTGTGTCGTCCTTTTCGGGAAAGTACCTCCGTAAATTGCACACCCAGCTCACTCAGGTGCGTCGCTATATCACATTTGACATTGACCATAAGCTTTAGTTCATTGCACACAAAAAAAATCATACAACGATGGAAAGACCTGTGTGTTGTCCTTGTTAATGCAGACAGAAAATAGCTCCAGCTTCTTAATCATAGCCTCAATTTTGTCCCGCACATTGAATATAGTTGCGGAGAGTTCCTGTAATCCTAGATTTAGATCATTCAGGTGAGAAAAAACATCACCCAGATAGGCCAGTCTTGTGAGAAACTCGTCATCATGCAAGCGGTCAGGCAAGTGAAAATGATGGTCAATAAAGAAAACTTTTAACTTGTCTCTGAATTAAACGTTTAAATACTTTGCCCCTTCATAACTAGCGTACTTCTGTATGTTACATGGTCGCTGCCCATATCATTGCATAATGCAGAAAATACACATGAGTTCAGGGGCCTTGCTTTAACAAAATTTTCACTGTAGTGTCCAAAACATCTTTCAAGCTGTCAGGAATTCCCTTGGCAGCAATAGCCTCTCGGTGGATGCTGCAGTGTACCCAAGTGGCGTCGGGAGCAACTGCTTGCACGCGCGATACTACTCCACTATGTCTCCCTGGCATGGCTTTTGCACCATCAGTACAGATACCAACACATCTTGATCACCAAAGTCCATTTGATGTCACAAAGCTGTCCAGTACTTTAAAAATATCCTCTCCTGTTGTCCTGGTTTCCAGTGGTTTGTCTTCCTTAATTGATCCCCCATAAACGTAAAGGACATATACCAGGAGCTGTGCCAGGCCCGCCACGTCTGTTGACTCATCCAGCTGTAACGCATATAATTCACTGACTTGTATGCGAAGAAGTAATTGTTTCAAAACATCTCCTGTCATGTCACTGATGCGTCATGAAACAGTGTTGTTTGATGAAGTCATTGTTTGTATAGTTTTTTTGGCCTTTTCCCACAGCATTGTCCCAGCCATGTCCGCAGCAGCAGGAAGAATTAAGTCCTCCACAATAGTATGGGGCCCGCCTGTCCTAGCCACTCGGTAGCTTACCATGTAAGACGCTTTTAGCCCCTTGTTATTAATGGTATCTATTGCTTTTATACATGTCTTACTACTCGAAAGTCGTCTTGAATTGTCACTCCAAAAACTGTGGCTTATTTTTCAAATTGTCATGTTTTGTTTCTAAATGTCTGCACAAGAGTGAAGGTTTTATGGTTAATGTGATTGGATGTTAATTATTTGACTAGGCTACCTGTATTTGACATTGTATTGTTATTTCACTGAACACTAGATGGTTTAATTTTATTTTTTGGCAGTGAAATGAGGCCACTCAGGCGAGAAAAAAACCTCACCCAAATGTATAACCCCGTTGGAAAATATACAGTTGAAGTTGAAAGTTTACATACACCTTAGCCAAATACATTTAAACTCAGATTTTCACAATTCCTGACATTTAATCCTAGTAAAAATTCCCTGTCTTAGGTCAGTTAGGATCACCACTTTATTTTAAGAATGTGAAATGTCAGAATTATAGTAGAGATAATTATTTATTTCAGCTTTTATTTCTTTCATCACATTCCCAGTGGGTCAGAAGTTTACATACACTCAATTAGTATTTGGTAGCATTGCCTTAAAATTGTTAAACTTGGGTCAAACATTTCGAGTAGCCTTCCACAAGCTTCCCACAATAAGTTGGGTGAATTTTGACCCATTCCTCCTGACAGAGCTGGTGTAACTGAGTCAGGTTTGTAGGCCTCCTTGCTCGCAGACGCTTTTTCAGTTCTGCCCACAAATTTTCTATAGGATTAAGGTCAGGGCTTTGTAATGGCCACTCCAATACCTTGACTTTGTTGTCCTTAAGCCATTTTGCCACAACTTTGGAAGTATGCTTGTGGTCATTGTCCATTTGTAAGACCCATTTGTGACCAAGCTTTAACTTCCTGACTGATGTCTTGAGATGTTGCTTCAATATATCCACATAATTTTCCTGCCTCATGATGCCATCTATTTTGTGAAGTGCACCAGACCCTCCTGCAGCAAATCACCCCCACAACATGATGCTGCCACCCCCGTGCTTCACGGTTGGGATGGTGTTCTTTTGCTTGCAAGCCTCTCCCTTTTTCCTCCAAATATAACGATGGTCATTATGGCCATACCGTTCTATTTTTGTTTCATCAGACCAGAGGACATTTTCCAAAAAGTACGATCTTTGTTCCCATGTGCAGTTGCAAACTGTAGTCTGTTTTTTTTATGGCGGTTTTGGAGCAGTGGCCTCTTCCTTGCTGAGCGGCCTTTCAGGTTATGTTGATATAGGACTCGTTTTATTGTGGATATAGATACTTTTGTACCTGTTTTCTCCAGCATCTCCACAAGGTCCTTTGCTGTTGTTCTGGGATTGATTTGCACTTTTCATATCAAAGTACATTCATGTCTAGGAGACAGAACACGTCTCCTTCCTGAGCGGTATGACGGCTGCGTAGTCCCATGGTGTTTATACTTGCGTACTATTGTTTGTACAGATGAACATGGTACCTTCAGTTGTTTGAAAATTGCTCCTAAGGATGAACCAGACTTGTGGAGATTTACAATTTTTTTGGTTGATTTCTTTTGATTTTCCCATGATGTCAAGCAAAGAGGGACTGAGTTTGAAGGTAGGTCTTGAAATACATCCACAGGTTCATCTCCAATTGACTCAAATGATGTCAATCATTTTCTGGAATTTTCCAAGCTGTTTAAAGGCACAGTCAACTTAGTGTATGTAAACTTCTGACCCACTGGAATTGTGACACGGTGAATTATAAGTGAAATAATCTGTCTGTAAACAATTGTTGGAAACATTACTTGTGTCATGCACAAAGTAGATGTCCTAACCGACTTGCCAAAACTACAGTTTGTTAACAAGAAATTTGTGGAGTTGTTGAAAAACGAGTTTTAATGACTCCAACATAAGTGCATGTAAACTTCCGACTTCAACTTTAAATGTACTGTTTAAAAATGTGAATCATTTAAAAAAAAAATGTGAATCACATTTTTATTTGGCGTACTCCCGACGGCATTGCGCATTCACCAGTTTGGGAATACCTAATCTAGCAGATCTGGAGTACCACAAAACAGTCATTTTCCAGATTCTTACCACCACTTTGTTTGTTTAGCTCTTCCTTCAAGTGGTCTCTCTCTTTAGTCAGGGTGTTGTAACTGGTCTGTAGCTGGTCTCTCTCTTTAGTCAGGGTGTTGTAACTGGTCTGGAGCTGGTCTCTCTCTCTAGTCAGGGTGTTATAACTGGTCTGTAGCTGGTCTTTCTCTTTAGTCAGGGTGTTAGAACTTGTCTGTAACTGGTCTCTCTCTTTAGTCAGGGTGTTACTACTGGTCTGTAGCTGGTCTTTCTCTTTAGTCAGGTTGTTGTATCTGGTCTGTAGCGGGTCTCTCTCTTTAGTCAGGTTGTTGTATCTGGTCTGTAGCTGGTCTCTCTCTTTAGTCAGGTTGTTGTATCTGGTCTGTAGCTGGTCTCTCTCTTTAGTCCGGGTGTTGTAACTGGTCTGTAGCTGGTCTCTCTCTTTAGTCAGGGTGTTGTATCTGGTCTGTAGCTGGTCTCTCTCTTTAGTCAGGGTGTTGTATCTGGTCTGTAGCTGATCTCTCTCTTTAGTTGGGGTGTTGTATCTGGTCTGTAACTGGTCTCGCTCTTTAGTCAGGGTGTTGTATCTGGTCTGTAGCTCATCTCGCTCTTTAGTCGGGGTGTTGTATCTGGTCTGTAGCTGGTCTCTCTCTTTAGTCAGGGTGTTGTATCTGGTCTGTAGCTGGTCTCTCTCTTTAGTCAGGTTGTTCAAACTGGACGTCTGGAATCTCTATGCAGAGTAGTAATGACCAATGACTCGGTTATCTGTTGAAATAAAAACATATAGATATTTTGGACAATTTTATAAAACAAAATTCAGCCACACAAGTGGATATAGTATACACATGTGCTTACATCACTGGGGACAACACAGTAATTTCCCCGTTGTGGTCCTTTGAACTATAAGTATTAAACTACTGATGATGAAGAATGTAAACTCAGCAAAAAAGAAACGTCCTCACACTGTCAACTGCGTCTATTTTCAGCAAACTTAAAATACGTGTAAATGTTTGTATGAACATAAAAATATTCAACAACTGAGACATAAACTGAACAAGTTCCACAGACATGTGACTAACAGAAATTGAATAATGTGTCCCTGAACAAAGGGGGGGTGAAAATTAACAGTAGGTATCTGGTGTGGCCTCCAGCTGCATTAAGTACTGCAGTGCATCTCATCCTCATGGACTGCACCAGATTTGCCAGATAGCCCTCACCCTCCGATCCAACAGGTCCCAGACATGCTCAATGGGATTGATATCCGGGCTCTTCGCTGGCCATGGCAGAACACTGACATTCCTGTCTTGCAGGAAATCACGCACAGAACGAGCAGTATGGCTGGTGGCATTGTCATGCTGGAGGGTCATGTCAGGATGAGCCTGCAGGAAGGGTACCACATGGGGGAGGAGGATGTCTTCCCTGTAACGCACAGCGTTGAGATTGCCTGCAATGATAACAAGCTCAGTTTGATGATGCTGTGACACACCGCCCCAGACCATGACGAACCCTCCACCTCCAAATCGATCCCGCTCCAGAGTACAGGCCTCGGTGTAACGCTCATTCCTTCGACGATAAACGCGAATCCGACCATCACACCTGGTGAGACAAAACCGCATCTCGTCAGTGAAGAGCACTTTTTGCCAGTCCTGTCTGGTCCAGCGACGGCGGGTTTGTGCCCATAGGCGACGATGTTGCCGGTGATGTCTAGTGAGGACCTGCCTTTACAACAGGCCTACAAGCCCTCAGTCCAGCCTCTCTCAGCCTATTGCGGGGACAGTCTGAGCACTGATGGAGGGATTGTGCATTCCTGGTGTAATTCTGGCAGTTGTTGTTGCCATCCTGTACCTGTCTCGCAGGTGTGATGTTCGGATGTACCGATCCTGTGCAGGTGTTGTTACACGTGGTCTGCCACTTCGAGGACGATCAGCTGTCTGTCCTGTCTCCCTGTAGCGCTGTCTTAGGCGTCTCACAGTACGGACATTGCAATTTATTGCCCTGGCCACATCTGCAGTCCTCATGCCTCCTTGCAGCATGCCTAAGGCACGTTCACGCAGATGAGCAGGGACCCTGGGCATCTTTCTTTTGGTGTTTTTCAGAGTCAGTAAAAAGGCCTCTTTAGTGTCCTAAGTTTTCATAACTGTGACCTTAATTTCCTACCGTCTGTAAGCTGTTCGTGTCTTAACAACCGTTCCATTAATTGTTTATGGTTCATTGAACAAGCATGGAGAACAGTGTTTAAATCCTTTACAATGAAGATCTCTGAAGTTATTTGGATTTTTACGAATTATCTTGAAAGACAGGGTCCTGAAAAATGGACGTTTCTTTTTTTACTGAGTTTATTAGTGAAAACATAATAAATGTATAAACTCACAGTAGACAGACATGCCTATGATACCAGCCAGTAGGAGAACACACAGCAGCCCCAGACACACTGCAGCAACTCCGGATGGTCTCTTCCACCACTGAAAATTAGCTGAATCTCAAGGTATTATAAACTCTCTCGGGTAATGTTAAATTTTTTTATATCATCCAGAATTGTGAGGGGACTAATAGGTACTCGTCTGAGAAAGTGGTTTGTGTGTGTGTGTGTGTGTGTGTGTGTGTGTGTGTGTGTGTGTGTGTGTGTGTGTGTGTGTGTGTGTGTGTGTGTGTGTGTGTGTGTGTGTGTGTGTGTATCTGTACTTGCATTGATACCTGAAAATGTAACACCAATGTAATCCTTTTTTCTGGGCTTGTTGGCATATGTGTCTTTATCAATATCCATGGTCTGCATTGTTGGATTCTCCACCTGTGTTTGTATAAGATTGTCTCTTACATTTTTACTCAAAATGTGTATCTGTGCCTTATGTATCGTTATTTGAAGTACTGGAGGGGAGCTTGACGTAGTTTATTTACTCATTACAGAGGAAACAATGGGATAGTCCCAAAAGTACAAACTCAATTAGTGACTACTCTGCTTAGGTAAAATATTAATATTTTAAACATAAAATTGTATATATCTAAACCCCCCCCACAGACAGTACATAACATTAGCATGCATTAATCAGGTGAAATGATGAAGAAGATCTTACCACGGTCTTTGAGAGTTGAAAAGAGATGCATCCAAATGTATTACATTGGTGTGTAAATATGTCCAACGTAACCAGATGTACTGAGTGAGCACGAAATGGAAGATTGGAGTTGTGTGTTTTTTTTGTCCAAACCACTGCACATTTTGTGTCAACATCAGCATATCCTTTACCTTATTTGGCCAAACAATTATGATCTAATATACCACTGGACGATATGTTCAGATATACGGTACATGTGATTAACTTGGGCTTGTCCAGAAAATGTGTGAGTCAGTATGTGTAACAAAAGTTCACAGTCAACTGAAAGTTCAAGTTACAGAATGCTGCACAGATATGTGGGGTCATTTGGACTATTAAAAAAACATAAGAACACTTAACAATGCTCAATCACTACATTTTGTTATGCTTGTCTCAACAACAAACCAATATAGACCGTGATAAGATTTATTTTCTTCATTTCATCTGTTATAATTATGTCATATTTTATGCATTGTCTGATTTGTATGTAATGTGTTAGAAGCTCTGGGGCGATCAAAATACATACAGGACAATTGGTTTAGAGATATAGAATTTGTGCTTTAAATATGAATGTTTTACCCAATAGGAGCATGTGTTGCTAGTTGGGCAGAGTTTGTACCTTTGGGACTATCCCATTGGTTCCTTTGTACTGGGTAAGCTGAATCATGCTAACCTCAAGTTTTTGACGTCTGCAAACGCAGGTGCAGTTGAAAGCAAATAATCAACCAGTCCTTCAATTCGCAAGTGGCTGAAACTATCTTGAGTGGAGCATGGGGTAGCGGCTAGCGAATAAATTATATATTTTTAAAAAGATGACTAATATTATTTGTTTTGAATTATGCCCAGGTCATGAGGCCCCTTGATGAAATGAGGCCTGAGGCACTTCCCTCTTCTGTCTAAGGGTAAGTTTGCCAGTGGGGAGGAGGGAAGGAGAGGCGAGAGACAGCAACCGACAAAGCCAACTCTTGCTATAGTGGACTAATAGCTGCCATAGCTAGTTTATTTATCATCCAATATGATTGCGTAGTTCCTGTCTTGACTGAATCAAACCGGAGAAGCTAGTTAATAACTAGCTAGCTAGCTAGGCTAATTAAAACTGCATGTGTTTTCTCGTCCTACAGCTACAAATAACAACAACTTCAATGAGAATATGAATTATTGGATACTTCAGGATTTTGGCAATGAAGCCCTTTATCTACTTCCCCAGAGTCAGATGAACTGGATATCATGTTTATGTCTCTGCATGAAGTTTAAAGGAAGTTGCTTAATAGCTTTAGCGTTAGCTAACTAGCGTTAGCGAAATGACTGGACGTCTATGGTATCTACTAGCATGCTAGTTTGCATTGGCACGTGAAACTACAGTGCCTTCAGAAAGTTATCACACCCCTTGACTTGTTCCACTTTTCTGTTGTGTTTTAACCAGATTTTTCTATAAGTACCTCATCTCTGTACCCCACACATACAATTATCTATAAGGACCCTTAGCCGAGCAGTGAATTTCAAACACAGATTCAACCACAAAGACCATGGATGTTTTCCAATGCCTCTCAAAGAAGGGCACATATTGGTAAATGGGTAAAAAAATATAAAAGCAGACATTTAATATCCTTTTGAACATGGTTATTAATTACACTTTGGATGGTGTATCAATAAACCCAGTCACTACAAAGATACAGGCATCCTTTCTAACTCAGTTGCCGGAGATGAAGGAAACCACTCAGGGATTTCACCATCAGACCAATGGTGACTTTAAAACAGTTACAGAGTTTAATTCCTGTGATAGGAGGATGGATCAACAACATTGTAGTTACTCCACAATACTAACCTAATTGACAGAATGCAAAGAAGGAAGCCTGTACAGAATACAAATATTCCAAAACATGTGTTCTGTTTGCAAAAAGGCATTAAAGCAATACTGCAAAAAATGTGGCAAAGCAAATCACTTTTTTCTTTTTCTTAAAAAATTCATTCAAATGTGTTAGCCAGCTAGGGTTATCTAGACATGCTGCTAACCTGGTCTAGGGTTATGAAATTCCGCATAATTTCCCAGAATTCACAGATTTTTCACAGATTTCCTCCATTCCTCACTCATACCATCCAGGATTTCTTCAAAACCAAGGAATTTTTGGAAAGTTAGCGGATTTTGCAACCCTAAGCCTGGCTAAACCAGAATGAATGCTGGACTCAATGTTTCTAAGACTGTGTGTGTGTGTGTGTGTGTGTGTGTGTGTGTGTGTGTGTGTGTGTGTGTGTGTGTGTGTGTGTGTGTGTGTGTGTGTGTGTGTGTGTGTGTGTGTGTGTGTGTGTGTGTGTGTGTGTGTGTGTGTGTTTAACTATTCTTGTGGGGACCAGAAGTCCCTAGAAGAATAGTAAACGAACAAAAAGTTGACCAGCTGGGGACATTTTGTTTGTCCCCACAAGGTCAAATGCTATTTCTAGGGGGTTTAGGGTTAAGGTTAGAATTAGTGTTAGGGTTAGAATTAAGTTAAATATTAAGGTTAGGAGCTAGGGTTAGTTGTAGGGTTAGGAGCTAGGGCTAGGTTTAGGTTTAGGATAAAGTTTAGGTTTTTGGGTTAGGGTTAGGGTTAGGGTTAAGGTTATGGTTAGGGTTAGGGTAAGAGTACGGGTTAGGATTAGGGGTTAGGGAAAATAGGATTTTGAATGGGACTGAATTGTATGTCCCCACAAGGTTAGCTGTACAAGACTGTGTGTGTGTGTGTGTGTGTGTGTGTGTGTGTGTGTGTGTGTGTGTGTGTGTGTGTGTGTGTGTGTGTGTGTGTGTGTGTGTGTGTGTGTGTGTTTTTAGCTGAGTCAGAAAGCCTTAAGGTGATGCACTCCTGCTCTCTTCCAATGTCCCCTAATGATCTCTTCACTCCCGAAATAGGCCTCCTACACGTGCCTCTCTCCTTTCCTCCCTCCCTCTGCCCTCCCTACCCTCACTAAGGGCCCGATCCCAACTTAAGACATCTATTCCTGTTTTACACACTTCTCTGTAGTTTTTATTCAGACTGATCTAGTTAGTTAGTTTTTATTCAGACTGATCTAGTTAGTTAGTTTGTATTCAGACTGATCTAGTTAGTTAGTTTTTATTCAGACTGATCTAGTTAGTTGTCTGTCCAGAATGGTGTTCCCTGCTGCACTCTTCCTCTGTTCTCCACTCTGTCCAGAATGGTGTTCCCTGCTGCACTCTTCCCCTGTTCCCCACTCTGTCCAGAATGGTGTTCCCTGCTGCACTCTTCCCCTGTTCCCCACTCTGTCCAGAATGGTGTTCCCTGCTGCACTCTTCCCCTGTTCTCCACTCTGTCCAGAATGGTGTTCCCTGCTGCACTCTTCCTCTGTTCTCCACTCTGTTCCAGGCCAACCAGGACAAGTCTCAGGTCATGGATCATTCCATCTCCTGAGAGAAAGAGATGCACAGGGTTTGTGATAAGTAGAGCTGTATACAATATCTGAGGTATGCTTTTGAAGAAGTACAGAACAATTTAAATAATTATTGAATTACCGAGCAAGAAGATGAAAAGTTTAAAAGCACTTCTACTCCTTTCTAGCAACTATTAATGGGTGATTGATTTGATTAATCTTGTTATTATGGGTGCACAATTGCTGTGCATCTACTGCAAGATGCATCTACTGCAAGATGCATCTACTGCATCTTGCCTATGCCGTTCTGTACCATCACTCATTCATATATCTTTATGTACATATTCTTTATCCCTTTACACTTGTGTGTATAAGGTAGTAGTTGTGGAATTGTTAGGTTAGATTACTTGTTGGTTATTACTGCATTGTCGGAACTAGAAGCACAAGCATTTCGCTACACTCGCATTAACATCTGCTAACCATGTGTACGTGACAAATAAAATTTGATTTGATTTGATTTGAAATTTTCCTAAGAATTTTCCTGCACGGCAAGAAATGCAAACTTGTATTAAATTCAAGGTATAAAAAGCCTTCTAAACTTTGTCATTTTCACTTTACAATGTCAGACTTCTGTATTACTCCCTTCACAGAACAGCGCAAACTGGCTCTAACGAGAATAGAAAGAGGAGTGGGAGGCCTATGGTAGAGAAATTAACATTAAATCTCTGGCAACAGCTCTGGTGGACATTCCTGCAGTCAACATGCGAATTGCATGCTCCCTCAAAACTTGAGTTATCTATGGCATTGTGTTGTGTGTGAAAACTGCACATTGGAAACAGGCAGTATGTCTAACTAAAGTCAGTCACGCTCAAGTCCAACTGAAAGTTTCAGTTGCAGACTGCTGCACTGAAGAGTTTCAAAACACCCTCTCTCAAGCATAACCTGGGGTTATGAATGATCTACTATTCTGCTACTCCAAAATTACCTAAAGTTAGAAAACATGTGTCTATAGCTTACTTTCAAATATATATTTTGGGTGAAATGATGTGATCTGCGTGAATGACAGTGCAGGGAATCTTCTTCAGTGAAATAAACCCAAACCTGGACTCAATGCAAAGCAAATGCAGAACTAGAGATGAACCATCTCAGGAATACTGACCTGGGATCAAGTCCTCCCTGTCCACATGACCTTATTCATTATGATCAAAAAGGATAAACAGATCCTAGATCAGCACTCCTGCACTGACACGTTTCATAAATATGGGCCCTGACTTGAGTCTGCTAATGCAGCACTTAAAACAAATATGTATTTTACCTATGTCTGCATTTTTCTACAAAAACTAGAGGAAGACAGAGAGTAATGTGAAAGACGAAAACAGGAAAGTATGGTGTGAGAAAAATAGAAGTGGAGGAGCTGTGCCAGGGTGATAAGGCGGAATCCCCCTACCCTTCACTATGTTACTTATTTTAAGTCCTATACCGTTTCTTGTAAAACACATGATCTTGCTTCTCATACAGTAGGCCTTACAAGGCCTTAAAAAGGCTAGCTAGGGACCCTGCAATAGGCCAGATAGCAACTCTACAATAGGTTACCTAGCCACTCTACAATAGGTTACCTAGCCACTCTACAATAGGTTACCTAGCCACTCTACAATAGGTTACCTAGCCACTCTACAATAGGCTACCTAGCCACTCTACAATAGGCTACCTAGCCACTCTCCAATAGGTTACCTAGCCACTCTGCAATAGGCTACCTAGCCACTCTGCAATAGGCTACCTAGCCACTCTACAATAGGTTACCTAGCCACTCTACAATAGGTTACCTAGCCACTCTACAATAGGCTACCTAGCCACTCTACAATAGGCTACCTAGCCACTCTCCAATAGGTTACCTAGCCACTCTGCAATAGGCTACCTAGCCACTCTGCAATAGGCTACCTAGCCACTCTACAATAGGTTACCTAGCCACTCTACAATAGGTTACCTAGCCACTCTACAATAGGCTACCTAGCCACTCTACAATAGGCTACCTAGCCACTCTACAATAGGCTACCTAGCCACTCTACAATAGGCTACCTAGCCACTCTACAATAGGCTACCTAGCCACTCTACAATAGGCTACCTAGCCACTCTACAATAGGTTACCTAGCCACTCTACAATAGGCTACCTAGCCACTCTACAATAGGCTACCTAGCCACTCTACAATAGTCTACCTCGCCACTCTACAATAGGCTACCTAGCCACTCTACAATAGGCTACCTAGCCACTCTACAATAGGCTACCTAGCCACTCTACAATAGGCTACCTAGCCCCTCTACAATAGGTTACCTAGCCACTCTACAATAGGCTACCTAGCCACTCTACAATAGGCTACCTAGCCACTCTACAATAGTCTACCTCGCCACTCTACAATAGGCTACCTAGCCACTCTACAATAGGCTACCTAGCCACTCTACAATAGGCTACCTAGCCACTCTACAATAGGTTACCTAGCCACTCTACAATAGGCTACCTAGCCACTCTACAATAGGCTACCTAGCCACTCTACAATAGGCTACCTAGCCACTCTACAATAGGCTACCTAGCCACTCTACAATAGGCTACCTAGCCACTCTACAATAGGCTACCTAGCCACTCTACAATAGGCTACCTAGCCACTCTACAATAGGCTACCTAGCCACTCTACAATAGGCTACCTAGCCACTCTACAATAGGTTTCCTAGCCACTCTACAATAGGTTACCTAGCCACTCTACAATAGGCTACCTAGCCACTCTACAATAGGCTACCTAGCCACTCTACAATAGGCTACCTAGCCACTCTACAATAGGCTACCTAGCCACTCTACAATAGGCTACCTAGCCACTCTACAATAGGCTACCTAGCCACTCTACAATAGGCTACCTAGCCACTCTACAATAGGCTACCTAGCCACTCTACAATAGGCTACCTAGCCACTCTACAATAGGCTACCTAGCCACTCTACAATAGGTGACCTAGCCACTCTACAATAGGTGACCTAGCCACTCTACAATAGGTTACCTAGCCACTCTACAATAGGCTACCTAGCCACTCTACATTAACCTAGTGACCCTACAATAGGCTAGCTAGGGAACCTACAATAGGCTAGCTAGGGAACCTACAATAGGCTAGCTAGGGAAACTACAATAGGCTAGCTAGGGAACCTACAATAGGCTAGCTAGGGAACCTACAACAGGCTAGCTAGCCACTCTACATTAACCCATAATAGTCTAAGCCCTGTATTACAATTATTTGATGAACATTTTTATTTAGCTATTAGCCCATACAAATGCATTGAATAACAGATTCACTACATGGAACAGATAGTCCCCCCCTAAAAAATCCAAAGGAAGTTTGTTCTGAAGTGTCTGACCAATATCTGAGAGATATAAGAATGATCAGTAACATTTTTAGTTATTTTTTTACATGTATTTAACCCCTTATTTTTGTCACTAAACAGTCTCCATATATATTTCCATTCATTTTTTCAACTGGTACGAGGGGACCTTCAGATGAGTCTTGTGAACATTCTAGAGCAAAACAACGGAAATGTCCGTGTCCGTCTCACCTTTCCACAGAGTTGTCATATCAGTGTGTAGCCCAAACTGTTCGGATGCGACAGACAGAAGTTGGCAGATTGGCTGTACCAACTTCAGACAAGTCCCAAGATGCTTGTGGAGGTCGTAGAGCAAAACGGAGAAAGCAATCGTGTTTGTGAGAGTCTCAGAGGGGTCAGCTTTCCATCGAGGGGTTATAATAGTTTGTAGGCCAAACCGTTTGGAGGTTACAGATGATGTTGTGAGAAGACCAATTTTTGGGATGTCTCATGGTCTGACAAATACCTCTCTAGCTCTGTCAACTTTCACCACAGATGCGAAGGTATGACATAGGTTGATGAGGTGGATTGAGACGCATCCAATGCAATAAAACATATCTGTAGCTTAAACTGACAGATTTGATGGGGATTTTTGTATTATTCTAATTATATTTTCCACTGGGGCACGGACATCAACCTTAGGGGGTTTTAACCTAGCGACCCTACAATAGGCTAGCTATTAAACTTAGAATAGGCTAGCTAGCAAACATACAATATGCTAGCTAGGGACCCTACAATAGGCTATAGCCACTCTAAATTAAGCGAGCGACCCGACAATAAGCTATAGCCACTCTAAATTTAGCTAGCTACAGTATTTATAGGTTAGCTAGCTACGTTTAAAGAGAGAGCTGAATTTTTGCAAGAAATAAAAACTTGTGAATGATGAATGAGTTACCGGATGCTGACACTGACCGCAGGAGGTCAAATGCATTAAAGGGGAGATGTTTAATGTTGCATCTAGAATGATTGTGATGTTACTAGCTATGCCTGTCATGGACTGTTCGCTAACACATTTTTGGGAGGCAAAAAACTATTCTAGAACCCTCCTCCTGAACAGGGTTCAACAACCAGTTACTGAGTGACTTTTGGTCAAGACACGAACAGGGTTAGAAAGTTCAGAACCATGTTTGAACACATAAAGGGACAATCTGAAGTTCAAGCAAAAACAAACTGGGCAAACCGCTTAAGGATGGGGCTGGGGAAATGTAACCAATCAAATTCAGAGACTGGGCTATAGATGCAATGACTGACCATCCATAACATAAGAATTGTAGTTTTTAAAATGTCTTGAAGCTATACAGTGACTAAGTTTGCATTTTATGTTATGTTATATTCTTCCAGAATCAACAGCTAGTATAGAGTATATCATTAATTTAAAAGTGCAAAAATGGAGTTAGCAATCACAGATTACCCCTTTAGCGCTTAAAAGTAATGAATAGACACATTCTGGCATTCAGCCTTCCAGTTTTCCGAGTTTTGGTATTGTGGATTAGCTGAACATTCAATTTCTTTTAACCGAAAGTATACATTTTACCCCCATGGCTTTTGTGTTTGAGAGAGAGAGGAAGTGAAACGCTTCTGTGCAGCATTTTGTAACTTTAACTGTCAGTGACTTGAGCTTGACGAGAACATTTCAACATTTGGACAAATGATAACCGTTTCCTCCCAAAGGCCATTGGTAAAGACTTCTCACACTACGTTTCTAGCTAACTCCTAACGCTTCGAACACACCGACTGCGTCATTGCATCACTGCTGCATAACATTTTGCGCAGCTAGGCAACTATACTGATGCAGGTACCTTTTGCAAATGGTCGCATGCGGTTGGACACATGGAGAGAATAATTTTCGCAGTATCTTCAAAACCGTGTCTTTTTGACACAACTGCTGACAGCTACAGGGACATAAACACACAAAATGCTGCTTGGAGACAAGTGTCCACGATAGTAGGATTGCCAGGTCAGGTTAGTAGTGAGCTTGTGCTAGATGTGGCTAGTTAGCGTTAGCTAGCAGACCCACACAGACCTGCGCTTTCGGCGGGGCTGGTCCCGGCCCAACAGCGCGATCAAGACCACCTTCCTCAACGTTGGTCTCATTGTTGAAAGAGCCTACTCTGCCTATCTTTACTATTTATTATTGCATTTCGCTCCAAACTGCATTTGAGGGAAATTATATTATAGGCTCTCACAATTAATTTGAGGATGTCATCGAATAAATAATATACTTGGCAAATAAATTTATAAAAAATGTAAAGAAATTATGCAATCAAACTGTTTTTATGTAATCACAAATTTTTACTGAATGTGTATGCAAAAAAAAAACGACATTCATATTTTGCTACTTTCTGTCAAGTCCACTCATACAATTTGATGCATACGTTCGATTTATCGAACGTATGCACCACACAGAACGCACTGCAACTGCCTCTGCAACGCAATGCTGCAAGGCAAATGCAGCGTTCCATTGGAAATGAATGTACTTCTGATGTATCGAAGCGCAATGACGCAGTCGGTGTGTTCGAAGCGTAAGGCTCATGCTAAACTCATGCAGAACCATTGGTTTTGTTTGAAACAGTATTCAGTGGTATTGTTTTTTTATTTGATTTTTGGAACAAAAACAGAGTAAAAAATAAAATATGACACCCAATAAGAAAGATAATTGGGGAAAAAAATAAAATTTTAGTAAATATATTTATTGGTTTTTGATTTTGAAAATGAATTGAAGGTTATTTGTTGATGTAAAAATTGAAATGTACAGATTTGAAGGTTGTGTCATTAGATTTGGGGTGTGTTGTGGTCGCAAGAAATTATTGCGGAAAAAAAGGGGGTCCCCAGAAATTCAAAACTGAAAAAGTTTGAATACCACTTTTGAGGTGACCATGCAGTAGGATTTTAACAGTGAGGAGACTGACGAAGTCGATGGATTTCTCTTGTCCAGTGTGAGTGTTTTTATTTGCAAGTGAAGATAGCCGGCAAAATGTGCAAGTATTTACAAAAATGATCAAATATAGCATTTCAAACAAACCTGAGCAGCATGCCGAGCTGTTCCCTGTCCTGTTCCTCAAACAAAGAGTACAGGCTTCTTATAGCAATACCCAAGCCTTCGACATCTGGTCAATTAACATTCAAAGCACATGATATACTATACAGACATGTTCAGATAAACATATGTAATAATACCAGCACACATTTCAATCAAGATGCTTTAAGCATCAATAACCTGGGACATAAACATGTCCCCCGGAACAAGCTACTAGCGCGTTACCCTGAATAAACCATGCGCTCGAACGCACCCAATTTCCCCACCGATTCTCTGAACAGGAAATTAACAGAACCCTCTTCAAATCACAAGAAAAACAGGTACGTTTGCAAACAATTCTTTACCTTTAACCTAGCGATTACATACATTACGTTCTGGTGATTTTCTTCCATTCACTAAATGGTGAATCAAGATGCTCTGAGTTCAGGGTCTCAGGGGGTTGGGTTAGAGTGTGTGCTTGCGTGTGTGGCGTGCATTCATGTGTGTGTTTGCCGGCATGTGCACTCGTGTGTTGTACTCCATCACTGTTCCGTGCTGTACTTTATTACTGTGCTGTGCTCCATCACTGTTCCGCGCTGTGCTCCATCACTGTTCCGCGCTGTGCTCCATCACTGTTCCGCGCTGTGCTCCATCACTGTTCCGCGCTGTGCTCCATCACTGTTCCGCGCTGTGCTCCATCACTGTTCCGCGCTGTGCTCCATCACTGTTCCGTGCTGTGCTCCATCACTGTTCTGTGTTCAGTGCTGGCTGTGCGTGTTAGTCTTGTGAACAGTCATGTCCATCAGGTAGTGGTGATGACTGACCCGGTAGAAGAGCTGTTCCGGTACCGACCGGCTCACGCCAGGCGTGGCGTATCCCTTGGTGACGCCGACGCATCGGAACCCCAGAGTCTGGTAAAGCTGGTGAGCAGCCGGCGAGTAGGCCGTGGTTCCCAAGACGACAGAGAGATAACCACGGTCCGCTGCAAATTGTAGAACTTTCCGCCCGAGGGCAACGCCAACCCCACGTTGCCGACAGCGCCGGTCCACCGACATGTGATGCAGCTCCACAGTGCCAGCTTCCCCCCGCAGGGCACAGGCTGCCACTACACCCACCACACTGCCCTCCAGCACTGCAACCCACAGACAGGAGTCTGAGAGAGAAATAAAGGGGGGGGATTTGGAAATAGTGGGTTATATCAAATGATGTCCTAATCCTCCCATTTAATAAAAGCTGATGTCATTGTCTATTGACTTTTATACTTTAAATGGATCCTTTTCTTGAAAGAGCCTAATCACTGACTGGTCATCCTTTTGGGGACAAAGATTTACTATACTATACTTTCTGCTCCAGCAGGTATATCTCACTGATCATCCCAAAAGCCAACACCTCATTTGGCCACCTTTCCTTCCAGTTCTCTGCTGCCTGTGACTGGAACGAATTGCAAAAATCGCTGAAGTTGGAGACTTTTATTTCCCTCACCAACTTTAAACATCTGCTATCTGAGCAGCTAACCGATCGCTGCAGCTGTACATAGTCCATCTGTAAACAGCCCACCCATCCCCTTACTGTTTTTATTTATTTACTTTTCCGCTCTTTTGCACACCAGTATCTCTACTTGCTCATGATCATCTGTGGTTTATCACTCCAGTGTTAATCTGCTAAATTGTAATTATTCGCTCCTATGGCCTATTTATTGCCTACCTCATGCCTTTTGCACACAATGTATATAGACTCATTTTTCTTTTTTCCTACTGTGTTATTGACTTGTTTATTGTTTACTCCATGTGTAACTCTGTGTTGTTGTCTGTTCACACTGCTATGCTTTATCTTGGCCAGGTCGCAGTTGTAAATGAGAATTTGTTCTCAACTAGCCTACCTGGTTAAATAAAGGTGAAATAAAAAAATAAAAAAATGTTCTATTGATGGGGTAGACCGAAATGAGCCTGGAGGCAGAGAGGTCATGGTGACACATCCACAGACACTAGCTTGTCATTTTAGATGAGTAATTATATTCAAGAATGGAGACAGGAATGAAGCCCTGGTTTTATTTTACCTCCCTGCTCGTTTGTTTTTAACCAGGCACTGAATCTTGTGTGCAAATCTATTTTAACAAAATAACTATGTGCAATATAACTAAACTAAAGCCAACTACACTCAAATAAACAATTATACAACTAAAACGAACGATAAATGCATTTTTTGAAACTATTCCACCAAGACTATTACCTGGAGTTTTCATGTAATGTCCCTCGATGTCGCCCATATCCGTGAGTTTGGCGCGCTCCAGGTAACCAAGGACAACTTTCCTGCTGTAGTAGTAGCGTGCGCACAGGACAGCGAGAGGCACCAAACAAGTCAGCAAGAACGACTTGGTCGCAATACAACAAACAACTGCAAAAGACATGGCGGAAAATAGATGATTGAGTAATCTAAATGTTGACATAAAATAGTCACAGGAAGGAAAAGAGTTGGTACTATCGCAATCGAGCACATTATGCATTCTACTGCACATTTCCCAGAACTATACTAAATAATGCAATCAAATAACACATAAAACGGTATTGATGAAATATGTCAAGATAGCCTAAATGTAAATTATTACATTTATAACACATTCTCCATTGTCAAAAGCACATTTTCCCAGACTAATGCAATCAAATAACAGTGAAAACTGTAACCTTTTGATGGGATAACAGTCAATATATAAATATAAATTGATATAAGACCTATTTCTCCCTTACTTGTCATAGCGGCGTACAGCAGCAGGCTCTCAGGGTGATGTTTTAACCCTGTAAACGCGGTGTCCGGAACCATCTCCATCAGCCCGTCAATGAATATGCGCTCCACGTCCGGATAGTCAGCGCTTTCGAATTTACGCACAACCACACGGTCCGTTCTAAATCCATGATTCCCTTTCTGATGGTACGTTGTCACTTGGTTGTTGTTGTCTTCCATGTTATCTCACTTAGAAACTTTTTTCACGTCTCCCTGGGAAAAGTAACTGACTCGCATAAGTCGTTAAATACTGTCACACCCTCTTCTTGTTCTTCTTCTGTGAGGTTTAACGGCGGTAGGCATCCAATTTGTTGCATTACCGCCACCTACTAGACTGGAGTACAACTCCCTTACACTTTGCATGAAAAATAAACATGTAATACCTTTAATACCCTACCATCTAACACTACTCACTCATTTCAAAATTATATAAAACAAAATTAACACCCTACTCCACTAATTAAATGTATTTATTCCTACCTCATGCCATCACCCTGACATCACCATTTAACACACCCTGTAACTCTTCTGATGTCAAGTCTCTCACAGCCAAATACCTCTCTGCAGCTGCCACCACAAACTCTATTTTCTCAAATACCTCTCTGCAAAGACTCAACTTCAAATCTCAAAAGAACAGACAATGACTCTTCGGTTTCCCCACTCTCACCACCCTGTCTGCGTCGCATCGACGAGCATCACTTACACCGGGAATCTTTCCCCTCAGCTGGTCAACGTTTATATCTACTGCTACCCCAGTTATCACTCCTTTCATCGGAGCCCTTTTCTTGAGAGCGAAACAATTCACTTTTCTTGCCCCCATTTGTTTAACTCTGAGCACTTTCTCCCTCTGGCCAACAGAAACAATGATTACTGGACCACTTCTGGTTACCCTCACCGGGTCCACACTACCCAACTCTGTTTTCACCCACTGTGAGACCACAAAATGTTTAAGCAAAAGGCAAAAGTCCACTTTATGTAAAAACTTCACTCCTACTGTCACAGACTCGTCTTTTTCCTGACCCTTGGTGTATACCTCTGTCTCAGAGAACTTCACCACACCTACCCCCTGTGATACTTCACCCTCATTCACTTCCATTTCTCCTCCTGTCTTCAGCTCCCTCTGCTTACACTTTCTACCATTCCTCTTTAATGAACCATCTCCCTTTTTCCCACAATTTAAATCCGACTGAAGCTCACCCTCTTCTCCCCTCTCTCACTCTCTTAGACCTCTTCTCCCTCTCTTTTTTCCCTCCAGTCCTCCTCCATTCTCCAAGTATAGTACATCTCCTTATGATATTACTGCACTACACCTGACAACCATCTTGTTCTTGCTTTCTCTAGGGACCTCATTTCCCACATCGTCGGATGTAGCAACAGTCAGTGAAGTAAACAACAGCCTGTCACACCCTGATCTGTTTCACCTGTCTTGTGCTTGTCTCCACCCCCCTCCAGGTGTCGCCCATCTTCCTTGTGACACTCTGTACCTTGTGACACTGCCCTGGATTACTGACCTCTGCTTGACCTGTTGTTTGCCTGCCCCCTGTTTTTGTAATAAACGTTTGTTACTTCGAGCTGTCTGGATCTGGGTCTTATCCTGAGGTCTGATAGGATGCCTTATGTTCGCGCAACGAATGCTGGAAGTATGGTACTGTTGGCTTTGGCAAGGGACCAAATGGTCAAACATTTCTAACCTTGCATTTCCTACTAGGTTACTTGTCCTTACCTAAATCAACGTCTATTCCATGTTGGTTCAATGTAATGTCATTGAAATGACGTGGAAACAACGTTGAGTCAACCAGTGTGTGTCCAGTGGGGAGTGTTAGAAGTTTGATGAAATAGGTCACTTTGTGGGGTTTTAGTTGATCACAATAACGGTCGTGATATGTTGTCGTTGTTGTGCCCATGACACACCAATGTTCCCCTGGTGTTTGGCACATGACAACACAGGAACAATTACCAAAGCTTTGGCGTCAAATCATGCAGCTCCGCCCCAAATGGCACCCTATTCCCTATGGTGCATACTATTGCCCAAAGCCCTATGGGGATAGGTTGTCATTTGGGACACACACATACTCTTTATTTTTCTTCAGGGTGGCAGGGTAGCCTAGTGGTTAGAGCGTTGGACTAGTAACCAAAAGGTTGCAAGATTGAACCCCTGAGCTGACAAGGTCAAAATCTGTCGTTCTGCCCCTGAATAAGGCAGTTAACCCACTGTTCCTAGGCCGTCATTGACTTGCCTAGTTAAATAAAGGTAAAATAATACAAATAAAAATAAATCCCAATTGGCTCAGGTATCCATAAAAAGTTGCTGGCCCCAGTTCTGAGTAAATAATGCTTTGGCACAGTAATGACAGAACGGCTAGTTTATTCTCCACAACTCTGCTGCCAGCTGTCTCCTTCAACATGTGTTGCTTTCAAAGTCGACTAATTCATATTGCAGGAAGGTGCATGGTGCACGAGTCACCAGTCAAATAGACAATATGAATAGGCTGTATTTAAAACACATGGTAAGATGTTACTTTGTGAATATAAAAAAAGTATATAAAAATGCCCAACTATTTAGTGGAACCTGAAAATGAGTCAACAATCTACTATTTGTACTGTAGTTCCTCCTGCTCTAACTTATGTCTTGTCTATTAAAACACATCACTAGGAGATGCAGTAAGACTGTAACACCACTGGGGGGCGCAGAGAGCGAGAGAGAGAGAGAGAGAGAGAGAGAGAGAGAGAGAGAGAGAGAGAGAGAGAGAGAGAGAGAGCGAGAGAGAGAGAGAGAGAGAGAGAGAGGGCCAATGGCATAGCCAGATCATAGACACCCGGACTTGAACTACTCGACTCTGGGCGCAAGTATAGGGCACCCCTCAGCAGGAAAAACAGAACTAGACAATCATTTGTGCCAGGTGTGATATCCTCCTAAATAGCTCGGGCGAATGTTCCTACCGACCCAGTAAGGCCAGCAGTCTAATGTTCCTATTGACCCAGTAAGGCCAGCAGTTTAATGTTCCTATCCACCCAGTAAGGCCAGCAATCTAATGTTCCTATCGACCCAGTAAGGCCAGCAGGCTAGTCTCTTTTTACTGGTATGTAACTGTTGTATTGTTAATTTGTTTTGTATTTCAGTGCCACTTTAAAGGTGTACATGACACTGCAACAAAATGTTCCCACGGGGACAATAAAGTCAGTAAAGTAAAGAAACTAATCGACACACAGATAGCATAGAGGAGTAATAGGTTGTGTCTCAAATGGCACCCTGTTCCCTTTATAGTGCACTACTTTGGACCAGGACCTATGGGCCCTCCTCAAGAGTAGTGCATTATAAAGTGCACCATATTAAGGGAATATGGTGCAGTTTGAGACGCATCCCTATAATCTAGGATGACTCATCACCGGGCAGATATCTTGAGATGGATCTGTCAGAGAGCATCATGGGACATGACCAGACCAGAAGGAGCCAAAACACACATGACTGAGTGGTGGATCATACACGCAGACGCACACACACGCATTCACACACAAACACACCACACCACACCACACACACACACACACACTGGTAGATCAGTTAGAATCCATTTACACTGAGAGATAATGTTCACTGGCGTCTTCTCACCTGAAGACACGATGACATGCTGACTGGGGAGAGAGAGGAGTACACATGAATATATATATAAACTGGGTCTGCATCCCAAATGGTTCCCTATTCCCTATATCGTTTGGGACACACTCAGGCCAGCAGGCCTGGAAGAAGGGATGGAGGGAGAGAGGGATGAGGCAGATGGAGAGAGAGAGAGAGGCAATGAGGAGGTGGAGGAGAAAATGGAAGAGAGCATCTGGTAATTGTCCATAGTGACGTTGTTGAGTCACAGAGACGACAGACAGGACAGATTGAACCTGAAGATGGAGAGAGAGAGAGAGGGGGGGAGAGAGAGAGGGGGATACAGAGAAAGAGAGGGAAAGAGAGAGGTTATGACTAGAAACTCGACAGCCTGTGTCTGAGAATAGAGAGATGACCGAGAGAAAAGAGGGGGAACACAGAGAGCGGGGCAGATTAAGTAAGATAGAGGGGTACAGAAATAGAGAGAGAGGGAAATGTAGGGAATAGGGTGCCATTTGGGACACATCCATCGAAGATAGACAGACAGAAGGAGGAGGGGAGACAGACAGACAGACAGACAGACAGACAGACAGACAGACAGACAGACAGACAGACAGACAGACAGACAGACAGACAGACAGACAGCAGGAGGAGAGACAGACAGACAGACAGACAGACAGACAGACAGACAGACAGAAAAGTAGAGAACTGTTGGCTTGTCATTCATATCTGTTCATTCTTACCCACACATGGAAAAGCTGTCAGACTTCACTGCTGTCCAAAAACGTCAACTTAGAATAACGTGGGTGTTTGGGTAAACGCATCGTTTGATCAGCCAATGACGTGACTGAGCTCAGGAGTGTCAGATTGACGCATCAGAGCACTATCATTCCCCTTTAATTTCCTCTTTCAACCTTCCCCTACTCCACTCCCCTTTCCTCTCCTCTGCCTTATCTGCCTGCCATCCTCACTCCATCAACCCTTTACTCATCTCCCTCCCTCCCTTCATCCCTCTACCTCCCTCCCTCCTCTCTCTCTCTCTCCATCCCTCTACCTCCCTCCCTCCTTCTCTCTCTCTCTCTCTCTCGCCATCAATCTCCCTCTCTCTCTCGCTTTCTCTCTATCTCTCTCTCTTCATCCCTCTCCCTCCCTCCCTTCATCCCTCCCTATCTCTCTCTCCATCCCTATCCCTCTCCCTCCCTCCAGTCAGTCTGTGTTTGGTGTTACCAGTAGCTCGTCACAGCTCTGAGACAGATTCGCCCTACCTACACCCTGTTTGGTCCCTACCTCGTTATAGAGATGACTCTATCTCTGTCCCAAATAGAACCCTATTTCCTATGTCGTGCATTACTTTTGATCAGGGCCCATAGGGTTGTGCATTTAGGAGACAGCCTCTATAGAGTGGAGAAGGCCTATATCAGGGTTCTCCAAGCGAATTTGGGCCGAGAGTGATTTTATTTGGCCCCCAAGTTTTCTGAATCGAAATTTCTTAGGGGGGGGGACATTAAAGACTGTAAAAACACCAGCAAATCAGCTACAAGTCATTTTAATTTTGTAAATTTGTTCCAAATCATTCTCACGCACAACAGAGATATATGTGATCATATGGAAACAAGGTTTGAGATGATGCTGTATAAGTCAAATATTAGATCTGTTTGGGCTTCTTGCGGGTCAATTTACAGTCTACAAATGATTTGTAATTATTTTCCGTTCCTCTGACTACTACTACAAGAAAAAATCGTCCCGCGGCTGAATCGAGTTGATGATCCCTGGCCTATATTATGGAGAACACTCTGTAAGACATGGTAATAATGAACCCCTGCTAGGATATGGAAGTTGATTGCACACACACACACACACCACCACCACGCCCACACACAACACAGCTAAACCAGTATGTTTTGAGCGTCAGAGAAGGGAGAAGTAGAGAGGTTGTAGGACAGAGGCTCTCGGTTAATTCAAAACAAACTGTCAATTCAGATAGAGACCACTAAAGACTAGTTGTACTGTGGGGTAGCCACGCCTCTAACCACACCCACACCTCTAACCACACCGCCACCAGCAGCTTAATAGCTAATCATCATGGTGGGCGTTCACCTGCTCAGACCTCGCAAGCATCCACTAATGGTTGCGTGCCACATCATCAACTCTGCAGTCGGGCACCAGATTGCTATAACATACTGTATTATGTGTTGGCTGATATATTCATTTTCTTTTATTGCTTTGGGACTATTTTCACAAGTATGTGATGAGAGAAAATAAGAAACTGCTCTTGCTAGCATCACTGCTCTTTATTAAGCTTTACGTATCGGCTTCAAGGCCTTCGTCAGAACTTACCACAAGTATGTCTTAACTCTCAGTACAAAACTCAAAACTTTAAGCACACAAAATCCCAGCAACTGTTTCACCAAACCCAATCAGTGTTTCATCTAGAAATACCTTTCACATAAAGTAACTGCCTTTCACAATGCAACGCTCACAATACTTTCAGATGATTCTCTTCTCATTTGTTTAAAGATATTTGACCATCACTTAATACAACTGCACTTAAGGGTTAATCACTGAACCGTTTGGTAAACCTATAGATTGTAAACTGCTTTGTCTACTATATATAGATTTAGAGAACTACAGAAATAAAATGTGAGTTTGTAAAGTAGAAACATCTAATTGACATGTATGATACATGATAACCATACATAATAACTAGTCAGTATTGTAACCATACATAATGACTAGTCAGTATTGTAACCATACATAATGACTAGTCAGTATTGTAACCATACATAATGACTAGTCAGTATTGTAACCATACATCATGACTAGTCAGTATTGTAACCATACATCATGACTAGTCAGTATTGTAACCATACATAATGACTAGTCAGTATTGTAACCATACATCATGACTAGTCAGTATTGTAACCATACATCATGACTAGTCAATATTGTAACCATACATCATGACTAGTCAGTATTGTAACCATACATCATGACTAGTCAGTATTGTAACCATACATAATGACTAGTCAGTATTGTAACCATACATAATGACTAGTCAGTATTGTAACCATACATCATGACTAGTCAGTATTGTAACCATACATCATGACTAGTCAGTATTGTAACCATACATCATGACTAGTCAGTATTGTAACCATACATAATAACTAGTCAGTATTGTAACCATACATAATGACTAGTCAGTATTGTAACCATACATCATGACTAGTCAGTATTGTAACCATACATAATGACTAGTCAGTATTGTAACCATACATCATGACTAGTCAGTATTGTAACCATACATAATGACTAGTCAGTATTGTAACCATACATCATGACTAGTCAGTATTGTAACCATACATCATGACTAGTCAGTATTGTAACCATACATAATGACTAATCCTTATTGCTAATTGATTCCACATAGTGGAAACCACAATTGGTCACCATATAAAAGGGGGTGTGAACACTTGACATTTCTTTCAACATGGAGCAGATAGACAGCAGGGAGAGGAAGAAACCAAAGAGCTCCTGGGGGCCATCAGAGAGGTGGGCCCCATCAAAGATGTCAGAGAGGTGGGCATGGGCCCCATCAAAGATGTCAGAGAGGTGGGCATGGGCCCCGTCAAAAAGGTCAAAGAGGTGGGCATGGACCCCGTCAAAAAGGTCAAAGAGGTGGGTATGGACCCCGTCAAAGATGTCAAAGAGGTGGGTATGGACCCCGTCAAAGATGTCAAAGAGGTGGGCATGGACCCCGTCAAAAAGGTCAAAGAGGTGGGTATGGACCCCGTCAAAAAGGTCAAAGAGGTGGGTATGGGCCCCGTCAAAAAGGTCAAAGAGGTGGGCATGGACCCCGTCAAAAAGGTCAAACAGGTGGGTATGGGCCCCGTCAAAAAGGTCAAAGAGGTGGGTATGGGCCCCGTCAAAAAGGTCAAAGAGGTGGGTATGGGCCCCGTCAAAAAGGTCAAAGAGGTGGGCATGGACCCCGTCAAAAAGGTCAAAGAGGTGGGCATGGACCCCAATAAAGAGGCCAGAGAGGTGGGCATGGACCCCGTCAAAAAGGTCAAAGAGGTGGGTATGGGCCCCATAAAAGAGGCCAAAGAGGTGGGTATCAGAGATAGGAAGGCAGACAACAGGGAATTTACCATAGCAGAGGCTGCCAGATTAGTTCACCCTAATCTGAAAAGATCAACTGTCAATTTGATCATATGAACATTTCACCAAAACAACAGGATATGCTCTATGCTTTACTATTACAGTAAATGACATATTGTAACGCATCTAAATTCACAGAACATGTTACAGTATTCTTACTGTTCTACCCTCAGAACAGAAGACCCCATGGTGGTGGTCGTGTGCTGACCGACCAGAACAGAAGACCCCATGGTGGTGGTCGTGTGCTGACCGACCAGAACAGAAGACCCCATGGTGGTGGTCGTGTGCTGACCGACCAGCAGGAGTGGGCAGTGGTGGAAATGGTGACGGCCAGGAATGACATACGGCTGTCAGAAATATAACAAGCCATTGTAGCATCCATCAGCCTACCAACAATCACCCGCTTTTTGAAGAGGCACCAGGTATCTATGAAACACCGGGTGAAACATCTGCAGGCAGAGTATGTTCAGGTACAGCACTATATACTGTATTACTGTTACTATTAATGCACATGCTACTTAACAATATCATACTGGAACTATACTGTAAAAATAACAAACTAAAATATATTTTTAGAGGGTGATGGTGCGTGATGCTGTGAACCATCACAAGTATATCTTTGTTGATGAAGTGAGCTTCAACCAGGCCAGAACTCAGCGCCGTGGGTGGAACCTCATCGGCCAACGAGCGACCGTCCAAGTGCCTGGACAACGTGGTGAAACATCTCCATGTGCACAACTATCTCTGAAGATGGTGTGGTAGGACGTAGGCCATTACTTGAATCCTGCAATGCTGCACACCTCATTGTGTTCCTCAATGAATTTGAGCAGGCCAGTCAAGGTGAAGGGGTCACCTATGTCATTGTGTGGGACAATGTCAGGTTCCACCATGCAGAGGTGGTTCATGCAGAGGTGGTTCAGGCATGGTTTTGTGACCCTTCACCTGCCCCATACTCTCCTTTCCTCAACCCTATTGAGGATGATTATTTTCAGCATGGAGGGGGAAGGTGTATGATCGCCATTCCCATGAGCGTGCCACCCTCCTTCTGGCCATGAATGAGGCATGCAACGACATCAATGCAGAACCAATGGTGGATAACACTATTAGTCACACCCTGATCTGTTTCACCTGTCCTTGTGCTTGTCTCCACCCCCTTCAGGTGTCACCCATCTTCCTCATTATCCCCTGATAATTTATACCTGTGTTTTCTGTCTGTGCCAGTTCGTCTTGTTTTGTCAAGTCAACCAGCGTGTTGCTCCTGCTGTTTCCTTTTCTCTGTTTTTGCTAGTCCTCCCGGTTTTGACCCTTGCCTGCCTTGACTCTGAACCTGCCTGCCTGACCATACTGCCTGCCCTGACCTCAAGCCTGCCTGCCACTCTGTACCTCCTGGACTCTGACCTTGTTATGATCTTTTTGCCTGTCCACGACCATTCTCTTGCCTGCCCCTTGGATACTAATAAATATCAGAGACTCAAACCATCTGCCTCCTGTGTCTGCATCTGGGTCTCGCCATGTGCCATTATACAACTAAATTGAAAAGATATCTATTATGGTGATTAAACCAATGTTGTTA
>NC_092091.1:77256401-77263901 GCF_045679555.1 Salvelinus alpinus | reverse complement strand
AGATACACTACACTTATACACTACACTGATATAAACAATACACTGATATACACACTACACTGATATACACACTACACTGATATACACACTATACTGATACACTACACTAATTCACTACACTGATACACTACACTGATATACACACTACACTAATAGATACACTACACTTATACACTACACTGATATAAACACTACACTGATATACACACTATACTGATACACTACACTGATATACACACTACACTGATATACATACTACACTAATAGATACACTACACTGATATACACACTACACTAATAGATACACTACACTGATATACACACTATACTGATACACTACACTGATATACACACTACACTGATATACACACTACACTAATAGATACACTACACTTATACACTACACTGATATAAACACTACACTGATATACACACTATACTGATACACTACACTGATATACACACTACACTGATATACACACTACACTAATAGATACACTACACTGATATACACACTACACTAATAGATACACTACACTGATATACACACTACACTGATATACACACTATACTGATACACTACACTGATATACACACTACACTGATATACACACTACACTAATAGATACACTACACTGATATACACACTACACTAATAGATACACTACACTGATATACACACTACACTAATAGATACACTACACTGATATACACACTACACTAATAGATACACTACACTGATATACACACTACACTAATAGATACACTACACTGATATACACACTACACTAATAGATACACTACACTGATATACACACTACACTAATAGATACACTACACTGATATACACACTACACTAATAGATACACTACACTGATATACACACTACACTAATAGATACACTACACTGATATACACACTACACTAATAGATACACTACACTGATATACACACTACACTAATAGATACACTACACTGATATACACACTACACTAATAGATACACTACACTGATATACACACTACACTAATAGATACACTACACTGATATACACACTACACTAATAGATACACTACACTGATATACACACTACACTAATAGATACACTACACTGATATACACACTACACTAATAGATACACTACACTGATATACACACTACACTAATAGATACACTACACTGATATACACACTATACTGATACACTACACTGATATACACACTACACGAATAGATACACTACACTGATATACACACTATACTGATATACACACTACACTGATATACACACTACACGAATAGATACACTACACTGATATACACACTATACTGATATACACACTGCACTGATACACTACATTAATAGATACACTACACTGATATACACACTACACGAATAGATACACTACACTGATATACACACTATACTGATACACTACACTGATATACACACTATACTGATACACTACACTGATATACACACTATACTGATACACTACACTGATATACACACTACAGTAATAGATACACTACACTAATAGATACACTACACTGATACACTACACTAATAGATACACTACACTGATATACACACTACACGAATAGATACACTACACTGATATACACACTACACTAATAGATACACTACACTGATATACACACTAATAGATACACTACACTGATATACACACTACACTGAAATACACACTACACTTATACACTACACTGATAGAAACACTACACTGATATACACACTATACTGATACACTACACTAATACACTACACTGATATACACACTACACTGATATACACACTACACTTATACACTACACTGATAGAAACACTACACTGATATACACACTATACTGATATACACACTATACTGATACACTCCACTAATACACTATACTGATACACTACACTAATAGATACACTACACTTATACACTACACTGATATAAACAATACACTGATATACACACTACACTGATATACACACTACACTGATATACACACTATACTGATAACCTACACAGATAGATACACTACACTGATTTACACACTACACTAATAGATACACTACACTTATACACTACACTGATATAAACACTACACTGATATACACACTATACTGATACACTACACTGATATACACACTACACTGCTATACACACTACACTAATAGATACACTACACTGATATACACACTACACTAATAGATACACTACACTGATATACACACTATACTGATACACTACACTGATATACACACTACACTAATAGATACACTACACTGATATACACACTACACTAATAGATACACTACACTTATACACTACACTGATATAAACAATACACTGATATACACACTACACTGATATACACACTACACTGATATACACACTATACTGATACACTACACTAATACACTACACTGATACACTACACTGATATACACACTACACTAATAGATACACTACACTTATACACTACACTGATATAAACACTACACTGATATACACACTATACTGATACACTACACTGATATACACACTACACTGATATACATACTACACTAATAGATACACTACACTGATATACACACTACACTAATAGATACACTACACTGATATACACACTATACTGATACACTACACTGATATACACACTACACTGATATACACACTACACTAATAGATACACTACACTTATACACTACACTGATATAAACACTACACTGATATACACACTATACTGATACACTACACTGATATACACACTACACTGATATACACACTACACTAATAGATACACTACACTGATATACACACTACACTAATAGATACACTACACTGATATACACACTACACTGATATACACACTACACTTATACACTACACTGATAGAAACACTACACTGATATACACACTATACTGATATACACACTATACTGATACACTCCACTAATACACTATACTGATACACTACACTAATAGATACACTACACTTATACACTACACTGATATAAACAATACACTGATATACACACTACACTGATATACACACTACACTGATATACACACTATACTGATAACCTACACAGATAGATACACTACACTGATTTACACACTACACTAATAGATACACTACACTTATACACTACACTGATATAAACACTACACTGATATACAGACTATACTGATACACTACACTGATATACACACTACACTGCTATACACACTACACTAATAGATACACTACACTGATATACACACTACACTAATAGATACACTACACTGATATACACACTATACTGATACACTACACTGATATACACACTACACTAATAGATACACTACACTGATATACACACTACACTAATAGATACACTACACTTATACACTACACTGATATAAACAATACACTGATATACACACTACACTGATATACACACTACACTGATATACACACTATACTGATACACTACACTAATACACTACACTGATACACTACACTGATATACACACTACACTAATAGATACACTACACTTATACACTACACTGATATAAACACTACACTGATATACACACTATACTGATACACTACACTGATATACACACTACACTGATATACATACTACACTAATAGATACACTACACTGATATACACACTACACTAATAGATACACTACACTGATATACACACTATACTGATACACTACACTGATATACACACTACACTGATATACACACTACACTAATAGATACACTACACTTATACACTACACTGATATAAACACTACACTGATATACACACTATACTGATACACTACACTGATATACACACTACACTGATATACACACTACACTAATAGATACACTACACTGATATACACACTACACTAATAGATACACTACACTGATATACACACTACACTGATATACACACTATACTGATACACTACACTGATATACACACTACACTGATATACACACTACACTAATAGATACACTACACTGATATACACACTACACTAATAGATACACTACACTGATATACACACTACACTAATAGATACACTACACTGATATACACACTACACTAATAGATACACTACACTGATATACACACTACACTAATAGATACACTACACTGATATACACACTACACTAATAGATACACTACACTGATATACACACTACACTAATAGATACACTACACTGATATACACACTACACTAATAGATACACTACACTGATATACACACTACACTAATAGATACACTACACTGATATACACACTACACTAATAGATACACTACACTGATATACACACTACACTAATAGATACACTACACTGATATACACACTACACTAATAGATACACTACACTGATATACACACTACACTAATAGATACACTACACTGATATACACACTACACTAATAGATACACTACACTGATATACACACTACACTAATAGATACACTACACTGATATACACACTACACTAATAGATACACTACACTGATATACACACTACACTAATAGATACACTACACTGATATACACACTATACTGATACACTACACTGATATACACACTACACGAATAGATACACTACACTGATATACACACTACACGAATAGATACACTACACTGATATACACACTATACTGATACACTACACTGATATACACACTATACTGATACACTACACTGATATACACACTATACTGATACACTACACTGATATACACACTACAGTAATAGATACACTACACTAATAGATACACTACACTGATACACTACACTAATAGATACACTACACTGATATACACACTACACGAATAGATACACTACACTGATATACACACTACACTAATAGATACACTACACTGATATACACACTAATAGATACACTACACTGATATACACACTACACTGAAATACACACTACACTTATACACTACACTGATAGAAACACTACACTGATATACACACTATACTGATACACTACACTAATACACTACACTGATATACACACTACACTGATATACACACTACACTTATACACTACACTGATAGAAACACTACACTGATATACACACTATACTGATATACACACTATACTGATACACTCCACTAATACACTATACTGATACACTACACTAATAGATACACTACACTTATACACTACACTGATATAAACAATACACTGATATACACACTACACTGATATACACACTACACTGATATACACACTATACTGATAACCTACACAGATAGATACACTACACTGATTTACACACTACACTAATAGATACACTACACTTATACACTACACTGATATAAACACTACACTGATATACACACTATACTGATACACTACACTGATATACACACTACACTGCTATACACACTACACTAATAGATACACTACACTGATATACACACTACACTAATAGATACACTACACTGATATACACACTATACTGATACACTACACTGATATACACACTACACTAATAGATACACTACACTGATATACACACTACACTAATAGATACACTACACTTATACACTACACTGATATAAACAATACACTGATATACACACTACACTGATATACACACTACACTGATATACACACTATACTGATACACTACACTAATACACTACACTGATACACTACACTGATATACACACTACACTAATAGATACACTACACTTATACACTACACTGATATAAACACTACACTGATATACACACTATACTGATACACTACACTGATATACACACTACACTGATATACATACTACACTAATAGATACACTACACTGATATACACACTACACTAATAGATACACTACACTGATATACACACTATACTGATACACTACACTGATATACACACTAAACTGATATACACACTACACTAATAGATACACTACACTTATACACTACACTGATATAAACACTACACTGATATACACACTATACAGATACACTACACTGATATACACACTACACTGATATACACACTACACTAATAGATACACTACACTGATATACACACTACACTAATAGATACACTACACTGATATACACACTACACTGATATACACACTACACTTATACACTACACTGATAGAAACACTACACTGATATACACACTATACTGATATACACACTATACTGATACACTCCACTAATACACTATACTGATACACTACACTAATAGATACACTACACTTATACACTACACTGATATAAACAATACACTGATATACACACTACACTGATATACACACTACACTGATATACACACTATACTGATAACCTACACAGATAGATACACTACACTGATTTACACACTACACTAATAGATACACTACACTTATACACTACACTGATATAAACACTACACTGATATACACACTATACTGATACACTACACTGATATACACACTACACTGCTATACACACTACACTAATAGATACACTACACTGATATACACACTACACTAATAGATACACTACACTGATATACACACTATACTGATACACTACACTGATATACACACTACACTAATAGATACACTACACTGATATACACACTACACTAATAGATACACTACACTTATACACTACACTGATATAAACAATACACTGATATACACACTACACTGATATACACACTACACTGATATACACACTATACTGATACACTACACTAATACACTACACTGATACACTACACTGATATACACACTACACTAATAGATACACTACACTTATACACTACACTGATATAAACACTACACTGATATACACACTATACTGATACACTACACTGATATACACACTACACTGATATACATACTACACTAATAGATACACTACACTGATATACACACTACACTAATAGATACACTACACTGATATACACACTATACTGATACACTACACTGATGTACACACTACACTGATATACACACTACACTAATAGATACACTACACTTATACACTACACTGA
Organism: Salvelinus alpinus; assembly: GCF_045679555.1. Classification (NCBI taxonomy): domain Eukaryota; kingdom Metazoa; phylum Chordata; class Actinopteri; order Salmoniformes; family Salmonidae; genus Salvelinus; species Salvelinus alpinus. Next base: position 77,256,862 of record NC_092091.1, on the reverse strand, counting down.
TATAAACACTACACTGATATACACACTATACTGATACACTACACTGATATACACACTACACTGATATACACACTACACTAATAGATACACTACACTGATATACACACTACACTAATAGATACACTACACTGATATACACACTACACTGATATACACACTATACTGATACAATACACTGATATACACACTACACTGATATACACACTACACTAATAGATACACTACACTGATATACACACTACACTAATAGATACACTACACTGATATACACACTACACTAATAGATACACTACACTGATATACACACTACACTAATAGATATACTACACTGATATACACACTACACTAATAGATACACTACACTGATATACACACTACACTAATAGATACACTACACTGATATACACACTACACTAATAGATACACTACACTGATATACACACTACACTAATAGATACACT
>NC_092091.1:77205928-77256301 GCF_045679555.1 Salvelinus alpinus | reverse complement strand
ACTACACTAATAGATACACTACACTGATATACACACTACACTAATAGATACACTACACTGATATACACACTACACTAATAGATACACTACACTGATATACACACTACACTAATAGATACACTACACTGATATACACACTACACTAATAGATACACTACACTGATATACACACTACACTAATAGATACACTACACTGATATACACACTACACTAATAGATACACTACACTGATATACACACTACACTAATAGATACACTACACTGATATACACACTACACTAATAGATACACTACACTGATATACACACTATACTGATACACTACACTGATATACACACTACACGAATAGATACACTACACTGATATACACACTACACGAATAGATACACTACACTGATATACACACTATACTGATACACTACACTGATATACACACTATACTGATACACTACACTGATATACACACTATACTGATACACTACACTGATATACACACTACACTAATAGATACACTACACTAATAGATACACTACACTGATACACTACACTAAAAGATACACTACACTGATATACACACTACACGAATAGATACACTACACTGATATACACACTACACTAATAGATACACTACACTGATATACACACTAATAGATACACTACACTGATATACACACTACACTGAAATACACACTACACTTATACACTACACTGATAGAAACACTACACTGATATACACACTATACTGATACACTACACTAATACACTACACTGATATACACACTACACTGATATACACACTACACTTATACACTACACTGATAGAAACACTACACTGATATACACACTATACTGATATACACACTATACTGATACACTACACTAATACACTATACTGATACACTACACTAATAGATACACTACACTTATACACTACACTGATATAAACAATACACTGATATACACACTACACTGATATACACACTACACTGATATACACACTATACTGATAACCTACACAGATAGATACACTACACTGATTTACACACTACACTAATAGATACACTACACTTATACACTACACTGATATAAACACTACACTGATATACACACTATACTGATACACTACACTGATATACACACTACACTGCTATACACACTACACTAATAGATACACTACACTGATATACACACTACACTAATAGATACACTACACTGATATACACACTATACTGATACACTACACTGATATACACACTACACTAATAGATACACTACACTGATATACACACTACACTAATAGATACACTACACTTATACACTACACTGATATAAACAATACACTGATATACACACTACACTGATATACACACTACACTGATATACACACTATACTGATACACTACACTAATGCACTACACTGATACACTACACTGATATACACACTACACTAATAGATACACTACACTTATACACTACACTGATATAAACACTACACTGATATACACACTATACTGATACACTACACTGATATACACACTACACTGATATACATACTACACTAATAGATACACTACACTGATATACACACTACACTAATAGATACACTACACTGATATACACACTATACTGATACACTACACTGATATACACACTACACTGATATACACACTACACTAATAGATACACTACACTTATACACTACACTGATATAAACACTACACTGATATACACACTATACTGATACACTACACTGATATACACACTACACTGATATACACACTACACTAATAGATACACTACACTGATATACACACTACACTAATAGATACACTACACTGATATACACACTACACTGATATACACACTATACTGATACACTACACTGATATACACACTACACTGATATACACACTACACTAATAGATACACTACACTGATATACACACTACACTAATAGATACACTACACTGATATACACACTACACTAATAGATACACTACACTGATATACACACTACACTAATAGATACACTACACTGATATACACACTACACTAATAGATACACTACACTGATATACACACTACACTAATAGATACACTACACTGATATACACACTACACTAATAGATACACTACACTGATATACACACTACACTAATAGATACACTACACTGATATACACACTACACTAATAGATACACTACACTGATATACACACTACACTAATAGATACACTACACTGATATACACACTACACTAATAGATACACTACACTGATATACACACTACACTAATAGATACACTACACTGATATACACACTACACTAATAGATACACTACACTGATATACACACTACACTAATAGATACACTACACTGATATACACACTACACTAATAGATACACTACACTGATATACACACTACACTAATAGATACACTACACTGATATACACACTACACTAATAGATACACTACACTGATATACACACTATACTGATACACTACACTGATATACACACTACACTAATAGATACACTACACTGATATACACACTACACTAATAGATACACTACACTGATATACACACTATACTGATACACTACACTGATATACACACTATACTGATACACTACACTGATATACACACTACACTGATATACATACTACACTGATATACACACTATACTGATACACTACACTGATATACACACTATACTGATACACTACACTGATATACACACTACACTGATACACCACACTGATATACACACTACAGTAATAGAAACACTAAACTGATATACAGAGGGAATTAGAAAATAACTAGATAGTATCAAAGAGAGGGGAGAGAGGAAGAGCGACAGAGGGAGGGGGAGAGAGGAGAGAGAGAGAGAGAGAGAGAGAGACAGAGAGAGAGAGAGAGAGAGAGAGAGGACAAAAACACAGACATAACAATCAGATGTGTGACAGTAAACTGACATTAGTTAATGAGGGTCCATGGAGATAAAGGAATGACGCCAGTACAGAATGAAAAAAGAAAAAAATGAATAGGTGAACGATGCTTAAGGGCCTGTGAGAAATGGAAACAAAAATGTGCAACAGGGAAAGTTGGAGAAGGAATGAAAAGAGGAGAAAGGCAGGAAAAGGTGTGAAGGAGAGGAGGGAGGAGAGACAAGATGATGAAAACAGAAAGAGAGAGGACTGTATGAAATAAAGATAGAGAAGGAGGGGATGATAGATAGTATAGCATAGATAGTAGATAGAGAGTAGATGTTATGTTTCCTGCAAGGTGATGTGAAATAAGCCCCAAAATATGCTAAATAGATGAGCACATGTTGCATACCTCACGTGCATGCTGTGTGCATGTGTGAAACTGTGTGTTGATTTTGCTGTTATGGGCATGTGTGATTCAGTGTGGGATGTTCATTGTTGGGTGGATGTGTGAATGAGTCTGTCTGAGTGTGTATTGTGTGGGGGCAAGTTGTGACAATTCTGTTGACGTACAACTTCCGGGACCAAAATGTTTATCAGACTGCCCAATCAATTCTCCTTTGACTTTACCCCCCTTCTCCTCTCTGCACTTCCCTCCCTCTATCCCTCTCTCTCATTAATATTCATTGATCTCTCTCTCTCTCTCTCTCTCTCTCTCTCTCTCTCTCTCTCTCTCTCTCTCTCTCTCTCTCTCTCACTGACTCTCACTGACTGACTGACTCATTAATATTAATTGATCCAGAAACAGATCCAAGGCACTCTCCCCCTCTCTCGTCTGATTGACTCCAACTCTGCCTCACTGGTGATTGACATGGCTGCCGTCCAATCAAAACCCACTCTGCTCATATTTTAACGTGTGGTTGCGTCATGGTGATGTCTGTTGGCTCACATGTGTTGCATCCAATGGGAATACAATGTTGGCCGGCCGGACACTCCTTGGCGTATGTGTGCGTGTTATGCGTGACGTTCCATTGAGAGAAGTCAGTATATTTCCTTATTTAGATGAGGAAAGCGAGGGATTAGTCACTAATAGTTCATGTGCTGTTCTGTACTATGGATGTCATCTGAGGGATGATTCTGGTCAAAAGTAGTGCACTATATAGGGAATAAAATGCCATTTGGGACACAACCTAAATGTGATGCTTCTGATGGAACAATACGAACGTCATCTAAGATGGAGGGTAAAGTAGAACGTTATCTTGAGAAATGTTTCTGTGTTGTACATAATATACAGTGGGGCAAAAAAGTAAGAAGCATTTCAAGGTCCTGGAGTGGCCTAGCCAGTCTCCAGATCTCAACCCCATAGAAAATCTTTGGAGGGAGTTGAAAGTCCGTGTTGCCCAGCAACAGCCCCAAAACATCACTGCTCTAGAGGAGATCTGCATGGAGGAATGGGCCAAAATACCAGCAACAGTGTGTGAAAACCTTGTGAAGACTTACAGAAAACGTTTGACCTCTGTCATTGCCAACAAAGGGTATATAACAAAGTATTGAGATAAACTTTTGTTATTGACCAAATACTTATTTTCCACCATAATTTGCAAATAAATTCATTAAAAATCCTACAATGTGATTTTCTGGAATTTTTTTTCTCATTTTGTCTGTCATAGTTGAAGTGTACCTATGATGAAAATTACAGGCCTCTCTCATCTTTTTAAGTGGGAGAACTTGCACAATTGGTGGCTGACTAAATACTTTTCTGCCCCACTATATTTTATATACCGCTTAAAAGTGTCTTCTGTCTGACGGACAGTACATTGAGAGGGAATCAAACCCACCACCCGGATGTTCAGTATATAACCCCAGAGGGACTCAAACCCAACACCCTGGTGTTCATTATATAACCCCAGAGGGAATCAAACCCACCACCCTGGTGTTCAGTATATAACCCCAGAGGGAATCAAACCCACCACCCTGGTGTTCAGTATATAACCCCAGAGGGAATCAAACCCACCACCCTGGTGTTCAGTATATAACCCCAGAGGGAATCAAACCCACCACCCTGGTGTTCAGTATATAACCCCAGAGGGAATCAAACCCACCACCCTGGTGTTCAGTATATAACCCCAGAGGGAATCAAACCCACCACCCTGGTGTTCAGTATATAACCCAAGAGGGAATCAAACCCACCACCCTGGTGTTCAGTATATAACCCCAGAGGGAATCAAACCCACCACCCTGGTGTTCAGTATATAACCCAAGAGGGAATCAAACCCACCACCCTGGTGTTCAGTATATAACCCAAGAGGGAATCAAACCCACCACCCTGGTGTTCAGTATATAACCCCAGAGGGACTCAAACCCACCACCCTGGTGTTCAGTATATAACCCCAGAGGGAATCAAACCCACCACCCTGGTGTTCAGTATATAACCCCAGAGGGAATCAAACCCACCACCCTGGTGTTCAGTATATAACCCCAGAGGGAATCAAACCCACCACCCTGGTGTTCAGTATATAACCCCAGAGGGAATCAAACCCACCACCCTGGTGTTCAGTATATAACCCAAGAGGGAATCAAACCCACCACCCTGGTGTTCAGTATATAACCCAAGAGGGAATCAAACCCACCACCCTGGTGTTCAGTATATAACCCCAGAGGGACTCAACCCACCACCCTGGTGTTCAGTACATGACCCAGATGGAATCAAACCCACCACCCTGGTGTTCAGTATATAACCCAAGAGGGAATTGCTGGTGCCATGCAAATACACTTCCCACAGCAGATGAGGCTCTGTGGGCTGTTTTGTTTTTACGTTGTGTACTGTCATTGGTTTTGTCATGCTGTGGCTCTAATTGTCTATTAATGGTCTATTTATTCATTCAACAGTCAATCAAGATTCCCCATTTACACCCTTATGTATTTCTCGGGACAATGAAGCTAAGATGTTTAATGTGGTTCTCTCTATACTCCAGCATTTTGGATTTGATATCAAATGTTTCATGTGAGGCGACAGTACAGAATGTCACCTTTCATTTGAGGGTATTTTCATACATATCTGTTTTACCGTTTAGAAATAAAAACACTTCATGTACAATGATGAGTGAGAAAGTTATAGGCATACATATCATCACCCCAAGACATGCTAACCTCCCCTGTTATTGGTTATGGTTAGAGGTAAGTTATAGCCATACATATCACCCCCCAAGACATGCTAACCTCCCCTGATATTGGTAATGGTTAGAGGTAAGTTATAGCCATACATATCACCCCCCTCAAGACATGCTAACCTCCCCTGTTATTGGTAATGGTTAGAGGTAAGTTATAGACATACATATCACCCCCTAAGACATGCTAACCTCCCCTGTTATTGGTAATGGTTAGAGGTAAGTTATAGACATACATATCACCCCTCAAGACATGCTAACCTCCCCTGTTACTGGTAATGGTTAGAGGTAAGTTATAGACATACATATCATCCCCCCAAGACATGCTAACCTCCCCTGTTACTGGTAATGGTTAGAGGTAAGTTATAGACATACATATCACCCCCTCAAGACATGCTAACCTCCCCTGTTATTGGTAATGGTTAGAGGTAAGTTATATACATACATATCACCCCCCAAGACATGCTAACCTCCCCTGTTATTGGTAATGGTTAGAGGTAAGTTATAGACATAGATATCACCCCCCAAGACATGCTAACCTCCCCTGTTATTGGTAATGGTTAGAGGTAAGTTATATACATACATATCACCCCCCAAGACATGCTAACCTCCCCTGTTATTGGTAATGGTTAGAGGCTAGCAGGTTTTGGGGGTACAATGTTTTTGCCTCTGTAACTTTCTCATCATTATTGATGATTTGTTGATGATTATCTGTGATCATGGTAATGTCACATTCATGTACAAGGGTTTTTATTTACAATGAAAGTGACTCTAAAATGACCCAGAACATGATTTACCATTAATTTCTATTGGGTACAAAATAATCAGAAACACAACCCAAATCAAAATGCAAATGCATCCGACACATTTGTGGAGTCACAAACTTGATGTAGTCATTGTGTCCTTTAAATATGAGACCAAATACTAAACTTGTGAGTACTTTAATACAGTATAAGTGAATTTGTCCCTATACTTATGACACCTTCAAAATGGGGGTACCAGATACATAAAGTGCGTTCATTTCTAGACGGTAAAACCGACGTGTATGAAAATCCCCTTAAAAGAAGGTGACATTCTGTACTATTGCCTCATATGAAACATATGATCTTAAATCCGAAATTCTGGAGTATATAAAAGTTTTAGCTTCACCGTCCAAATAAATACGTAGTGGAGTGTCTGCCATGTGCACCCCTTGGGGAAACAGCCATACAGGCTGTCTGTTCCACATACATTAAGGCTCATATGAAGAAAACACAGGACCGATATGATGTCATATTTATGTATATTCATATTATTATCAGTGGCGTAGTGGAGGCTTAACACATATAAACACATAAACCCACATATTGTAAAAAAAATGCATTGAAAATATAGGAAGCGTTAATTTATTCACCACCAAGGGCGATCAGTGTTTACACACCACATTTTTTTTATCACTGCTGTACATGTATGTTTAACTATAATATTATTCAAACAGAGCAGGTGTTTCCTGCATGGTGGTGCCATTCTCTGTCTCCACACTGCTGCTCTTACTGCCATCTGCTTTGAGAGAGTTGGGGAGAGATAAAGGAGTTAGAGAGAGAGAGAGAGAGAAAGAAAGAGAGAGAGATAGCGAGGAGGAAGGAACTATGAGAGCGAGAGGTGGGGAGAGATAAATGAGAGAGGGAGAGAGAATGAGGGAGAAAAAGAGAAAGAGGGGAGGAAGGGATTGTGAGAGAGAGAATGGTGAGGGAAAATAAAGAGGAGAGAGAGAGAGAGAGAGAGAGAGAGAGAGAGAGAGAGAGAGAGAGAGAGAGAGAGAGAGAGAGAGATGGGAGAGAGAGAGAGAGAGATGGGAGAGAGCGATTGGAGGAGGGACAGAGGGAGAAAGGGAGGGAGAAAGGGAGGGAGAAAGAGAGGGAGAAAGAGAGGGAGAAAGAGAGGGAGAAAGAGGGGGAGAAAGAGATCAATCAAGTAAATTAGTGTGTGAAAGAGGGACTATGCCTTTTTATTAAAAGAACTATAGTGGTTAAGGTTCAATGTACCTTGTGTTTTCCAGCACTGTATATACAGTATATTTAAAGTGGAACTGACAGAGTTCTAGCAACATGAAATGTTATTAAAATCTGTTCATTAACACGCCCAAGAAGAGCATGCGTTTAAAAAGAATTCTGACAAGCGAGCACTAAGTTATGGTCAGTTTCACGTTTTCATAAATTCATAGAATGTTTGGGGATTACATATACTAAGACATTTGTGAGAATGTTATAGCAATATAGAGTGGGAAAGCGGCCGTGCGTTTGGACAATTAATAGACACTGCAGTAAATAAAACCCCAATGAAAACATGTCCAGGACCTGAGTCTACACAGACCAGTGTGCCATAGCCAATCAGAGCTACAGCTACACTATGAACTGGACTGTGTGTTTCCAGGCAGTAGGGCCTGCCATCATTCACTATGAACTGGACTGTGTGTTTCCAGGCAGTAGGGCCTCCCATCATTCACTATGAACTGGACTGTGTGTTTCCAGGCAGTAGGGCCTGCCATCATTCACTATGAACTGGACTGTGTGTTTCCAGGCAGTAGGGCCTGCCATCATTCACTATGAACTGGACTGTGTGTTTCCAGGCAGTAGGGCCTCCCATCATTCACTATGAACTGGACTGTGTGTTTCCAGGCAGTAGGGCCTGCCATCATTCACTATGAACTGGACTGTGTGTTTCCAGGCAGCAGCAACAGCGTGACTTTAGATCATTAGAACACATTCACCTAAAGACACAAAATAGACCTGAAAGGATTTCTGCAGTAATGTACCACAGGAGTCCTGTTACATTTGGGAACTTTACAGTCCCATTGATCAAACAACCATGAACAGGTATGTTCTCTACCTCAGTTACACTTTAACAACAACAAGAACAACAACTAATGCTAGCCAGAGCGAGATGAGCTCCAATCTAACGAGGGAACTTTAGATAAATGCTGTCAAACTTTTTCAGCTATTTAACAGTCAAAATGTCACTGATAAACGATGGGGAATAGTAAGTAACCTGCTGGTCCTCCTGCAGCTTGCCTGCCGATGCATGCTGTCCCAACAAAGTATCCAAGCTAACTGGCTAACGTTGGCTAGCTGACTAGCTACTTCCAGATGTAAATGAGAGAACAGCTGACTCTGACCATTTGACTCGCCCTAGCAGAGCTGGTTAGGCTGTTTACATGTTATCTAGAAACAGTGCCTCCCAAGTGGATGCAGCAAACAGTGTACCAAGCAGGCCTGATGTGATTTACAACCTGATGGCAATATTTTTGGGACCACCGAGAAATGTATTGGTGAATTATATTAATCATGCATTGAGCTGCATCCATGTATTCTGCCAACAATGCCTTAGTGTACGGCATGGAACGTTGAGTTAAATATAACCTATTTTAAAACCTCTTATGAAGTTGGTAACATAAACTGGGAATTTGATATGTTTTATTGATATGATTGTCTGTTTGTTTCATATCTGCAAAGTAGCTAAAACGCTGTCAGTTTCACATTAAGAGACTGTTGTATTACTGATATACTGTATATTAAGATACTATTGTAATGCTGATGTACTGTACATTAAGAGACTATTGTAATACTGATGTACTGTACATAAAGATCCTATTGTAATACTGATGTACTGTACATTAAGATACTATTGTAATATTGATGTACTGTACTTTAAGAGACTATTGTAATACTGATGTACTGTACATTAAGAGACTATTGTAATACTGATGTACTGTACAATAAGAGACTATTGTAATACTGATGTACTGTACATTAAGAGACTATTGTAATACTGATGTACTGTACATTAAGAGACTATTGTAATATTGATGTACTGTACATTAAGAGACTATTGTAATATTGATGTACTGTACATTAAGAGACTATTGTAATACTGATGTACTGTACATTAAGAGACTATTGTAATATTGATGTACTGTACATTAAGAGACTATTGTAATATTGATGTACTGTACATTATGAGACTATTGTAATATTGATGTACTGTACATTAAGGTACTATTGTAATATTGATGTACTGTACATTATGAGACTATTGTAATAGTGATGTACTGTACATTAAGAGACTATTGTAATATTGATGTACTGTACATTAAGAGCCTATTGTAATATTGATGTACTGTACATTAAGAGACTATTGTAATATTGATGTACTGTACATTAAGAGACTATTGTAATACTGATGTACTGTACATTAAGAGACTATTGTAATACTGATGTACTGTACATTAAGAGACTATTGTAATATTGATGTACTGTATATTAAGATACTATTGTAATATTGATGTACTGTACATTAAGAGACTATTGTAATACTGATGTACTGTACATTAAGAGACTATTGTAATATTGATGTACTGTACATTAAGAGACTATTGTAATATTGATGTACTATACATTAAGAGACTATTGTAATATTGATGTACTGTATATTAAGAGACTATTGTAATATTGATGTACTGTATATTAAGATAATTTTGTAATATTATTGTACTGTACATTAAGAGACTATTGTAATATTGATGTACTGTACATTAAGAGACTATTGCAATATTGATGGTGTTACATGGTAACTAATATCATCTACAAATGGACATTTGCCTGGAAGACGACTTACACAATGAAGAGAGTATTGGTGTTTGTGTTTGTGTGTGTGTGTGTGTGTGTGTGTGTGTGTGTGTGTGTGTGTGCGCGTGCGTGTGTGTGTGTGTGTGTGTGTGTGTGTGTGTGTGTGTGTGTGTGTGTGTGTGTGTGTGTGTGTGTGTGTGTGTGTGTGTGTGTGTGTGTGCGTGCGTCCCTCTGGACTTTCCAAGGCTGATATCCAAATCCTTCAAATGTTACGCCGACGCAAATCATTTTTTCAAAACAAAGTTCAGTATTTATTCTTTATATAATGTTGCCTCTTTCCTTCCACAGTGAGACAGATGACAGCAGAAGACAACTCAATCTCCTCACACAGTCAAGTAGATACCAAAATATTGTTTTCTCACACATACACTCTCTCTCACACTCTCTCACTCGGTCAAGCAGACAGGTTTCATTTACAGTCCAATCATTGGGTAAAATGGTATGACTGGGGCTTTGGTCGTCTGAAAGTGACCTGACTGTCATGGCCACAGAAGAGCACCGAGGCCCAGTTTTACCTCACCCTAATGGCTGACATATATGGACGGACACAGTGTTACCACAGCAGAACAGAACACAAACCAATCCCTGGACTCTCTTATTAGTGAACAGCGTATTGTTGAGTCCATAGAATCCTATTTATATGGTTGACTCACATGTATTGAAAGGCTGTGTCCCAAAGGGCACCTTACTCCGTATTTAGTGGTCTACATTTGACCGAGACCCATGCATAGGGGACAGGGTGCCATTTGGGATGCAACCCAAATCTCCAACTGAATAACATAGGAACTGCTTTTCTTTAAAAGCGAGGTGATTTCATAAAGCACAGTCTATGTAACTACTGTAACAGAAATAGATTGGAAGAAGGACATTACATGGAGCTGTAAGACTCTCTCTGTCTGTCTGTCTCTCTGTCTGTCTCTCCGTCTGTCTCTCCGTCCGTCTGTCCGTCTGTCTGTCTGTCTGTCTGTCTGTCTGTCTGTCTGTCTGTCTCTCTGTCCGTCCGTCCGTCCGTCCGTCTGTCTGTCTGTCTGTCTAACCACTTCGTCTAGAAACTCATAACTTAAGGTAGGTGTGTGTGTGTGTGTGTGTGTGTGTGTGTGTGTGTGTGTGTGTGTGTGTGTGTGTGTGTGTGTGTGTGTGTGTGTGTGTGTGTGTGTGTGTGTGTGTGTGTGTGTGTGTGTGTGTGTGTGTGTGTGTGTGTGTGTGTGTGTGTGTGTGTGTGTGTGTGTGTGTGTGTGTGTGTGTGTGTGTGTGTGTGTGTGTGTGTGTGTGTGTGTGTGTGTGTGTGTGTGTGTGTGTGTGTGCCTCTGTTCTCCTCCTACTCATACCCTATCTCAGCCTGTCCTTGTCCTCTTCACCTCTACTGAAAACATCTCTGTAAAAGGAACGCTCTCTCCTCCCTCCCTCCTTCCTCCCCTCTTTCTCTCTCTCCTTCTTCCTTCCGCTCCCTCCTTTAATTTCTCTCTCCCTCTTCAGAGGGATGGAGCACTCAGGGGTGAGTGCTTTACAGAAACAGGTGACCGGTAGGATAGAGAAAGGAAGCGAGAGAGACAGAGAGAGAGGGGAGGAAGGAGGGAGGGATGATTTGTGCACGCCTACCCACCCTCAAAGCCTTGTAGAAACTCAGACAAAACGAGTAGAAAGAAAGGAAGAGGAGAGGAAGTCTGTTTTTGGTCACCTCCTCAGAGGTCCTCCTCCTTTCTCTGACGTTGCTTCAGCTGTCCGCCAATCAGATTCCAGTCTCTCTTTTTAACTGTCTTCCGTCGATCACTGGTCGCCAAGGCATGAGTAGGTCAGTCAGTCTATCTCTGTTAGCAAGTCAAGGAATTATGTCTCTCTGTGAGTCAGCAAAGTCTGTGAGTAAAAATTTGGTCCCTCTGTTCTGTCCGTCTGTCTATCAATCTCAGTAAAGCCACAATGTAGCTCTCCTTGTCTCTCCCTGCTGGGAAACTGCCAGGCTTTTCCATCCATTCATTCTGTGCCAGGATCTCTGAGCTCAGTAGTCCAGAACAGTCCTATTAGAATAATATGGCTGGTCAGTACTAGTCGGTCTTATTGGTTTGGAGTCCAGTCCAGTCCAGTCATCACCTGCGCCTTTCTATGTCTCTTTCAGTTCCAGTTCTAGATCTCTTCTTGGGTTCTATACAGATCAGTCACTGGTTGATTATTCTGAGTTTAACTAAGTTGATTCTTCTGAGTTGAACTAAGTTGATTCTTCTGAGTTGGTCTAAGTTGATTCTTCTGAGTTGGACTAAGTTGATTCTTCTGAGTTGGACTAAGTTGATTCTGCTTAGTTGGACTAAGTTGATTCTTCTTAGTTGGACTAAGTTGATTCTTCTGAGTTGGACTAAGTTGATTCTACTGAGTTGGACTAAGTTGATTCTGCTTAGTTGGACTAAGTTGATTCTGCTTAGTTGATGTGGGGGGGGTATTAGACTGGAGATATTGGGGTGGGTATGATAGACGGTATTGGGGGGCTGGGTTGAAAACATTTCATTTGTTTGTTTACTCATCATCAAGTTGTTTGGCTAAAGGACTGACTAGCAGTCATTGGCTCCGTCTGAAATGGCTCCCTGTTCCCTATGTAGTGCAGTGTCAAAAGTAGTGCACTACTTTCACCTTCCAAAGAAGTGAGTGAGCATTCCAAGAGAGAGAACAAAGAACTTAAAGAGATCAATTATTGATCAAGTAAAATCAGTTTGAAACACAACAGCTGCTGCTGCACCCAAAGAAAAGTCTCACAAACGTTATTCAGAATCTCAATAGGTCTTTTTATCTCTCAAACTGGTCATTCACTGGTCACGTCATGCATTCCGTCAATGACATCACAAACAAACAGCGATAGCCAATCAGAACAGCGACTGACACTGCCAGACAGGAAGCATCCTTCCCCTGTGGCTTCTATGGTGATGATGTCATATTTACAGGACATGAAGTTATACAAAGACTGAACTTGAATACCTGAAGTGATTGCTTGTTTCTCCTATTCAGTATCTCATGGTCAAGGGCCAGTACTGTCATTTTCTCTCTCTCTTTCTTTCTTTGTTTCTTAATTTCACCGTGTCTCACATTCCTTTGCTTTATTTATATTGCCTGCGCTGTCCTTGCTCCCTCTCTTCCGTTCTCTTTATTATTGAGAATCTCGACAACCCTCTCTCCCTCGCTCTCTGTCCTTTCCTGTTGCGCTTTCTTCTCTTCTCTTCCACCTTCTCTGTCCTCTAGCTTCTTCCTTTGGTAACTTTTTAACTCATCACTCTCTCTGCCTTTCTGTCTCTCTACCTTTACATATCTCTCTACATATCCTCTCTCTGTGTCTTTCTGTCTCTCTACCTTTACCTATCTCTCTACATATCCTCTCTCACCTTCTCACACGCTGGTGACTGCCTCTCTTTCATTCCTTCATCCCTTCTTTCTCTCTCTCCTTAGCTATTTTTCTGTAAACAATCCATTATAAAGTAGGCATCATGGTAGACAACATGTAAGAAGGATATCCCAACTGCTCTGCACCATCAAGTACACCTACCGATTTACAGTACAGTTGTCAGAGTTCGTACAACAGTAGAAATGTAGTTACTGTCGTAACTGTAATCATAGCACTTGTAGTAGCAGACGTATTCGGAATAGTAGTAGTTGTAGTAACATGCATATAATAGTCGTAGCACTTGTAGTTGTAATATTCCTCCAAGTGACAACAGTTACAGCAGTCGCAACAGTAAGTAGCACTGGTATTAGCTGTAGAGCGTTACAGGTGACCACTGACCCCTGATTGCAGGCGTCGTCACGGCAACCAACACACCAGACAGGTGAGATGCACCTGTTGTAGTAACAGCCTTGGTTGACTACTGTACTGTACTATACTGTACTATGTACAATAGTGTACTATGTACTGTCAGCCATTGTTGTTTAACCCTGCATTAAGTTAGAAGTAACAATCCAACCCCCCCTTTGTATCCCCTGCTGTCATGTACTACTGACAGAGATAGAGGTTATCCAGTAGGACATCAGAGGGTTAACTAGGGAGGTACAGAGTCTTTAACAAGGGGTTCCCCATGCCCTGAGAGGGGCCGGGGCAAAACACAGGAACGGGAAGTGGGTACTTAAAGTCTGATTCAGCCAAATATGAGGTGTAGATTGATGGAGATGGCGAGTAGCGAGAGGGCGAGGAGGAGTGAGAGAGAGGGGGATGATGTTGGGGTGGAGGAGGAGTTGGGAGGGAGGCCATCGAAGTCAGGCGGACACTCGAGCTCGAAGCATCGCAGCGTGGTGCCGGCGTCCTCGTTCTCATAGTTCGCCCAGTACTCCTCAGCGTCGAGTTTGGGTAGCGCTGCCTCTTCCTCGCCGAGCTCGTACTTGACATTGGTGGAGGTCAAAATGGGTGGGTTGTTCTTCCCTTGGGGGAACGGGAAGGCCTTGATGGTCTCGGAGCTCTTCTCGAACACTGCCTTGGTCTGGGACTGGGGCTTGTGCTTGGAGAACCACCATCTTGTCTTGGTGCTGAAGGTCCTCGTGGTGGAGCCGGCCAGGGTGCCGGGGTCGGGGAGAGGGCAGAGGGCGAAGTCCATCTCACGGAGGAAGCGGAGGTCCATCCCGCGGCGGGGGGACGGGGAGGAACACAACAGCTCGGACGATGAGACACGGGCGCCACGGAACCACTCCCACAGGGGGAGGGCCTCGCAGCCACAGGACCAGGGGTTCCCATTGAGACGGAGGAACTCGATGCCCTGGGTGTCACGGAGAGCCTGACCGGGGAGCTCAGCCAATGAGTTGTTGAACAGGAAAAGCATGGTGAGGCGTCCGAGGTCGCGGAACGCCCGGCGGTTAACCTGGCGCACACGATTGTCGTGGAGAAGAAGGCGGTCCAGGTTGACCAGGCCACGGAACACGTTCTCCGACAGAGTACGGATACGGTTTCCATGCAAGAAGAGCTGGCTCAGGTTGATGAGGTCAGAGAAGAGGTCATCCTGGAGGAAGTGGAGCTGGTTCTCCTACAAGGACGAAACAGGAAACAGGAAGAGGAAGTGGTCAGGTGGGGTCAGGTGATGATGGGCTACATTTCAGTAGTGGTGAGGTGAGAACATTTACACCTTCCACTAAAGGGCATCTCATAACTATCACTGATGCAGCATGATTTGAATCATGATACAACATGATGTAATTGTGATTGTGATGATATAAAATGATGTAATTGTGATTGTGATGATATAAAATTATGTAATTTTCACAGCTATGAGAATTCCCTGAAGTGTGTGTATGCGTGTTGTGTGTGTATACATATGTGCCCGTGTGTGCGTGAATATATGCGTACTGCCCCTACCTGCAGGTAGAGGAACTGCAGGCTGTACAGCTTGTGGAACAGGTCGTGGGGCAGGGCGGTAAGCTTGCAGCGGTGCATGTGGAGACTCTGGAGTTTCTCCAGGCCCCTGAAGGCCCCTCCTTCCAGCCTGCGCAGGTGAGAGTTGTCCCCCAGGTCCAGCTCCTCTAGATCCCTCAGCTCACTGAAGGAGCCAGCCTCAATCCACGTGATGTTGTTGGAGAACAGCCACAGGACCTATAGGGGAGAGGGAGGGAGGGGAGGAGGGAGGGAGAGTGTGAATATCAATATGTATTCTAGGGTCAGGTATTATTCTATGGTCATATTGTAGGTAAGACTCTGGACTCAAACTCAAAAAGAAAAACAAGGGTTGGGAGCAAACATAGAGGCAGAGAGAGTTAGAAAGAGAGAGAGAGAGAAGTCAAAAGAATCACACACTCAAACACACACCGTGTCTCATTTAAACACTCTATAGTCTCTTACCTGAGTCCCGAAGCCGAAAGAGCCGACTCTGAGCTCCGTAATTCGGTTGTTCTGTAGGAACACGCGCTGCGAGTCGTAGGGCACGCCAACGGGCACGGAGGTGAAGTTCTGCGCCTGGCAGCTCACGGTCATGGGAGTCGGGTAGCACACGCACAGATGCGGGCACGCCGCCGACGGACCGGGCTTGCCGAGGACCAGCCACACCACCAGCCACAGGGAGAGGCCGCCTGGGAGAGAGAGGGAAGAGGGGAGAAGTGAGTCTAGATGTGGGGTCGGGAAGGCGAAGCTAGCGGGAGCTGTCCGATAGCTGTGGTTCTGAAACTGTTTGGTGGTGGCCCGGATGGCAAACTGCTGCTGGAAATGTGGCAGTTGAATCTCAATACAGCTGATCAGTCAAATCTCAGATCACAATCAAAGTGTTGCTTATGTACCAAAATAGTTATGGATGCAGCAATAGTTTTTTCTCCCCAACATCAGTTTAAATTATCACGTTTGAATACGGAGATGTGAGGAAAAGATAGCTGGAGCTGTCCAGTAACAACGGTGCTGAAACCGTTGACGCAGACACTCAACTGCGGCACTAAACCACATTGCTACCTTCAGTTGATGCTAAATACTTAATGCAAAGCCTTTGTCTAATCTGAATACCTAAAATGTATCATTTTGAAATTGTTGAAAACATTCGCAAAATATCATCATATTGATGGAATGAGACTGTCATTTTAATACTGATTAAATAATTAACGCTCAATTTAGACAATATGAAGCTCAGTTAATTCATAATCAGTAAAGATTACAGCATCATGAGCCCATGTGATGACAGAGATGACGTATGATCACCTTAGAAGGCGTGATTGAGTAACCAAGTCTGTGCGTAAAACTGCCTGTTTCTCTTTCCTTGCGTAAGGCATTACGCACGGCAGTATCTCAAAGTAAACCCAAGTAAATCGTATCTAAAACTATTACAAACATATTAAAAGTCTAAGTTGAGTTCCATATCTTACACTGGCGATATCTATCTATTGAATAGTTGCAAAGTAGGCCTACATCATAAAGTAAAATCAAAGTACAATCATAGCAAAATTGCAAGTTTAAAATGTCCGGTACTAAATCTATTTTACAAACGTATTGGAATTACAATCCATGTTGATGACTGCATCTAACATGGCTGCACAGCACACATGTTGTTTAAATATTATCTGTGAATCACGCATTCCATTGCTAACTGGGTGAATGATTCCCAAACTATCAAATAAGATACTTTCTCAAAGTCATAGTAGCCTAACTTAATGCACAACACCTCTTACACAATTACATCAGAAGACAAACAGAATAGAACGGGAAACCGTTAGAAAAGTGGTAGAAATAGGTCAACTGGAGGAAGGATTCTCAAAACGATCAAGTAAGAGACTTTCTAAAAGTCATAGTAACTAATGCACAACAGTATAAACCAATAGATGGTGGTAAGAAAATCCGTAGAAACTTACTTTTGCAGGTGCGCACGAATGAGCATTGTCTGCTCCGAGCGGTTGTAGGGGTGTCCATTTCAAACCAAAGCCGAAAGCGAGTTAGCCTGAGAGGGTGAAATACTGCCTGCTATCTCCGCTGACTGGTACTCTGGACGATTGGTTCCCGAGTCGGAGCGACTGAGAGAGTACCGAATGTTGGCTCCCGGTGTCCAATTTATACTCGAAAATCCCGTTAGCGCCTACGGTTGTGGGCACAACGGAATCCCCTACGTCACGGGCCAAGATCGAGGGAGGGGGGGGAGTAATTGAGAGAAGAAAAAAAACGGAAAGAGAAGGGGCGGTGCACTGTGCGTGCGGGTGATGAGAGGATTCTTGGAGAGACCACGCGCGCAACCGCAGATAGCCTAGAGGACAGCGCTCCGAGATAGAGAAAGGAGTAGATTCAGACAGACTCACGCGGGAGGGAGGGATGGAGTGAGTGATTGATTGAGTGAGTGAGTGAGTGAGAGGAAGGGAGGGAGGTACGGAGGCACGATGCCCGGTAATGACTGCGCTTTGTGGAGGAGCGGAGGACGGGTAGAGAAAGCAGCACTAGGTTCGCTGCTTGGCTCGCGATCAGAAGCCTCTATGGTCTGTTTCCGGGCGGCAACGGCACGCCTCAGAGAGAGGGGGAATAGCGAGATGAACGGAGAGCGAGAGAATAGAAGGAAGAGAGAGGAAAGGAGATCAGTGGGGGAAAACTAAATTTGATTAAACAGAAGGAGGGGGGGACATTTACCTACTGCCAAACGGAGGTTGTCGCACAGACATTTATGAATGAATAATTTGACTTAGCCTATAAGGAGTGGAGACTTAGTCAATAAAACCCACAGCACTCTCACATGTGCCGAAATAGTTGGTGACATGCGACATGAGACAGGAATGAATGAGTAGTCTTAGATATTATGAGTGGGACACATTCAGGTTAAGAGATACAGAAGGACTTTGGAAAGTGTAGGTGGGGGTTCTAACGATATAATTGGGATTATCATCATATGGATCCAACTGGCTAATTGGTCAAACTCAGAACGTGTTGGTGTCATTAGTGTTGGTGTCATTAGTGTTGGTGTCATTAGTGTTGGTGTAACTGGTCTGTCCAGCATAGTGTTACGCTCATGTGGTGCTGTATACTTTCAAGCCAACCCAATGACAACCCCTGAAGACTGACTTGCTTTAGCTCTCTTGGCTTTAGTTCAGCGGACTAACACAGTCTTGTGGTGCACAGGAGACCCAGTCGGCTACATACAGACAGACACATAAAGAGATAGACAGACAAATGTAGACAGACAGGCGTTTAGCTCAGCGGGCAAACTCAGTCTTGTGACATGCAGGAGACCCGGATTCCCCTGCCTCTCCCACACTATCAGCTGAGTGCGTTAGTTCCCGAGGCTTTAGCTCAGCAGGCGAACACAGTCTTGTGGCACTCAGAAGACCCAGATTTTAACCCCAGTCAGTCACATGTAAAGAGATAAAGGAACAGTCAGTTTAACAGATAAAGGAACAGTCAGTTAAACAGATAAAGGAACAGTCAGTTAATCAGATAAAGGAACAGTCAGTTAATCAGATAAAGGAACAGTCAGTTAATCAGATAAAGGAACAGTCAGTTAATCAGATAAAGGAACAGTCAGTTAATCGGATAAAGGAACAGTCAGTTAACAGATAAAGGAACAGTCAGTTAATCAGATAAAGGAACAGTCAGTTAACAGATAAAGGAACAGTCAGTTAATCAGATAAAGGAACAGCCAGTTAATCAGATAAAGGAACAGTCAGTTAACAGATAAAGGAACAGTCAGTTAATCAGATAAAGGAACAGTCAGTTAATCAGATAAAGGAACAGTCAGTTAATCAGATAAAGGAACAGTCAGTTAATCAGATAAAGGAACAGCCAGTTAATCAGATAAAGGAACAGTCAGTTAATCAGATAAAGGAACAGTCAGTTAATCAGATAAAGGAACAGTCAGTTAATCAGATAAAGGAACAGTCAGTTAATCAGATAAAGGAACAGTCAGTTAATCAGATAAAGGAACAGTCAGTTAACAGATAAAGGAACAGTCAGTTAATCAGATAAAGGAACAGGCAGTTAATCAGATAAAGGAAGAGTCAGTTAATCAGATAAAGGAACAGCCAGTTAATCAGATAAAGGAACAGCCAGTTAATCAGATAAAGGAACAGCCAGTTAATCAGATAAAGGAACAGTCAGTTAATCAGATAAAGGAACAGTCAGTTAATCAGATAAAGGAACAGCCAGTTAATCAGATAAAG
The DNA here is from genome assembly GCF_045679555.1 of Salvelinus alpinus. Taxonomy (NCBI): domain Eukaryota; kingdom Metazoa; phylum Chordata; class Actinopteri; order Salmoniformes; family Salmonidae; genus Salvelinus; species Salvelinus alpinus. Next base: position 77,235,977 of record NC_092091.1, on the reverse strand, counting down.
GAACAGTCAGTTAATCAGATAAAGGAACAGGCAGTTAATCAGATAAAGGAACAGGCAGTTTAAGAGTGAATCAGATGAGTGATGGAGGAAATCCATGTTGTTGTTTTACACCTCCTCCTCCTGAAGATCTGGACCTCAGTACTCTACTGCCCACTGCCATGATGCATGAATAAACCACACACACACACACACACACACACACACACACACACACACACACACACACACACACACACACACACACACACACACACACACACACACACACACACACACACACACACACACACACACACACACACACACACACACACACACACACACACACAGGATTTCCCTTATCACTCCTACACACACCACCCGCTCTGTGTGTGTGTGTGTGGATGCATTTGCTTTCATGGATGCATGCTTGATTTGTGTGTGTGGGTATTTGTGAACGTGTTTGTGTGAGTGTGTTTGTGTGTGTGTGTGTGTGTGTGTGTGTGTGTGTGTGTGTGTGTGTGTGTGTGTGTGTGTGTGTGTGTGTGTGTGTGTGTGTGTGTGTGTGTGTGTGTGTGTGTGTGTGTGTGTGTGTGTGTGTGTGTGTGTGTGTGGTTTATTCACCACCACCAGCTGTACATAGTTTGCCTTCATGTATGAGTGTGCGTGCGTCTCTCTCTCTCTATCTGTCTGTACAGTGTCCGCCCATCATGTCTTGCACAGCGAAACTCAACATCTCTGATCCTAACCAACTGGAAATAACCTTCCACCTGATCAGATAATCAATCGGATGATTGAAGTGTTGCTACAAAGTTGCTCTCTCCAGATGAAGTCACACAGTCCCACTGTCATAAAGACCCCGTTGAGAGTGAGGTGGGTGAGTGGGGGGGGTGGATGAAGGGGGCGAGGGGCGGTGTGTGCTACCAGAGGTGACGGTAGGGCTGGTGTCCGTCTCTCTGATCTGAGGTGTGTGGTGAGGGTCGAGCGAGTCGATGTTCGCCGCTGAGCCAACACACCCCTGGGGTCTGAAGATAGATGGGGAAACAGGTGGACACACACGATCAGGTACAGTACACACACACACACACACACATACACACACGAACACATGGTCAGGTACAGTATACACACACATGGTCAGATACAGTACACACACACACGGTCAGGTACAGTACACACACACACGGTCAGGTACAGTACACACACACACGGTCAGGTACAGTTCACACACACACAGTCAGGTACAGTACACACACACACGGTCAGGTACAGTATACACACACACGGTCAGGTACAGTACACACACACACGGTCAGGTACAGTACACACACACACGGTCAGGTACAGTACACACACACACGGTCAGGTACAGTACACACACACACAGTCAGGTACAGTACACACACACACGGTCAGGTACAGTACACACACACACGGTCAGGTACAGTACACACACACACGGTCAGGTACAGTATACACACACGGTCAGGTACAGTACACACACACGGTCAGGTACAGTACACACACACACATTCATACAGTTTACAGACGTGGAGAAACACACACACTCCCAGTCAGACACAGAAGCATCTTTCACTTCCGCTCTGCAGCTCACTGCTATAAGGACCAAACTATTGAGCTTTTTCATTTCATATAGTCTTGCTCCTTTCCCCTCTCTCTCTCTCGCTCTCTCTCTCGCTCTCTCGCTCATCATTCCTTTTGTCTCTCTCTCTTTCATTCACACTGTCCTCTACAGGAGTTTTCTTTCCTAGCCTTGGCGTCACAACTTCCGATTCACCATATCTAATTTCACTTCCTTCGATGGCACGTGGCATGTGTGCACTTACATGACTGGAGAGTGTAGACACACACTCTATCGAAGCATTGTGTAGTGTATACCTTCTGCACAGGATGTGTGTGTGTGTGTGTGTGTGTGTGTGTGTGTGTGTGTGTGTGTGTGTGTGTGTGTGTGTGTGTGTGTGTGTGTGTGTGTGTGTGTGTGTGTGTGTGTGTGTGTGTGTGTGTGTGTGTGTGTGTGTGTGTGTGTGTGTGTAGAAGCCCTTTTTCTCAACTGACTGGAATTTCAGTTGACTTAGATGTGACCTCAGCTCAGCTCTGCTGTGTACTCTCCATTACCGCTCAGCTGTAATAGACTTCATGCGTCTGAAACGGCACCCTTTTCCCTGTATAGTGCCCTACTTTTGACCAGGGTCCATAGGGCTGTGCTCAAAAGTAGTGCACTACAGTATATCGGGGATAGGGTTCCATTTTTGACAAAGCCAAAGTCTCAAGGCAACATTATTGGCTTGATTGTCTCTATGCTGCTCTGTGCCGTTATGAAGAAGTACTAGACACTCCCAGACATCCAATGAAGAGTTGATCGTGTTCACGACTGTAGTTTTGTCAAGTTGAATTTCCTGTTGATCAGTGCCTCAGCAGCTTTCCTTTGGTGGATGTCTACCTTCTTTTACTAGTACTTCGAGTGCAACTTCCTTTTTCTGAAGTTTAATTTCCGTTTCAACCTTTTGGGTGTGCATCTACCTACTCTCTAAAAGGAGGATGGAGTGAGGGATGGAGGATGGAGAGAGGAAGGATGGAGGATGGAGAGAGAGTGGGGGGATGGAGAGAGGCAAGGAGGGATGGAGAGAGGGAGGGGGAATGGAGGATGGAGGATGGAGAGAGGTAGGATGGAGGATGGAGAGAGGCAAGGAGGGATGGAGAGAGGGGGAATGGAGATATGTAGGAGGGGTAGAGAGATGCAAGGAGGGATAGAGAAAGGGATGGAGAGAGGTAGGAAGGATTGGGAAAGGGAGGAAGGGGGATGGAGAGAGAGTGAAAGGATTGAGAGAAGCAATGAGGGATGGAGAGAGGTAGTAAGGATGGAGAGAGGTAGGAGGGATGGAGAGAGGGAGGAGGGAAGGAGAGAGGGATGGAGAGAGGTAGGAGGGAGCATGGAGAGAGAGTGGAGGGATGGAGAGAGGGAAGGAGGGATGGAGAAAGGGATGGAGAGAGGTAGGAGGGATGGAAAGAGGGAGGAGGGAGCATGGAGAGAGAGTGGAGGGATGGAGAGAGGGAGGAGGGAGCATGGAGAGAGGTAGGAGGGATGGAAAGAGGGAGGAGGGAGCATGGAGAGAGAGTGGAGGGATGGAGAGAGGGAGGAGGGAGCATGGAGAGAGGTAGGAGGGATGGAAAGAGGGAGCATGGAGAGAGAGTGGAGGGATGGAGAGAGGGAAGGAGGGATGAGAGAGGGAGGAGGGAGGATGGATGGAGATATTCAGATGCTTGTACTGTAAAATTTTGGCCTACATTAAGTCCATCCGTCTTGTCCAATTTTTCACCACTCCTTCCCTCTCCATCCTCCATCCATCCATTCCTGCTCTCAATCCCTCCTCCCTCTGTGCTGAGCTAATGCTCTCTCTCCTCTCTCTCCTCCTCTCATCTTCATCACCCTGTGGAAAAGCAAGGATTACCCTATTTTCTCTTTCTCTCCTGAGTTCCTCCTACTTCCACATCTTTCTTTCTGTCTTTATTGACTACAGCTTCTCACAGCTTCTCACTGTTTCTCACTGCCACTCAATGTCTGTAAGTGCTTGTATGTGTGTGCGTGTGCTTCACTGTGTACTGATGGTCTCTGTAGTGGAATACACACACCACCCTCTAACTAAACTATAGCACCACTACTAGCCAGCACCATCCTCTACCTAAACCATAGCACCACTACTAGCCAGCACCATCCTCTACCTAAACCATAGCACCACTACTAGCCAGCACCATCCTCTACCTAAACCATAGCACCACTACTAGCCAGCACCATCCTCTACCTAAACCATAGCACCACTACTAGCCAGCACCATCCTCTAACTAAACCATAGCACCCCTACTAGCCAGCACCATCCTCTACCTAAACCATAGCACCACTACTAGCCAGCACCATCCTCTAACTAAACCATAGCACCACTATTAGCCAGCACCATCCTCTAACTAAACCATAGCACCACTACTAGCCAGCACCATCCTCTAACTAAACCATAGCACCACAACTAGCCAGCACCATCCTCTAACTAAACCATAGCACCACTACTATCTACTAGCCAGCACCATCCTCTAACTAAACCCTAGCACCACTACTAGCCAGCACCATCCTCTAACTAAACCATAGCACCACTACTAGCCAGCACCATCCTCTAACTAAACCATAGCACCACTACTAGCCAGCACCATCCTCTAACTAAACCATAGCACCCCTACTATCCACTATCCAGCACCATCCTCTAACTAAACCATAGCACCACTACTAGCCAGCACCATCCTCTAACTAAACCATAGCACCCCTACTAGCCAGCACCATCCTCTACCTAAACCATAGCACCACTACTAGCCAGCACCATCCTCTAACTAAACCATAGCACCACTACTAGCCAGCACCATCCTCTAACTAAACCATAGCACCACTACTAGCCAGCACCATCCTTTACCTAAACCATAGCACCACTACTAGCCAGCACCATCCTCTAACTAAACCATAGCACCACTACTAGCCAGCACCATCCTCTAACTAAACCATAGCACCCCTACTATCCACTATCCAGCACCATCCTCTAACTAAACCATAGCACCACTACTAGCCAGCACCATCCTCTAACTAAACCATAGCACCCCTACTAGCCAGCACCATCCTCTACCTAAACCATAGCACCACTACTAGCCAGCACCATCCTCTAACTAAACCATAGCACCACTACTAGCCAGCACCATCCTCTACCTAAACCATAGCACCACTACTAGCCAGCACCATCCTCTAACTAAACCATAGCCCACTACTAGCCAGCACCATCCTCTAACTAAACCATAGCACCACTACCCAGCACCATCCTCTAACTAAACCATAGCACCACTACTAGCCAGCACCATCCTCTAACTAAACCGTAGCACCACTACTAGCCAGCACCATCCTCTAACTAAACCATAGCACCACTACTAGCCAGCACCATCCTCTAAGTAAACCATAGCACCACTACTAGCCAGCACCATCGTCTAACTAAACCATAGCACCACTACTAGCCAGCACCATCCTCTACCTAAACCATAGCACCACTACTAGCCAGCACCATCCTCTAACTAAACCATATCCCACTACTAGCCAGCGCCCATCCTCTAACTAAACCATAGCACCACTACTAGCCAGCACCATCCTCTACCTAAACTATAGCACCACTACTAGCCAGCACCATCCTCTAACTAAACCATAGCACCACTACTAGCCAGCACCATCCTCTAACTAAACCATAGCACCACTACTAGCCAGCACCATCCTCTACCTAAACCATAGCACCACTACTAGCCAGCACCATCCTCTACCTAAACCATAGCACCACTACTAGCCAGCACCATCCTCTACCTAAACTATAGCACCACTACTAGCCAGCACCATCCTCTACCTAAACCATAGCACCACTACTAGCCAGCACCATCCTCTACCTAAACCATAGCACCACTACTATCCAGCACCATCCTCTAACTAAACCATAGCACCACTACTAGCCAGCACCATCCTCTACCTAAACCATAGCACCACTACTAGCCAGCACTATCCTCCAACTAAACCATAGCACCCCTACTATCCACTATCCAGCACCATCCTCTAACTAAACCATAGCACCACTACTAGCCAGCACCATCCTCTAACTAAACCATAGCACCACTACTATCCACTAGCCAGCACCATCCTCTAACTAAACCATAGCACCACTACTAGCCAGCACCATCCTCTAACTAAACCATAGCACCCCTACTAGCCAGCACCATCCTCTACCTTTGACCATAGCACCACTACTAGCCAGCACCATAGCACCACTACTATCCAGCACCATCCTCTAACTAAACCATAGCACCACTACTAGCCAGCACCATCGTCTAACTAAACCATAGCACCACTACTAGCCAGCACCATCCTCTACCTAAACCATAGCACCACTACTAGCCAGCACCATCCTCTAACTAAACCATAGCCCACTACTAGCCAGCACCATCCTCTAACTAAACCATAGCACCACTACTAGCCAGCACCATCGTCTAACTAAACCATAGCACCACTACTAGCCAGCACCATCCTCTAACTAAACCATAGCACCACTACTAGCCAGCACCATCCTCTAACTAAACCATAGCACCCCTACTATCCACCATCCAGCACCATCATCTAACTAAACCATAGCACCCCTACTAGCCAGCACCATCCTCTACCTAAACCATAGCACCACTACTAGCCAGCACCATCCTCTAAATAAACCATAGCACCACTACTAGCCAGCACCATCCTCTAACTAATCCATAGCACCACTACTAGCCAGCACCATCCTCTAACTAAACCATAGCACCACTACTAGCCAGCACCATCCTCTAACTAAACCATAGCACCACTACTAGCCAGCACCATCCTCTAACTAAACCATAGCACCCCTACTAGCCAGCACCATCCTCTACCTAAACCATAGCACCACTACTAGCCAGCACCATCCTCTAACTAAACCATAGCACCACTACTATCCACTAGCCAGCACCATCCTCTAACTAAACCATAGCACCACTACTAGCCAGCACTATCCTCTAACTAAACCATAGCACCACTACTAGCCAGCACCATCCTCTAACTAAACCATAGCACCACTACTAGCCAGCACCATCCTCTACCTAAACCATAGCACCACTACTATCCACTAGCCAGCACCATCCTCTAACTAAACCATAGCACCACTACTAGCCAGCACCATCCTCTAACTAAACCATAGCACCACTACTAGCCAGCACCATCCTCTAACTAAACCATAGCACCACTACTAGCCAGCACTATCCTCTAACTAAACCATAGCACCACTACTAGCCAGCACCATCCTCTACCTAAACCATAGCACCACTACTAGCCAGCACCATCCTCTAACTAAACCATACCACCACTACTAGCCAGCACCATCGTCTAACTAAACCATAGCACCCCTACTAGCCAGCACCATCCTCTACCTAAACCATATCCCACTACTAGCCAGCACCATCCTCTAACTAAACTACAGCACCAAGATGTCTGTATACAGATGCCAAAATAAAATGCTAAATTGTCACAATATTAAATGGACAGGGAGAGTTTTGGGGGACTTGACTTGCACAAGGAGAAGGAAGGGGCATTTATGTTCCCCCAGAAAACAAGTCATTGGAGGTGACCGGGCACAACTGAAGGAGCTGCCATTTTAAAACTTTAATATTTCAGGTGGTTTCTTATGGACTAGCCGCACCTTCCTTCCTTTAAACCACTCCCTGCTTCATGCCAAGTTTACAAAGAATATATACATTTTTAAATACTCTCTCTTTCTCTTTCTCTTTCTCTCTCTCTCTCTCTCTCTCTCTCTTTCTCTCTTTTTCTCTCCATCATTTCATCGAACCACCCAATTGGATGTTTTTTCTCCATACCTGTCATAGCCCCCCCCCCCAGTGGAATATACACACAACCCCCCCCCCCCCCCCCCCCACACACACACTCCCCACCAGATCCCAATCTCCCTCCACTCCCTCTCTCCTTCCCTCTTTCTGCTCTCCCTCTCTCCCTCGTCTTTATTTATAAACTCTCAGACACAGGCACATCTCATGGATGACGCAAATGGGAATGCAATGCACCAAATCATGTGGGGGGGGGGGGGGTGGAGAGAGAGAGAGATGCGGGTAGATAGGGATACAAAAAGGAAGGGGATAAAGAGGGAGAAATGGAGAAAGAGAAACAAAAATAAAATGATTGATTTATTGTCAACTGGCAGTAACGTCCGCTCCACCATTCATTTCCTCCCTACATTAAACAGGAACAATGTGGAGCATTGGAACAGTCAGGACTCTAAAAATAATTGTGCTCTCTAGAACAATTTGTCCCTGTAGCAGAACTCCCATAACCAAGGTTCCAGATAGAACCCTTTTAATTCAGATAAAACCATTTTGGTTACAAATAGCACCCTTTCAAAGGTTCTATTTGGAACTCATTGTTCGATGTGGAACCTACAAGGGTTCCATATGACCAGAAAAGGGTTCTATTTATCTGAGAGTGTACTCTACTGGATCAGTCAGTACTCACCTACTACCTGACATTTACCAAACTAACACTGCTCCTTTTGACAACAGCAGAATTACAAATTCCAAGGGTACATCATAAGGTACTCACCTACTACCTGTCATTTACCTGTCAGTACTCACCTACCACCTGTCATTTACCTGGCAGTACTCACCTACTACCTGTCATTTACCTGTCAGTACTCACCTACCACCTGTCATTTAGCTGTCAGTACTCACCTACCACCTGTCATTTACCTGTCAGTACTCACCTACTACCTGTCATTTACCTGTCAGTACTCACCTACTACCTGTCATTTACCTGTCAGTACTCACCTACCACCTGTCATTTACCTGTCAGTACTCACCTACTACCTTTCATTTACCTGTCAGTACTCATCTACTACCTGTCATTTACTTGTCAGTACTCACCTACCACCTGTCATTTACCTGTCAGTACTCACCTACTACCTGTCATTTACCTGTCAGTACTCACCTACTACCTTTCATTTACCTGCCAGTACTCACCTACCAGCTGTCATTTACCTGTCAGTACTCACCTACCACCTGTCATTTACCTGTCAGTACTCACCTACCACCTGTCATTTACCTGTCAGTACTCACCTGCTACTTGTCATTTACCTGTCAGTACTCACCTACCACCTGTCATTTACCTGTCAGTACTCACCTACTACCTGTCATTTACCTGTCAGTACTCACCTACCACCTGTCATTTACCTGCCAGTACTCACCTACCACCTGTCATTTACCTGTCAATACTCACCTACCACCTGTCATTTACCTGTCAGTACTCACCTACCACCTGTCATTTACTTGTCAGTACTCATCTACTACCTGTCATTATGATGTCAGTACTCACCTACTACCTGTCATTTACCTGTCAGTACTCACCTACTACCTGTCATTTACCTGTCAGTACTCACCTACCACCTGTCATTTACCTGTCAGTACTCACCTACCACCTGTCATTTAGCTGTCAGTACTCACCTACCACCTGTCATTTACCTGTCAGTACTCACCTACTACCTGTCATTATGATGTCAGTACTCACCTACCACCTATCATTTACCTGTCAGTACTCACCTACCACCTGTCATTTACCTGTCAGTACTCACCTACCACCTGTCATTTACCTGTCAGTACTCACCTACCACCTGTCATTATGATGTCAGTACTCACCTACTACCTGTCATTATGATGTCATACATTGTAGTCTAATCATGTCAAACGTCTACTCCTGAATTCTGTTCTGTACTGTCAAGCTTTTTCTTTCTGCATCTCTCTCTCTCTCACTCTCTTTTCTCTGTGAACAGTGAACACACCCACTCGTTTGTCTCAGGAAAAGGGAGAGAAAGAGCAAGGAGTTACATATCAATCTTATATCACTCAACGAATGGAAAACAAGACATCTCATAGAGGCTGAGACAGAGCATCAACATTATGACGCATAGAACTGTCAGAACTTACTCACAAATGTGTGTGTGGTGTGTGTGTGTGTGTGTGTGTGTGTGTGTGTGTGTGTGTGTGTGTGTGTGTGTGTGTGTGTGTGTGTGTGTGTGTGTGTGTGTGTGTGTGTGTGTGTGTGTGTGTGTGTGTGTGTGTGTGTGTGTGTGTGTGTGTGTGTGTGTGTGTGTGTGTGTGTGTGTGTGTGTGTGTGTGTGTGTGTGTGTGTGTGTGTGTGTGTGTGTGTGTGTGTGTGTGTGTGTGTGTGCGTGTGTGCGTGTGTCAGCCAACCCCTTCCTCCTCGCCATCATTTCATCATGTTTGACGTACAGTTTTGTAGGCGACATACATTATGCGCATACATTGTGAATGTGTTGTGGGAGCACATAGGTTACTCACACCAAACGGATTTATGTCATATTAATAGTTGATTTTTCATCAGCTAGTCATGAACGGGGATAAGGAGAGGCCTATACACTGAGTTTACAAAACATTAAGAACACCTGCTCTTTCCATCACATAGACCGACCAAGTGAATCCAGGTGAACGCTATGATCCCTTAATGATTTCACTTGTTAAATCCACTTTAATCAGTGTAGATGAAGGGGAGGAGACAGGTTAAATATGGATTTTTAAGCCTTGAGACATTTGAAATATGGATTGTGTATGTGTGCCATTCAGAGGGTGGAATGGGCAAGACAAAATATTTAAGTGGCTTTTGAACTGGGTATGGTAGTAGGTACCAGGCTCACCCGTTTGTGTCAAGAACTGCAATGCTGCAGGGGTTTTCATGCTCTACAGTTCCTGTGTGTATCAAGAATGGTCCACCACCCAAAGGACATCCAGCCAACTTGACACAACTGTGCATTGTAGTCAGCATATAAAGCATTAGATTATTCCGTTCTCTTTGCATTGGAGTATCATTTGACTTCCAGTATTTAAGTAATACATTCTCTAATATAAGTCACAAAAACAGTACTGTTCAACCCAATGTGTATCTCACCGCATCCCCATATGCCATGTCTTGAATGGGCTTAAAAGTAAACTTACATTGTAAAACTTCTGACAGACAGCTTTCTAACTCTGCCCATAACTTTTGAATGCATAGCACTCCCAGAAGGCATAAATTATTGAGTAATTGTTAGTTTTACACTGAAGACATGACTAGACATGACTCGAATTTGTGAATGTGGTCTCTTGTAAAATACATTCCATACATTCGTTGTCACTGGATTAAGCGTACATTTCCGTTAACTGTAATTTTGTTCGTTATGTTCCAACACTCTCCATCTTGTGCCAATATAATTAATTTTTAAGTCTTGGTTGCAATAGTTTATATTTTGTCAGTGGGATAGGCTCTGTACAAGGTTTTGTTTATCTTACCTGTCATATGGGTATCTTTTTCTGACTTAGGATAGGATTCCCTCAACATTACTCTGATGACCAAAAGCTTTCAGGTTGAAATGTCATGACATAAAACTTTTAAATTGAATATTATAATCCTTCTTTTTCCTATTACCTACGTAAACTTTATGGTTTCTGTGCCTTTACTTTTCCACATCGGCCGATTTATCTGTGAATTCTGAAAAGCTATCGAAGGATTGTTCCATAGGGGTGTGTTTTTAGGGAGTGATATTGGTTCTTGTAGAATCCGTTTCACCCCCCCCCCCCCCCATGTTTTTATAGTGTGCTTAACTATGAAGTTGTTAATGCTCTTATCTCCATCCTTTGAAAATAGACAGGTAAAAAAAATCTGGGGATGAGCATGTGCATCTTCAATATGTACCCCTTGTTCCTCTTTAGTGCATTTAACAATATGTCACAAGTAAAAGCCTTGGGTGGCGAGTTGATAGAATTCCAAATCTGGAAGGTTAAAACCACCGTCAGATTTAGGGACATGTAAAACTTTTCTATTTACTCTATGAGGTTTATTCTCCCATATGAAGTGTGCCAAGTATTCTTTTTTAAAGAATGTCTTCGGTGGGGTAATATGTTATTAACAAAAATAAATATATCAGCTTTGGGAGCCAGGCCATTCTAAAGAGGTGTATTCTACCAATAACATTTATGGGGAGATTGTTCCATTTAATTAGATCTGCTTTCATGTTGTTGAGTAATGGGATAAAGTCATCTTTATGTATTTGTTGTTTGATGTCACTTATTAAGCATCCTAAGTATTTAACATTTTTTGTTGGTCAACTTAATTAAAGGATTGCTGTAGATCATGAGTTTATTTTTTATTTTTTCTGCAAGTGGTTCAATTGCCAGTGCAAACAGGAGGGGGAGAGGGGACATCCCTGTCTTGTGCCCCTTTCTAAAGTAATTTAATCAGATAATGTATTATTTGTCTATATTCTTGCTTTAGGATATTTACAGTGCCTTCAGAAAGTATTCATACACCAGGTTTCCTGTAGGGGTTTGCCTCTGCTTAGGTCTATTCCGTTTATTTTTATCCTAAATTACTCCCTAGTCCATGCCGATGACAAGCGTACCCATAACATGATGCAGCCACCCCAATACATGAAAATACGAAGAGTGGTACTCAGTGATATGTTGTGTCGTATTTGCCAACCAACATAACACTTTGTATTCAGGACATGAAGTTAATTTCTTTGCCACATTCTTCCAGTTTTACTTTAGCGCCTTATTGCAAACACAATGCATGTTTTAGAAGAAAAAAAATTCTGTACAGGTTTCCTTTTTTTCACTCTGTCATTTAGGTTAGTATTATGGAGTAACTACAATGTTGTTGATCCATCCTCAGTTTTCTCCTATCACAGCCTTTAAACTCTTTAATGGTATTAAAGTCACCATTGGCCTCATTGTGAATTCAAATCAAATCAAATGTACTACAAAGCCCTTTTTACATCAGCAGATGTCACAAAGTGGTTATACCGAAACTCAGCCACATGCAAAACTGCAGAAATTGGATCAGCAGCACGACCAGGTGGACTGGGGACGGGGACATCCAGGAGTCATCAGGCCAGGTAGTCCTGAGACATGGTCCTAGGGCTCAGGTGCTCCGGGAGGGGGGAGGGAGAGAATTAGAGGGAGCATACTTAAGTTCACACAGAACACCAGATAAGACAGGAGAATTACACCAGATAAGACAAGAGAATTACACCAGATAAGACAGGAGATTTACACCAGATAAGACATGAGAATTACACCAGATAAGACAGGAGAATGACATCAGATAAGATAGGAGAATTACACCAGATAAGACAAGAGAATTACACCAGATAGGACAGGAGAATTTCACCAGATAGTACAGACTGACCCTAGCCCCCCCGGCACATAGACTATTGCAGCATAGAGACTGGAGGCTGAGGCTCGGGGGGTTGGGTGACATTGTGGCCCTGTCCAACGATACCTGCGGACAGGGCCAACCAGGCAGGACATAACCCCCACCCCACACACACACACACACACACTTTGCCAAATCACAGCCCCCACACCACTAGAGGGATATCAACACACCACCAACTTACTACCCTGAGACAAGGCTGAGTATAGCCCACGAAGATCTCCTCCACCGCACGAGCCCGGGGGGGGAAGATCACGTCACTGACTCAACCCACTCAAGTCGAGTATAGTGGGAAAAAAGCCTGGCACGACGTGGCGCACCCCTCCTAGGGACGAGCACTTGTAAGTCAGTGACTCAGACCCCGTAGTAGGGTCAGAGGCAGAGAATCCCAGTGGAGAGAGGGGAGCCAGTGAACAGCAAGGGCGGTTCACTTGCTCCAGTGCCTTGCCGTTCACCTTCGCACTCCTGGGCCAGACTACACTCAATCATAGGACCTACTGAAGAGATGAGTCTTCAATAAAGACTTAAAGGTTGAGACTGAGTCTGCGTCTCTCACATGGATCTTCAGACCATTCCATAACAATTGAGCTCTATAGGAGAAAGCCCTGCCTCCAGCTGTTTGCTTAGAAATTCTAGGGACAGTAAGGAGGCCTGCGTCTTGTGACCGTGGCGTACATGTAGGTATGTACGGCAGGACCAAATCAGAGAGATGGTAGGACCAAGTCCATGGCCTTAACAGGTAGCCAGCATAGAGAGGCTAGCACTGGAGTAATATGAGTTTTAAAAAATTGTCCTAGTCAAGATTCTAGCAGCCGTATTTAACACAAACTTAAGTTTATTTTGTGCTTTATCCAGGTAGCTGGAGAGTAGAGCATTGCAGTAGTCTAATCTAGAAGTGACAAAAGCATGGATTAGTTTTTTTGCCACATATTTTGCCAAAAAGTTTTCAATTTTTGCAGTGTTACGGAGATGGAAAAAAGCTGCCCTTGAATTATTCTTGATATGTTCGTCAAAAGAGAAATCAGGGTCCAGAGTAACGCCGAGGTCCATCACAGTTTTATTTGAGACGACTGTACAAGCCTTGAGATTAATTGTTGGATCAAACAGCAGATCTCTGTTTCTTTGAGTTTAAAAATAAATAATTTGCCACCATCCACTTCCTTATGTCTGAAACACAGGCTTTCACGGTAGACAATTTTGGGGCTTCACCATGTTTCATCAAAATGTACAGCTGTGTGTCGTCCGCATAGCAGTGAAAGTTGACATTGTGTTTCCGAATGACATCACCAAGACTGACCTTCATGTCTTAAAGTAATGATGGGCTGTCGTTTCTCTTTGCTTATTCGAGCTGTTCTTGCCATAATATGGACTTGGTCTTTAACCAAATAGGGGTATATGCTGTATACAATCCCATACAAAAACGCATTAAGAAGGAAAAAAATTCCTCAAATTAACTTTTAACAAGGCACACATGTTAATTGAAATGCATTCCAGGTGACTACCTCATGAAGTTGGTTGAGAGAACGCCAAGAGTGTGCAAAGCTATCATCAAGGCAAAGGGTGGCTATTTGAAGAATCTCAAATATAAAATATATTTTGATTTGTTTAACACTTTTTTGGTTACTACATGATTCCGTATGTGATATTTCATAGTTTTGATGTCTTCACTATTATTCTACAATGTAGAAAATAGTAAAAATTAAGAAAAACCCTTGAATGTGTAAGTGTGTCCAAACTTTTGTCTGGTACTGTATAGTAGGGGTAAAGAGACTAGGCAACAGGATAGATAATAAACAGTAGCAGCAGCATATGTGGTGTGTGTGTGTGTGTGTGTGTGTGTGTGTGTGTGTGTGTGTGTGTGTGTGTGTGTGTGTGTGTGTGTGTGTGTGTGTGTGTGTGTGTGTGTGTGTGTGTGTGTGTGTGTGTGTGTGTGTGTGTGTGTGTGCGTGTGCGTGTGCGTGTGCGTGTGCGTGCTTCCCCATTCTCCACCCTTCTCCCAAAAAGTACACTTGCTCACTTTCTCGCATGAATTTAACAACGTCTGAAACTCCATCCAGCGAATGCTTACTCTAATCCCATGCTTTTAAATCCTTGAGTACACACTTCTGGAAAAGGGTGAAGAATCGGGACGCAGCCTCAGAGCAACCAGAGTGAAGTTGCCCAAAGCCATCAAGGTCAGATGTGTGTGTTTCTCTCCCGAATGGTTACGGTTAGGTTTTGGAGAGAGTAAGCTGATCCTAGATCTGTGCCTGAGGGCGACCGTTACCAGTAGAATACGTAATAGCCTATCATCTTGAGACCTCCCACAGACCTGCATGTTGACTATCTCTCTAGCAGTGACCAGTCCTCTAATCAAGCAATCACACATACACACACACACACACATTAACTCACACACACTCACACACACTCACTATCCAACAGACCCCTGAGGAGAGGTTTAGGCACACACACACTCACAGGCAAGAACATACACACATACAAACGCACACACACACTTCCGGGCATACACAAAAAAATGTACTACACACACGTGCACACACAAAGCCAATAAACTCCTGAGGTGCGAGAGAGTGAAAAATGCGAGGGAATTGACAGTGGGAAGGTGCAGAACTAGATACACAGAGAACACACACACATATGGTTTGCTTAAACACACACACACGCACACACACAGTATGCTTAAAGGCCAAACACAGCCATTTTTATATCAATATCAAATCATTTCTGGGTAACAATGAAATACCTTACTGTAATAGATATGTTTTGAGAAACATTTTGCTAGGACTGTCTGGGAGTGGGGAGGGTAAAACAAAAAATAGCTGTTATTGGCAGAGAGGTTGAGAACTCTGCTATTGGTCTATTAACCAATTTACCGCATGGTGATGTCACCATGGAAAACCGAAACACCCGCCATGCAAACCTGCTGATTAGAAGGTCCTGTGTAGATTGTATTTTCAACCAGAAACTATCAGGAAATAACACTGATCAAATGTTTTGAAACTTTTTCAGTGTTAGTTTCATCAGCTGTTGTACAATATGATACAAAACACAGGGCCTTTCAAAACAAACACTGGGCCTTTAAACACTTACACAGGCCTTTAAACACATAGACTGGGCCTTTAAACACATAGACTGGGCCTTTAAACACATTCACTGGGCCTTTAAACACATTCACTGGGCCTTTAAACACATTCACTGGGCCTTTAAACACATTCACTGGGCCTTTAAACACATTCACTGGGCCATTAAACACATACACAGGGCCTTGAAACACATTCACTGGGCCTTTAAACACATTCACTGGGCCTTTAAACACATTCACTGGGCCTTTAAACACATACACAGGGCCTTGAAACACATTCACTGGGCCTAGAAACACATTCATTGGGCCTTTAAACACATAGACTGGGCCATTAAACACATTCACAGGGCCTTTAAACACATTCACTGGGCCTTTAAACACATTCACTGGGCCTTTAAACACATAGACTGGGCCTTTAAACACATTCACTGGGCCTTTAAACACATTCACTGGGCCTTTAAACACATTCACTGGGCCTTTAAACACATAGACTGGGCCATTAAACACATTCACTGGGCCTTTAAACACATATACTGGGCCTTTAAACACATTCACTGGGCCTTTAAACACATTCACTGGGCCTTTAAACACATAGACTGGGCCTTTAAACACATTCACTGGGCCTTTAAACACATTCACTGGGCCTTTAAACACATTCACTGGGCCTTTAAACACATAGACTGGGCCTTTAAACACATTCACTGGGCCTTTAAACACATTCACTGGGCCTTTAAACACATTCACTGGGCCTTTAAACACATAGACTGGGCTTTTAAACACATTCACTGGGCCTTTATATACATAGACTGGGCTTTTAAACACATTCACTGGGCCTTTAAACACAGCTTTCTGAAACACACACTTATCCTCCCCCCCAGGGGTCCTAGATAAGACCAGATACAAGATATCCCACAATCCCCGGCTCTTAAGAGACTCTCTTTGTGACGTCACTACCAACTGATCATCATAAGTGTGTCTGGAGTGAGGGCTGTGTGTGTGTGTGTGTGTGTGTGTGTGTGTGTGTGTGTGTGTGTGTGTGTGTGTGTGTGTGTGTGTGTGTGTGTGTGTGTGTGTGTGTGTGTGTGTGTGTGTGTGTGTGTGTGTGTGTGTGTGTGTGTGTGTGTGTGTGTGTGTGTGTGTGTGCGTATCTCTGGGGTTCGGACGGGAGACGAGAGACTGACGTCAACACTTCTCAGTACCCATATTTGGCCCTTTAACAGATGAGGGGAGAGAATGGTGCTGAAACCCTGTAGGTGTTTCTGCCACCACCGCCACCAAGTATTTATAGATTCATTTAATGGAAGTCGGTAGGTGAAGCAGGTGGGAAAGTTAACCCTGCTAGCATATAACATAATGACAACCATGTGTTTCTTAGAGCTTGGTGAGAGTGTAGTGGGCAGTAATATTACATACAGTATATTATATATACACCTCACATGAGGCTCTTAATAAGACTCTGCAATTAGCCCATTAAATTAATTATCTGACTCCATAAGATCAATAGCAGAATGCAGGAACACTATAGTTGAGTTACAGTAATATAACACTATAGTTGAGTTACAGTAATATAACACTATAGTTGAGTTACAGTAATAGAACACTATGGTTTAGTTACAGTAATAGAACACAATAGTTGAGTTACAGTAATAGAACGCTATAGTTACAGTAATATAACACTATAGTTACAGTAATATAACACTATAGTTGAGTTACAGTAATAGAACACTGGTTGAGTTACAGTAATAGATCACTATAGTTGAGTTACAGTAATAGAACACTATAGTTGAGTTACAGTAATATAACACTATAGTTGAGTTACAGTAATATAACACTATAGTTGAGTTACGGTAATATAACACTATAGTTGAGTTACAGTAATAGATCACTATAGTTGAGTTACAGTAATAGATCACTATAGTTGAGTTACAGTAATATAACACTATAGTTGAGTTACGGTAATAGAACACTATAGTTGAGTTACAGTAATATAACACTATAGTCGAGTTACAGTAATAGATCACTATAGTTGAGTTACAGTAATAGATCACTATAGTTGAGTTACAGTAATATAACACTATAGTTGAGTTACGGTAATAGAACACTATAGTTGAGTTACAGTAATATAACACTATAGTTGAGTTACGGTAATATAACACTATAGTTGAGTTACAGTAATAGATCACTATAGTTACAGTAATAGAACACTATAGTTGAGTTACAGTAATAGAACACTATAGTTGAGTTACGGTAATATAACACTATAGTTGAGTTACAGTAATAGAACACTGGTTGAGTTACAGTAATAGAACACTATAGTTGAGTTACGGTAATATAACACTATAGTTGAGTTACAGTAATATAACACTATAGTTGAGTTACAGTAATAGAACACTGGTTGAGTTACAGTAATAGAACACTATAGTTGAGTTACGGTAATATAACACTATAGTTGAGTTACGGTAATATAACACTATAGTTGAGTTACAGTAATAGATCACTATAGTTACAGTAATAGAACACTATAGTTGAGTTACAGTAATAGATCACTATAGTTGAGTTACAGTAATAGAACACTATAGTTGAGTTACTGTAATATAACACTATGGTTGAGTTACAGTATTAGAACACTATAGTTGAGTTACGGTAATATAACACTATAGTTGAGTTACAGTAATAGAACACTATGGTTGAGTTACAGTAATATAACACTATAGTTGAGTTACAGTAATATAACACTATAGTTGAGTTACAGTAATATAACACTATGGTTGAGTTACAGTAATATAACACTATAGTTGAGTTACAGTAATATAACACTATATAACACTATAGTTATATCCTTCCTGTTTGGCCCTGTCCGGGGGTATCATTGGATGGGGCCACAGTGTCTCCTGACCCCTCCTGTCTCAGCCTCCAGTATTTATGCTGCAGTAGTTTATGTGTCGGGGGGCTAGGGTCAGTTGGTTATATCTGGAGTACTTCTCCTGTCTTATCCAGTGTCCTGTGTGAATTTAAGTATGCTCTCTCTAATTCTCTCCTTCTCTCTTTCTTTCTCTCTCTCGGAGGACCTGAGCCCTAGGACCATGCGTCAGGACTACCGGGCATGATGACTCCTTGCTGTCCCCAGTCCACCTGGCCTTGCTGCTGTTCCAGTTTCAACTGTTCTGCCTGCGGCTATGGAACCCTGACCTGTCCACCGGACGTGCTACCTGTCCCAGACCTGCTGTTTTCAACTCTCTAGAGACCGCAGGAGCGGTAGAGATACTCTTAATGATCGGCTATGAAAAGCCAACTGACATTTACTCCTGATTATTATTTGTGAACATTTATGAACATTTGAACATCTTGGCCATGTTCTGTTATAAACTCCACCCGGCACAGCCAGAAGAGGACTGGCCACCCCTCATAGCCTGGTTCCTCTCTAGGTTTCTTCCTAGGTTTTGGCCTTTCTAGGGAGTTTTTCCTAGCCGCCGTGCTTCTACACCTGCATTGCTTGCTGTTTGGGGTTTTAGGCTGGGTTTCTGTACAGCACTTCGAGATATTAGCTGATGTACGAAGGGCTATATAAAATAAACTTGATTTGATTTGATATAGTTGAGTTGGCAATCAAGAAATGTCTGAGAATGGAAGTGTATTTAATTACTTTGTGAAATTAATGGATTCACATACAAGGCATAAAGCTTAAGTTCCAAAACATTACAAGGCATTATTCTAAGCATGGTCAGAGAGAGAGAGAGAGAGAGAGAGAGAGAGAGAGAGAGAGAGAGAGAGAGAGAGAGAGAGAGAGAGAGAGAGAGAGAGAGAGAGAGAGAGAGAGAGAGAGAGAGAGAGAGAGAGAGAGAGAGAGAGAGAGAGAGAGAGAGAGAGAGAGAGAGAGAGAGAGAGAAACCATAGACCATAGCTCATGGCAGAGGGAGAGAAAGAGAGTAGGTATCTCACCACAGTAAGTCAGGAACATAAGAGAAAGAACAATGAATCTAAGACCCTTTTATAAGCTTCTGAGTTATTTGGATTCTTAATGAGTTGTCGACCAATAGTATTACTGTAAAGTTAGCCACCAATCAGAAACCAGACCTACATGACTGAATCACAACAGAACCTCAGCTTTTCGGAGACAATTGGGTTGGCAAGACAACACAAAGCATGCTGAATTGCTAGGACAACACAGAGGACATTCTCACATACAGTTGATGAGAAGAGACGCTTCGGGGCTGCCCTGCATGAGTGTGGCTGTCCTGTGGTTATTTTGCGTACTACCTTTCCACAACATTCTGGGAATGGCTCAGGGTACACAGCAAGCACATAACGTTCTGAGAACCATGTTTCTTAGGTGGGAATCTCAGTACTTCGGCATAACGTTTTATACAGGTTTCCTCGTGGTTCTATTTCAAGTCATGTTCTCAGAACATTCAGAGCACGTTAATAAACAACCAACTTCTTTGGGGTTTCAGTACTTCAGAATAATCTTTTCTGCAGGTTTCCTCTTGGTTCTATTTCAAGTCATGTTCTCAGAAAATTAAGAAAACCTTCCATAAAAATCACATTAGAATAAATGTGCAAGGTTCAAAGAAAGTTGAACCTTGTCATATATGTTCCATTCTCAGCATCAACAAAACTCTATCCTCTATCTTGTTAAGTGTGGTCAGGTGTGTTGGCCACCCCCATCCTAATGAACGCTTGTTTCCTTTGAAATGGGGTCTGTTTGAATAGAGTAAAGTGAACAGCTTTGTACGAGTAAAACAAACAGAGAACAGAAGATTATAGGTTTGAATCTCACTGACGCCATGCCACAATAGACAATAAATGTGTTTGCATGATTAGTGCCTAAGCAGATTTATTTCCATGTGCCCTATAGATGGGTTAGCTGACAATGTCAGGAAAACCATGTGAACACGCCTCAATGGGCCAGAAGTTTGTCAGTTGTTGTGATTCTGGAAGGCCAGATGGCAACAATGAGAAGAAACTGCCACGTGAGGAATCCAAGAGGCTCTTTTCATCTTGTTCTTGAATCCATGTCAATGCTAATTATGGCAAATTTGCTAGCTAACTAACCAACAGCTAATCGTGTATGAGAGACAATAAGTGCTCACTGCGCAAATGTATTTACGTTTTCAATAAACATTGGAGACTAAATATCGTTTACATGTTGTCAACATTCTAAGCCAACCCCATCTGTTTTGCCCCATAGTTGCTCAAGCATTTGTTTTGTTGCTAAACAACCAACCTGTCTGTGTGTGCTGGGAGTTCATAACAGTTAACCTAAGCTAACAGTGTTATTAAAAGTCTTATTGAAACATGTTCTCAGAAACCATGTTGAATTATCTTCTAATCATTATCTTCTAATAACCTATCATTTCCATTCTCAGAATGTTAATAAAACCACCCAGGAAAATGTTCAGGGAACCATAGCAAAATGTTCTCAGAACCTCCCTGGAACATAAAAATGAACATTCCCAGAACAGGCTAAATTTTCACTTGCGCTCTCAGAACGTAAAAAAAAAAGGTTCCGTTTTACCAGTCAGAAAAAGCATGCTTCGTCCCCAGAACCAATGGTTAGCTGGGAAATGTTTTATCCTTTCAGGTTGAAAAGAAGGAAGAGGGAAGTAGGGAAGGCAGAGAAGGGAGTGGGTAGAGGGATGGAGAGAGGGAGGGAAGTACAGAGGAAGGGAGGTAGAGAGGGAGGGAGAGAGGGAGGGAAGTACAGAGGAAGGGAGGTAGAGAGGGAGGGAGAGAGGGAGGGGAAGAGACAATAGTGGAGTTTCCTGGAGCTTCTTCAGTGAGTCATTGCAATGTTTAGAGTTGTAGGTAGAGAGAAATAAAGACAAGTACATAAAACAAATTAACTGTATCAGCCCTGTCTCCCGTAGGGATCCAACAACATGTTCACTTACTGGTAGCTCTGTCCAGCCCAGCACGTCATAGATGAAACTCGGGCTGTTCTCCGTGCACCTTACTTTTTGTAGCAGGTTAGGAGAATTAGGGGTTAGGAGATTGGTTAGGGTTAGATAAAATGCTAAAATTGTCCCCGACACAACTCGAACATATAACCCTGACAACGGCTTGTTTCCACTGACGCGATTCTGCTAATAAACTTGGAAAGACCCATAGAGATAGATAGAGGACTCATCATGGATATTACCATTAAGGTCTTTCACAATTTTAAAGTAGTCAACTGGATGAATTTGGAGCAATCAGTCAAACAAGAAGAACATTTACTACTTTAAAAACGAGATAGCCTCAATGGCGCTGCCCGTGCTGTCACAGACACTATGATGGCACAGACACAAAGATGAGTCCTCTATCTATCTCTATGGAAAGACCCTGCCAGGTCCTTTGAATCCACCTGT
Source organism: Salvelinus alpinus (assembly GCF_045679555.1). Taxonomy (NCBI): domain Eukaryota; kingdom Metazoa; phylum Chordata; class Actinopteri; order Salmoniformes; family Salmonidae; genus Salvelinus; species Salvelinus alpinus. The sequence goes on along the minus strand of NC_092091.1, from coordinate 77,213,710 downwards.
ACACTCATATACAAATATAATCAAGGTTTGAAATTATTCAGTTTTAGTCAAATATTATATCTGTTTTTATATTTTCTGGTGGTTAATTTTCTGTCTAAAAATGATTTGTAATTATGTTCCGGTCCCCCGACCATCCGCTGAAGAAAACGATCTGCCCGCCGGCTGAATCCCTGGTCTACATTAATCTACCTCCTTACCTCCTTACCTCCTTTCCTAGAAAACACTATGATGTTTACTTGAGGTGTTTGACTGTAAATCCTACACCTGATTTCACCCAGCCATTGAGGGTTTTAAGGCCAACTAATATTAAAATATTGTAAACTTTTTCATTCTCTTGTTAGGGGGGTGGTGAAACTGGAACATTGCATTTATATAAGGGAGTTGGGGGGGGGGGGGCTAGCTTTAGACTGATGTCATCGGTTCTATATTATTATTAGACCAAAGGTGTGGGTGTTATGAAGAATCTGTCAGTAATTTATGTCAAATGTTGATGGCCGTGAGTGAGAAACCATGTTAGCTACCTTGTGTTGAAATAAGATGAATATTATACTTTGGAGTGTAAATAGAGGACAGACTACGTCATCGACACTCTCAGAGTAGTCCTACTTGTTTGTACTATGTACACATAGAAACATGAATATATGTTCTACTCTTGTTTTACTTTAAAAAATTATTTATGTACATTATTTTTGTGTTTTTCTTTCTCACAGTTTATTATTTTATTTGCTAAGCACTTTGAACTGCATTTTTTAAAAGAAATAACTTTACAAATAAAGTTTGATTTGATCGTTTCTGACCTGCGTATGTGTAGTGGACATGAGTCGGTCATGATTGTTCATGGTAACGTGAGGAGGTAGCAAGCCCTGCATGTGATTTTCTGTGGCCCTTGGTCAACAAGGGATTTCCTCTTGGTCTGATGGTTTACACGTTGGTTTCTACAGCGGCAGACCGGGGTTCATAACCCGCCTAGTACATATTTGTCTGTGTTATTGTGTCAGTCCAACACAGGTGGTACAGCATGTGAGCTGTTAACGTTTTCATGAAGAACCCCTCCACTGTATTCTAACTAGACTGTAGTTATATGAAGAACCCCTCCACTGTGTTCTAACTAGACTGTAGTTATATGAAGAACCCCTCCTCTGTATTCTAACTAGACTGTAGTTATATGTAGAACCCCTCCACTGTGTTCTAACTAGACTGTAGTTATATGAAGAACCCCTCCACTGTGTTCTAACTAGACTGTAGTTATATGAAGAACCCCTCCACTGTATTCTAACTAGACTGTAGTTATATGAAGAACCCCTCCACTGTGTTCTAACTAGACTGTAGCTATATGAAGAACCCCTCCACTGTATTCTAACTAGACTGTAGTTATATGAAGAACGCCTCCACTGTATTCTAACTAGACTGTAGTTATATGAAGAACCCCTCCACTGTGTTCTAACTAGACTGTAGTTATATGAAGAACCCCTCCACTGTATTCTAACTAGACTGTAGTTATATGAAGAACCCCTCCACTGTATTCTAACTAGACTGTAGCTATATGAAGAACCCCTCCACTGTATTCTAACTAGACTGTAGTTATATGAAGAACCCCTCCACTGTATTCTAACTAGACTGTAGTTATATGAAGAACCCCTCCACTGTATTCTAACTAGACTGTAGTTATATGAAGAACCCCTCCACTGTGTTCTAACTAGACTGTAGTTATATGAAGAACCCCTCCACTGTATTCTAACTAGACTGTAGTTATATGAAGAACCCCTCCACTGTATTCTAACTAGACTGTAGTTATATGAAGAACCCCTCCACTGTGTTCTAACTAGACTGTAGTTATATGAAGAACCCCTCCACTGTATTCTAACTAGACTGTAGTTATATGAAGAACCCCTCCACTGTATTCTAACTAGACTGTAGTTATATGAAGAACCCCTCCACTGTATTCTAACTAGACTGTAGTTATATGAAGAACCCCTCCACTGTATTCTAACTAGACTGTAGTTATATGAAGAACCCCTCCACTGTGTTCTAACTAGACTGTAGTTATATGAAGAACCCCTCCACTGTATTCTAACTAGACTGTAGTTATATGAAGAACCCCTCCACTGTATTCTAACTAGACTGTAGTTATATGAAGAACCCCTCCACTGTGTTCTAACTAGACTGTAGTTATATGAAGAACCCCTCCACTGTATTCTAACTAGACTGTAGTTATATGAAGAACCCCTCCACTGTGTTCTAACTAGACTGTAGTTATATGAAGAACCCATCCACTGTGTTCTAACTAGACTGTAGTTATATGAAGAACCCCTCCACTGTATTCTAACTAGACTGTAGTTATATGAAGAACCCCTCCACTGTATTCTAACTAGACTGTAGTTATATGAAGAACCCCTCCACTGTATTCTAACTAGACTGTAGTTATATGAAGAACCCCTCCACTGTATTCTAACTAGACTGTAGTTATATGAAGAACCCCTCCACTGTGTTCTAACTAGACTGTAGTTATATGAAGAACCCCTCCACTGTGTTCTAACTAGACTGTAGTTATATGAAGAACCCCTCCACTGTATTCTAACTAGACTGTAGTTATATGAAGAACCCCTCCACTGTATTCTAACTAGACTGTAGTTATATGAAGAACCCCTCCACTGTATTCTAACTAGACTGTAGTTATATGAAGAACCCCTCCACTGTATTCTAACTAGACTGTAGTTATATGAAGAACCCATCCACTGTGTTCTAACTAGACTGTAGTTATATGAAGAACCCCTCCACTGTGTTCTAACTAGACTGTAGTTATATGAAGAACCCCTCCACTGTATTCTAACTAGACTGTAGTTATATGAAGAACCCCTCCACTGTGTTCTAACTAGACTGTAGTTATATGAAGAACCCCTCCACTGTATTCTAACTAGACTGTAGTTATATGAAGAACCCCCCACTGTGTTCTAACTAGACTATAGTTATATGAAGAACCCCTCCACTGTATTCTAACTAGACTGTAGTTATATGAAGAACCCCTCCACTGTATTCTAACTAGACTGTAGTTATATGAAGAACCCCTCCACTGTATTCTAACTAGACTGTAGTTATATGTAGAACCCCTCCACTGTATTCTAACTAGACTGTAGTTATATGAAGAACCCCTCCACTGTATTCTAACTAGACTGTAGTTATATGAAGAACCCCTCCACTGTATTCTAACTAGACTGTAGTTATATGAAGAACCCCTCCACTGTGTTCTAACTAGACTGTAGCTATATGAAGAACCCCTCCACTGTATTCTAACTAGACTGTAGTTATATGAAGAACCCCTCCACTGTATTCTAACTAGACTGTAGTTATATGAAGAACCCCTCCACTGTGTTCTAACTAGACTGTAGTTATATGAAGAACCCCTCCACTGTATTCTAACTAGACTGTAGTTATATGAAGAACCCCTCCACTGTGTTCTAACTAGACTGTAGTTATATGAAGAACCCCTCCACTGTATTCTAACTAGACTGTAGTTATATGAAGAACCCCTCCACTGTATTCTAACTAGACTGTAGTTATATGAAGAACCCCTCCACTGTATTCTAACTAGACTGTAGTTATATGAAGAACCCCTCCAATCCACTGTGTTCTAACTAGACTGTAGCTATATGAAGAACCCCTCCACTGTGTTCTAACTAGACTGTAGTTATATGAAGAACCCCTCCACTGTATTCTAACTAGACTGTAGTTATATGAAGAACCCCTCCACTGTGTTCTAACTAGACTGTAGTTATATGAAGAACCCCTCCACTGTATTCTAACTAGACTGTAGTTATATGAAGAACCCCCCACTGTGTTCTAACTAGACTATAGTTATATGAAGAACCCCTCCACTGTATTCTAACTAGACTGTAGTTATATGAAGAACCCCTCCACTGTATTCTAACTAGACTGTAGTTATATGAAGAACCCCTCCACTGTATTCTAACTAGACTGTAGTTATATGTAGAACCCCTCCACTGTATTCTAACTAGACTGTAGTTATATGAAGAACCCCTCCACTGTATTCTAACTAGACTGTAGTTATATGAAGAACCCCTCCACTGTATTCTAACTAGACTGTAGTTATATGTAGAACCCCTCCACTGTATTCTAACTAGACTGTAGTTATATGTAGAACCCCTCCACTGCTATTCTAACTAGACTGTAGTTATATGTAGAACCCCTCCACTGTATTCTAACTAGACTGTAGTTATATGTAGAACCCCTCCACTGTATTCTAACTAGACTGTAGTTATATGAAGAACCCCTCCACTGTATTCTAACTAGACTGTAGTTATATGAAGAACCCCTCCACTGTATTCTAACTAGACTGTAGTTATATGTAGAACCCCTCCACTGTATTCTAACTAGACTGTAGTTATATGAAGAACCCCTCCACTGTATTCTAACTAGACTGTAGTTATATGAAGAACCCCTCCACTGTATTCTAACTAGACTGTAGTTATATGAAGAACCCCTCCACTGTATTCTAACTAGACTGTAGTTATATGAAGAAACCCTCCACTGTGTTCTAACTAGACTGTAGTTATATGAAGAACCCCTCCACTGTATTCTAACTAGACTGTAGTTATATGAAGAACCCCTCCACTGTATTCTAACTAGACTGTAGTTATATGAAGAACCCCTCCACTGTATTCTAACTAGACTGTAGTTATATGAAGAACCCCTCCACTGTGTTCTAACTAGACTGTAGCTATATGAAGAACCCCTCCACTGTATTCTAACTAGACTGTAGTTATATGAAGAACCCCTCCACTGTATTCTAACTAGACTGTAGTTATATGAAGAACCCCTCCACTGTATTCTAACTAGACTGTAGTTATATGAAGAACCCCTCCACTGTATTCTAACTAGACTGTAGTTATATGAAGAACCCCTCCACTGTATTCTAACTAGACTGTAGTTATATGAAGAACCCCTCCACTGTATTCTAACTAGACTGTAGTTATATGAAGAACCCCTCCACTGTGTTCTAACTAGACTGTAGTTATATGAAGAACCCCTCCACTGTATTCTATCTAGACTGTAGTTATATGTAGAACCCCTCCACTGTGTTCTAACTAGACTGTAGTTATATGAAGAACCCCTCCACTGTGTTCTAACTAGACTGTAGTTATATGAAGAACCCCTCCACTGTATTCTAACTAGACTGTAGTTATATGAAGAACCCCTCCACTGTGTTCTAACTAGACTGTAGTTATATGAAGAACCCCTCCACTGTGTTCTAACTAGACTGTAGTTATATGAAGAACCCTCCACTGTATTCTAACTAGACTGTAGCTATATGAAGAACCCCTCCACTGTATTCTAACTAAACTGTAGTTATATGAAGAACCCCTCCACTGTGTTCTAACTAGACTGTAGTTATATGAAGAACCCCTCCACTGTATTCTAACTAGACTGTAGTTATATGAAGAACCCCTCCACTGTGTTCTAACTAGACTGTAGCTATATGAAGAACCCCTCCACTGTATTCTAACTAGACTGTAGTTATATGAAGAACCCCTCCACTGTGTTCTAACTAGACTGTAGCTATATGAAGAACCCCTCCACTGTATTCTAACTTGACTGTAGTTATATGAAGAACCCCTCCACTGTATTCTAACTAGACTGTAGTTATATGAAGAACCCCTCCACTGTATTCTAACTAGACTGTAGTTATATGAAGAACCCCTCCACTGTATTCTAACTAGACTGTAGCTATATGAAAAACCCCTCCACTGTATTCTAACTAGACTGTAGTTATATGAAGAACCCCTCCACTGTGTTCTAACTAGACTGTAGTTATATGAAGAACCCCTCCACTGTATTCTAACTAGACTGTAGTTATATGAAGAACCCCTCCACTGTATTCTAACTAGACTGTAGTTATATGAAGAACCCCTCCACTGTATTCTAACTAGACTGTAGTTATATGAAGAACCCCTCCACTGTATTCTAACTAGACTGTAGTTATATGAAGAACCCCTCCACTGTGTTCTAACTAGACTGTAGTTATATGAAGAACCCCTCCACTGTATTCTAACTAGACTGTAGTTATATGAAGAACCCCTCCACTGTATTCTAACTAGACTGTAGTTATATGAAGAACCCCTCCACTGTATTCTAACTAGACTGTAGTTATATGAAGAACCCCTCCACTGTATTCTAACTAGACTGTAGTTATATGAAGAACCCCTCCACTGTATTCTAACTAGACTGTAGTTATATGAAGAACCCCTCCACTGTATTCTAACTAGACTGTAGTTATATGAAGAACCCCTCCACTGTATTCTAACTAGACTGTAGCTATACGAAGAACCTCTCCACTGTGTTCTAACTAGACTGTAGTTATATGAAGAACCCCTCCACTGTATTCTAACTAGACTGTAGTTATATGAAGAACCCCTCCACTGTATTCTAACTAGACTGTAGCTATATGAAGAACCTCTCCACTGTGTTCTAACTAGACTGTAGTTATATGAAGAACCCCTCCACTGTATTCTAACTAGACTGTAGTTATATGAAGAACCCCTCCACTGTATTCTAACTAGACTGTAGTTATATGAAGAACCCCTCCACTGTATTCTAACTAGACTGTAGTTATATGAAGAACCCCTCCACTGTATTCTAACTAGACTGTAGTTATATGAAGAACCCCTCCACTGTATTCTAACTAGACTGTAGTTATATGAAGAACCCCTCCACTGTATTCTAACTAGACTGTAGTTATATGAAGAACCCCTCCACTGTATTCTAACTAGACTGTAGCTATATGAAGAACCCCTCCACTGTATTCTAACTAGACTGTAGTTATATGAAGAACCCCTCCACTGTATTCTAACTAGAATGTAGTTATATGAAGAACCCCTCCACTGTATTCTAACTAGACTGTAGTTATATGAAGAACCCCTCCACTGTGTTCTAACTAGACTGTAGTTATATGAAGAACCCCTCCACTGTATTCTAACTAGACTGTAGTTATATGAAGAACCCCTCCACTGTATTCTAACTAGACTGTAGTTATATGAAGAACCCCTCCACTGTATTCTAACTAGACTGTAGTTATATGAAGAACCCCTCCACTGTATTCTAACTAGACTGTAGTTATATGAAGAACCCCTCCACTGTATTCTAACTAGACTGTAGTTATATGAAGAACCCCTCCACTGTATTCTAACTAGACTGTAGTTATATGAAGAACCCCTCCACTGTATTCTAACTAGACTGTAGTTATATGAAGAACGCCTCCACTGTATTCTAACTAGACTGTAGCTATATGAAGAACCCCTCCACTGTATTCTAACTAGACTGTAGTTATATGAAGAACCCCTCCACTGTATTCTAACTAGACTGTAGTTATATGAAGAACCCCTCCACTGTATTCTAACTAGACTGTAGTTATATGAAGAACCCCTCCACTGTATTCTAACTAGAATGTAGTTATATGAAGAACCCCTCCACTGTATTCTAACTAGACTGTAGTTATATGAAGAACCCCTCCACTGTGTTCTAACTAGACTGTAGTTATATGAAGAACCCCTCCACTGTATTCTAACTAGACTGTAGCTATATGAAGAACCCCTCCACTGTATTCTAACTAGACTGTAGTTATATGAAGAACCCCTCCACTGTATTCTAACTAGACTGTAGTTATATGAAGAACCCCTCCACTGTATTCTAACTAGACTGTAGTTATATGAAGAACCCCTCCACTGTATTCTAACTAGACTGTAGTTATATGAAGAACCCCTCCACTGC
>NC_092091.1:76980991-77205828 GCF_045679555.1 Salvelinus alpinus | reverse complement strand
TATTACTGCCATGATATCACACAATCAATGTATAAAAGGCTCATTATTTGTTCTGTCTAAAAGCCTGATGAAGTCCAAGACACGAAACACGTTGGTTTTGCTTTGAACAGTTCAGAAGCTTTCTTATTAACTTGTCCTCTAAGAGTTGCTGGATCTCCTCTCTGTCACACGATCACCGTCACAAGAGAAACAGATGATTAAATGAAGAATCCGAGGTGAAATCAGGTCAGGTTTAGTCTCTTTATTTGGGTTAGGATAGAAGAGGGTGCAGGGTCTGAGTACAAGCGTTTACAGTGACTGTGGCAGAGGTACGCAGCACGTTTCCTTGAATCCTAGAACCCTAGAAGTCTAGAACCCTAGATCCCATTCCCTCTTCTAGCCACGACAACAGACCCACACACACACATCCGTACCCCCATAGATCAGAGTCAAAGGAGAAGCACTAGTCGTCTCGTTTTGGGCTGAATTTAGGTTTGAAGAGAAACAGGATGGTTGGATGAAAAATGAATTATGCGAGGGGGAAAAAGAGAGAGAGAGAGGGGAAGGGAGGGGGCTGAAAATAACAGAGACGGAGAGAGAGAGAAAAAAATTGAGAGAATATCTAGCTATCTACCTATCAACCCACCACATCTGGTCTTTGTTGATCTGTGAGTTGTTGTCGCTGTTTATTTACGTCAATAGTCTTAGAATCCATTGTTGTTTCTTGGTGTTGACGCATCTGTCCAATCAGGGCGGCTGTACGCCACAAGTCTTACATCTCTCAAACAGGTAGAGGGCGCCGTCTCAAGAGGGGAAAAAACAATTACCTCCCTCCATCCCTCGCTCTCTCCCTCGCTCTAAAAAAAAATGATCTAACCACGGAGAGGATCACCGGGGGGATGAGGGGTCGGATGGAGGTATGGAGGGAGCTTTCTATCTTCCTATAGATAGGGTGCTTTCTTCCTGTCCCTTTTAGCCTTCCCCCCTCCTCCTCCTCTACTGTGCCCTTCCTCCGCCTCTCCTCCGCTCACTCTCTTTCTCGCCCTCTGGGACCCTCACTTGCTGGACAAGGTGTAGCAGCCGTGCTGGTGCCACTGCATGTCACGGATACGCCTCACAGACTGGAACTGGGGGTGACGGGCGCCGAACTCATTGAAGTGCTTGTAGTCACCCTTCTCCAGGAGGTACTGGGAACCACGGTATCCAGGGAACTGGTAACCCACCCAGCTGGAAGAAAACAGCAGAGGAGAAGGGGGATGAGTGAAGGGATGGAGGGACAGAGATAGATGGGGAAGAGAGGGAGAGAGATGGGAGAGAGATGGGAGAGAGAGGAGAAGTTGGAAAGGGCTGAGTGAATGAGGGCTGGAATGGGGGAAGAGAGGGACATAGATGGGAGAAAGAGAGAGAAGAAGGAAGAAGAGATGAACAGAGACGAGAAAGAAAGACGGAGAGAGAATCAATAGTGTGAGACAGAGAGAGAGGCCAGGAGGGACACAGAGGTAGAGAAATGAACAAAGAAGAGTAAAGTAGAAAAGAAAGCGAGAACCGAGGGAGACAGAGAGAAAAGATGAGAAGCCGACAGCATCAGGAGAACAGGCAGGGGAGTTGGAAGCTGTGAGGGAGAGATATGTCTTGCTAAACAGAGGTATTGATCTGTTTGTCACGTTTTGCCTGTAGTGCCACAGGTACCAGTCTGTCCGTTTGATGTTTCAACCAGAGGGGAACCTGTCTACTCACTGTGGGCCAAACCCATCTATGAAGGAACTGGACCTATCTCCTCTCTCACTGTGCAGATACACTGGAGAGACGAAGCTCACATGCACACAGATACATACACACACATGCACGCATGAACGAACACACACAAACTGTGCTATATAAAACCCTTTGTTCTGATTCTGAAGAGGCTGTTTAACACAGGAAAGACATCCTGACATCATTCCTGATGCATTTCTGAAAGTGAATCATAGATCTTCAGGGATATGTCCCAAATGGTGCCCTATTCCCTATTTAGTACACTACTTTTGACCAGGGCCCATAGTGCATATGAAGGGAATAGGGTGCCATTTGAGAGGCAGACTAGATTCTATTTGAAGTATGTAGACACAGGAAGCCAGAGGGAAACAGAGAGCCTATATATTAAATGATCTTCTAAATGGAACCCCTCTGACAATTAAAACTATTGTGGAAACTTTCGTCATTCCAAACTATTTTTGGAACAGTTGTTTCTGAATTCTATTATTTACATAGAAACGGTGGAACGACTCAGCCATTTGAAATGAATGAATAATTTGTACAGTAGATTACAAACGATCTAAGGTATCTAGGTTTGGTGATTCCTGGTTGTTTATGTCATAATGACATCACTGTCTCATCCACTTCCTGCTCTATCTCATCCTATAGACCAATGGCATGTTTGTCTGCGATGTGGGTGTGTCCTGATGCCGCAGTGAGGACCACTCACGTTCCGCAGCTGACCATGATGCTGCCGACCCTATCGGTGAATCCGTAGGAGAACAGAGAGGGAACATCATCATCCATGATCTCCATCTTACGACCCTTGAACTCTCCAACCTCGAACAGGCAGATCTTGTGCTTCTCAGGGTCCTGAGAGAGAGGGGAGAGGGGGAAAGAGGGGGGGGAGGTGGGGGAGAGAGAGAGGTGGAGTTAAAAACTAACATAACATAACTAACAGGCCGATAACAGGCCGAACTGATCAGTTTGGATAAATTAATGGATGGATGGATGGATGGATGGATGGATGGATGGATGGATGGATGAATGAATGAATTTATGAATGAATGAATGAGTGGATGGATGGATGGATGGATGGATGGATGGATGGATGGATGGATGGATGGATGGATGGATGGATGGATGGATGGATGGATGGATGGATGGATGGATGGATGGATGGATGGATGGATGGATGGATGGATGAGTAGGTGGATGGATGGATGGATGGATGAGTAGGTGGATGGATGATAAATTAATGAATAGATGAATGAATATGGATGGATGTTAAGAGAGATGATTACTAACAGCAGAAATACATGATATTCAGATAAGTGTATGTAAATGTATTCTGGCCAATGACAGAGATGTAGTGCTGGAGAGATGGAAGGACAGAGTGATGGGGAGAGACAAATGGAGTAGTGTGTGACATACCATACGGACGGGCCTGAAGGACAGAGTGATGGGGAGAGACAAACAGAGTAGTGTGTGACATACCATGCGGACGGGCCTGAAGGACAGAGTGATGGGGAGAGACAAACAGAGGAGTGTGTGACATACCATGCGGACGGGCCTGAAGGACAGAGTGATGGGGAGAGACAAACAGAGGAGTGTGTGACATACCATGCGGACGGGCCTGAAGGACAGAGTGATGGGGAGAGACAAACAGAGGAGTGTGTGACATACCATGCGGACGGGCCTGAAGGACAGAGTGATGGGGAGAGACAAACGGAGGAGTGTGTGACATACCATGCGGACGGGCCTGAAGGACAGAGTGATGGGGAGAGACAAACGAAGGAGTGTGTGACATACCATGCGGACGGGCCTGAAGGACAGCAGGTAGTCGTTCTTCTGACAGTTGCTCCAGGAGTCCCAGCGAGGGTACTCTCCCTTCTCCAGGATGAACATCTCACCACAGAAGTTCATCTGCTCATAACCCACGAAACTGATAGAGGGAGAAAGGGGGAGAGAGAGGGGGAGAGAGAGGGAGAGGGGAAGAGGAGGGGTAAGGGAGGGGGCGGAGAGAGGGAGAAGGGAAGAGGAGTGGTAAGGGAGGGGGCGGAGAGGGGGATAGAGAGAGGCAGGAACACATTGAGAACCATGGTTGCAGCAACATTTGATAGGAATAAATGTTAGTTTGTGTGAGATTGACAAACAGGTATGGGTGTGTCATAGTAGCGTTAGTGTAAGGAAAAGATTTCACTACAAGTGCATGTGGGGATTAGGTGTGTGTTGGTGAAGCTGAGGTGTGTGTGTGTGTGTGTGTGTGTGTGTGTGTGTGTGTGTGTGTGTGTGTGTGTGTGTGTGTGTGTGTGTGTGTGTGTGTGTGTGTGTGTGTGTGTGTGTGTGTGTGTGTGTGTGTGTGTGTGTGTGTGTGTGTGTGTGTGTGTGTGTGTGTGTGTGTGTGTGTGTCGAGGGACAGGCTGGTACTCACGGCCCGCAGTCGACACGCAGGGAGCGGACCCTGTCCATGCCCATGTCACACACGTTCATGCACTCATTGGTGATCTCCATACAGCGGCCCTGGAAGTTCTCCTGGTCGAAGACGCACATCTGAGATGGAGAGAGAGAGGGAGGGAGGGAGAGAGAGGGGGGAGAGAGAGGTAGAGAGGGAGAGAGAGGAGGGAGAGAGAGGTAGATAGAGAAAGAGGTTGAGGGAGGGAGGGAGGGAGGGAGGGAGGGAGGGAGGGAGGGAGGGAGGGAGGGAGGGAGGGAGGGAGGGAGGGAGGGAGGGGTAAGAGAGAGCGCGAGAGAGAGGAGAAAGATAAAAGAGAGAAATTACAGTTTAATTCTCACATCTTTTTCTTTGAGGCTGAACTGTGTAATGTAACAAAACAAACACTTTTTGAATCCCAAATGGTCCCCTATTCCCTATATAGTGCACTAGGGCTCTGGTCAAAAGTAGTGCTCTATATAGGAAACGGGGCCATTTTGGACGCAGACACTGTCCTTGTGTGATTCTCTTAGAACGCCTCCACACACACATAGCTATGGCAACTGTGACTTACCACCACAGCCAACTAGAGGCATTGTGTGGAAACAGTGTGTGAGTAGTTACGTACGAGTGTCAAAGTACCAACAATTATATAACATATATGTGTGGCCATCTGGTTTTGTATGCATACATTATGTGTGTGTGTGTGTGTGTGTGTGTGTGTGTGTGTGTGTGTGTGTGTGTGTGTGTGTGTGTGTGTGTGTGTGTGTGTGTGTGTGTGTGTGTGTGTGTGTGTGTGTGTGTGTGTGTGTGTGTGTGTGTGTGTGTGTGTGTGTGTGTGTGTGTGTGTGTGTGTGTGTGTGTATGCATGCATGTATGTGTTTGTGTGTGTATGTGTGTGAATGCGTCCATGTGTGTGTGAGCATGTGTGCATATGTGTGTGTGCCTATATGTGTGCGTGTGTGTGTGTATGTATATGCATGCATGCGTGTGTGTGTGTGTGTGTGTGTGTGTGTGTGTGTGTGTGTGTGTGTGTGTGTGTGTGTGTGTGTGTGTGTGTGTGTGTGTGTGTGTGTGTGTGTGTGTGTGTGTGTGTGTGTGTGTGTGTGTGTGTGTGTGTGTGTGTGTGTGTGTGTGTGTATGCATGCATGTGTGTTACCTTGTAGGCGTTCATGCCCATCTCAGATCTCTTCCCCTGGGCGGCCTTGCCGTCGGTCTGGGAAGCAGATTTAGACTTTTCTCCAGACATGATGACTGGAACAAAACAGAGGGATGACGGAGGGAAGGAAATCAAAGGAGGTAAAGAAAGGTACCAGGGTTCAACACACTGCTGCTAAGTTTAATGCTGTTTAAACAGACACAACTCATTTACCACTTTATCCCATTGAAGTCTACAACTTTTACCCAAACCTACTGTGTTCTAGACAGTAGACCCCTGCTTTACTCCTTAGCTCCTTAGCAGAGCCTGTAATTGATCAACGGAACAGAAAAATATGAGTAGCCATCTTGGATGAGGTTTATTAACCACATGACCGCTACTGGCCACTTAAAATGTTTCCTCGAGTTCCCTTATGATCCAAACGTCAGTAAGAAGAGAAATTAAGAGTTTTTTTTTTTTTTTTGCCAATGTACAAAGCATGTCCACTTAAAAGTAAATGAATCTCCAATGTAAAATAGTCAACCAGATCTTATAGATAACAAGAACCATTCATTAAACAATCCCTGTGGAACCAGGTAAAAAACGTCAGTGAAGGACAATAAGTTATTTATGTGTTCTGTCTAGTTACTATGATGCCATTTAGAGTGACCTGTATTTGAATTTGACGTTTGAGATACCTAATCTATCCCTCCCTCATCCCCCATTTCCCCTCATCCCCCATCTCTCTGTATCTCTGTGTGGCCGTCTCTTACCTCTGCTCAGTGTGTGGGTACAGGAGTGGGCTCAGGCGGTCGGTGTGTGAGTGGAGAGGGCCCTCCCGGACCTTTTATATGCTGGCGCACAGAGAGGGGGGATTAGAGTGACAGAGAGAAACCCGCTGAGCTCACAGCCAGGGAAGAATAGAAATCCCCCATCATCAAAGAGAGAGAGAGAGAGAGAGAGAGAGAGAGAGAGAGAGAGAGAGAGAGAGAGAGAGAGAGAGAGAGAGAGAGAGAGAGAGAGAGAGAGAGAGAGAGAGAGAGAGAGAGAGAGAGAGAGAGATATGTAAATACTGCATGAATACAGAGGTATGTATGGTGGTTGGTGATTGAAGTGTTGTTATGATGCACAGGTCTGTCTGTGAAGTTTTTAAATGTTATTGATTTTGTGTTTTTTAAATGTATCATATTGAACCTTTATTTAACTAGACAAGTCAGTTAAGAACAAATTCTTATTTACAATGACGGCCTACCAAAAGGCAAAAGGTCTCCTGCAGGGACGGGGGCCTGGGATTAAAAATATTTTAAAAATACAATATAAATATAGGACAACATTTTGGAGCTGTTGTTATCAGGAACATGTTTTCATGGAACACTGTCATTTCCTACACTATATATGAAGTCCTTATTCCTTCTCATCAGTTTTATACATCTTTGGTTCTACTGTTTCACTCCCACTGGGATGCCGGGTATCCTACAGAAACCTGGGCCCATATTCATAAAGCGTGCTGATCTAGGATCAGGTCCCCTAATCTTATTTATTATGATCTAACAGGAAAAACTGATCCTAGATTAGCTCTACCTTGAGACGCTTTATGAATACCGGCCCAAATCCTAGATCTGAGCTAAAGGTTATGATTGGTATTTGTAATTGTATTTATTATGGATCCCAATGAGTTCCTGCCAAGGCAGCAGCTACTCTTCCTGGGGTTCATTATGGATCCCAATGAGTTCCTGCCAAGGCAGCAGCTACTCTTCCTGGGGTTCATTATGGATCCCAATGAGTTCCTGCCAAGGCAGCAGCTACTCTTCCTGGGGTTCATTATGGATCCCAATGAGTTCCTGCCAAGGCAGCAGCTACTCTTCCTGGGGTTTATTATGGATCCCAATGAGTTCCTGCTAAGGCAGTAGCTACTCTTCCTGGGGTTTATTATGGATCCCCATTAGATCCTGCCAAGGCAGCAGCTACTCTTCCTGGGGTTTATTATGGATCCCCATTAGTTCCTGCCAAGGCAGTAGCTACTCTTCCTGGGGTTTATTATGGATCCCCATTAGTTCCTGCCAAGGCAGCAGCTACTCTTCCTGGGGTTTATTATGGATCCCCATTAGTTCCTGCCAAGGCAGCAGCTACTCTTCCTGGGGTTTATTATGGATCCCCATTAGATCCTGCCAAGGCAGCAGCTACTCTTCCTGGGGTTTATTATGGATCCCCATTAGTTCCTGCCAAGGCAGCAGCTACTCTTCCTGGGGTTTATTATGGATCCCCATTAGTTCCTGCCAAGGCAGTAGCTACTCTTCCTGGGGTTTATTATGGATCCCCATTAGTTCCTGCCAAGGCAGTAGCTACTCTTCCTGGGGTTTATTATGGATCCCAATGAGTTCCTGCCAAGGCAGTAGCTACTCTTCCTGGGGTTTATTATGGATCCCAATGAGTTCCTGCCAAGGCAGCATCTACTCTTCCTGGGGTTTATTATGGATCCCAATTAGTTCCTGCCAAGGCAGCAGCTACTCTTCCTGGGGTCCAACAAAATTACGGCAGTTTATAACATTTTAAAAACATTACAATACATTCACAGATTTCTCAACACACTGGTGTTGGGGTGTGGACATTTGATCCTAGATCAGTGCTTATAGGTAACATCTGTTTGAAGAAAGAGATTGGTTGAGAGAGCAGAGATAGAGATAGATGGATCTCATTTGGTAAGATTTGATGGATAATAAAAGTGTCTTATGGACAAGGAGATACATGTTTGAAAATCATATGGTCTATGGTAGTATGGTCTATGGTAGCATGGTAGTATGGTAGTATGGTAGTATGGTAGTATGGTAGTATGGTAGCGTGGTAGCATGGTAGCATGGTAGTATGGTAGTATGGTCTATGGTAGTATGGTAGTATGGTAGTATGGTAGTATGGTCTATGGTAGTATGATAGTATGGTAGTATGGTCTATGGTAGCATGGTAGTATGGTAGTATGGTAGTATGGTAGTGTGGTAGCGTGGTAGCATGGTAGCATGGTAGTATGGTAGTATGGTCTATGGTAGTATGGTAGTATGGTAGTATGGTCTATGGTAGTATGGTAGTATGGTAGTATGGTAGTATGGTAGCATGGTAGCATGGTAGTATGGTAGTATGGTAGTATGGCCTATGGTAGTATGGTAGTATGGTAGTATGGTAGTATGGTATTATGGTAGTATGGTCTATGGTAGTATGGTAGTATGGTAGTATGGTAGTACGGTAGTACGGTAGTACGGTATTATGGTAGCATGGTAGTATGGTAGTATGGTAGTATGGTAGTATGGTAGTATGGTAGCATGGTAGTATGGTAGTATGGTATTATGGTAGTATGGTAGTATGGTCTATGGTAGTATGGTAGTATGGTCTATGGTAGTATGGTAGTATGGTCTATGGTAGTATGGTACTATGGTAGTATGGTAGTATGGTAGTATGGCAGTATGGTCTATGGTAGTATGGTACTATGGTAGTATGGTAGTATGGTAGTATGGTAGTATGGTAGTATGGCCAATGGTAGTATGGTAGTATGGTAGTATGGTAGTATGGTATTATGGTAGTATGGTAGTATGGTATTATGGTAGTATGGTCTATGGTAGTATGGTATTATGGTAGTATGGTATCATGGTCTATGGTAGCATGGTAGTATGGTAGTATGGTAGTATGGTAGTATGGTCTATGGTAGTATGGTAGTATGGTCTATGGTAGTATGGTAGTATGGTAGTATGGTATCATGGTCTATGGTAGCATGGTAGTATGGTAGTATGGTAGTATGGTAGTATGGTAGTATGGTATTATGGTCTATGGTAGTATGGTAGTATGGTCTATGGTAGTATGGTAGTATGGTCTATGGTAGTATGGTAGTATGGTCTATGGTAGTATGGTAGTATGGTAGTATGGTCTATGGTAGTATGGTAGTATGGTCTATGGTAGTATGGTCTATGGTAGTATGGTCTATGGTAGTATGGTCTATTTTCTTTTTCTTTTTTTTCTTTTTTTACCGTTATTTTACCAGGTAAGTTGACTGAGAACACGTTCTCATTTGCAGCAACGACCTGGGGAATAGTTACAGGGGGGAGGAGGGGGATGAAAGAGCCAATTGTAAACTGGGGATTATTAGGTGACCGTGATGGTTGAGGGCCAGATTGGGAATTTAGTCTATGGTAGTATGGTAGTATGGTAGTATGGTCTATGGTAGTATGGTAGTATGGTAGTATGGTCTATGGTAGTATGGTAGTATGGTAGTATGGCCTATGGTAGTATGGTAGTATGGTAGTATGGTCTATGGTAGTATGGCAGTATGGTAGTATGGGCTATGGTAGTATGGTAGTATGGTCCATGGTAGTATGGTAGTATGGTCTATGGTAGTATGGTAGTATGGTAGTATGGTCTATGGTAGTATGGTAGTATGGTAGTATGGTCTATGGTAGTATGGTAGTATGGTAGTATGGTGGTATGGTCTATGGTAGTATGGCAGTATGGTAGTATGGGCTATGGTAGTATGGTAGTATGGTCCATGGTAGTATGGTAGTATGGTCTATGGTAGTATGGTAGTATGGTAGTATGGTCTATGGTAGTATGGTAGTATGGTAGTATGGTAGTATGGTCTATGGTAGTATGGTAGTATGGTAGTATGGTCTATGGTAGTATGGTAGTATGGTCTATGGTAGTATGGTAGTATGGTCTATGGTAGTATGGTAGTATGGTAGTATGGTCTATGGTAGTATGGTAGTATGGTAGTATGGTCTATGGTAGTATGGTAGTATGGTAGTATGGTCTATGGTAGTATGGTAGTATGGTCTATGGTAGTATGGTAGTATGGTAGTATGGTCTATGGTAGTATGGTAGTATGGTAGTATGGTCTATGGTAGTATGGTAGTATGGTCTATGGTAGTATGGTAGTATGGTCTATGCTAGTATGGTAGTATGGCAGTATGGTCTATGGTAGTATGGTAGTATGGTAGTATGGTCTATGGTAGTATGGTAGTATGGTAGTATGGTCTATGGTAGTATGGTAGTATGGTCTATGGTAGTATGGTAGTATGGTAGTATGGTCTATGGCAGTATGGTAGTATGGTAGTATGGTAGTATGGTCTATGGTAGTATGGTAGTATGGTAGTATGGTCTATGGTAGTATGGTAGTATGGTAGTATGGTCTATGGTAGTATGGTAGTATGGTAGTATGGTCTATGGTAGTATGGTAGTATGGTAGTATGGTCTATGGTAGTATGGTCTATGGTAGTATGGTCTATGGTAGTATGGTCTATGGTAGTATGGTCTATGGTAGTATGGTAGTATGGTAGTATGGTCTATGGTAGTATGGTAGTATGGTAGTATGGTCTATGGTAGTATGGTCTATGGTAGTATGGTCTATGGTAGTATGGTAGTATGGTAGTATGGTCTATGGTAGTATGGTAGTATGGTAGTATGGTAGTATGGTAGTATGGTCTATGGTAGTATGGTAGTATGGTAGTATGGTCTATGGTAGTATGGTAGTATGGTCTATGGTAGTATGGTCTATGTTAGTATGGTCTATGGTAGTATGGTAGTATGGTAGTATGATCTATGGTAGTATGGTAGTATGGTAGTATGGTCTATGGTAGTATGGTCTATGGTAGTATGATCTATGGTAGCATGGTAGTATGATATTATGGTAGTATGGTAGTATGGTAGTATGGTCTATGGTAGTATGGTCTATGGTAGTATGATCTATGGTAGTATGGTAGTATGGTAGTATGGTCTATGGTAGCATGGTAGTATGGTAGTATGGTAGTATGGTAGTATGGTATTATGGTAGTATGGTAGTATGGTAGTATGGTCTATGGTAGTATGGTAGTATGGTAGTATGGTATTCCCCCTGTTATTTTGTCATTGTAGCTCCACCAACAATAACACCATGTGAATATACCTCACCAACAGTAGGCCAACTATCTGTAATGGGGGTGTAGAAGTCACTTTACCTTCACTAAGCGGCCATTTCTGACAAGTCAGGGAGAATATGTTGACAAAAACAACAGCTGAAAAGCTACATTGTTATGTTCTAACCCTATATATTGAATTCCAACATATTGTAAACCTCATTTTAACCCTGACCTTGACCACACAACATGAATCCTCTCACAGCCCAAGTAGCATCGCCAGTAAATGTACCGCTATTGAGTGAATTGTCATCTCACCAACATGGACATGTTCATGTTAAATTGCATGTCTTTCTACATTCGATAAAACTATGTAATGACACATTATCAAGTAGCAGGCCTCATGTTAGACAATTAGACCCTACATGCTGATCTAAGGTCAGTTTATATGATTTCCCTCCTAATGATACAGCTTAGAATATGGAGAGGGTAAGCTGATCCTAGATCTGTGTCTAGAGACAGTTATCTGAATCCTAAATGGCACCCTGTTCCCTATTTTAGTGCACTACTTTTGACCAGAAGCCCATAGGAAATAGGGTGCCATTTGGGACATAGTCACAGTTTCCACCTCATACCAGAGGTTCATGGTGTGTACAGTAGCCATTTTGGATCTGTGCACTCATCACTTCTGAACAGTAGCATGCCTGGATGGGAGGAGTCTGTGGGGCCATTGAACAGAGGGCCGAGTTCAGTGCGATGCCACAAAACAGAATGTTTAGATTGGGATGTATCAAGTAGAACAGTGACATAGAATAGGGTCTCTGTCAATAAAAAAGTGGTCAGATCAAATAAAATAAAATAAAATGTATTTGTCACATACACATGGTTAGCAGGTGTTAATGCAAGTGTAGCGAAATGCTTGTGCATCTAGTTCCGACCATGCAGTAATATCTAACAAGTTTTATAACCTAACAATTTCACAACAACCAGAAGCAATTGATTACAGGCAACATCCGCATTGAGCTAAAGGCTCGAGCTGCCGCTTTCAAGGAGCGGGACTCTAAACTGGAAGCTTATAAGAAATCCCGCTCTGCCCTCTGACGAACCATCAAACAGCCAAGCATCAATACAGGACTAAGATCGGATCGACCTACACCGGCTCTGACGCTCGTCGGATGTGGCAGGGCTTGCAAACCATTACAGGCTACAAAGGGAAGCACAGCCAAGAGCTGCCCAATGACACAAGCCTACCAGACGAGCTAAACTACTTCTATGCTCGCTTCGAGGCAAATAACACTGAAACATGCATGAGAGCACCAGCTGTTCCGGAAGAGTGTGTGATCACGCTCTCCGCAGCCGATGTGGGTAAAACCTCTAAACAGGTCAACATTCACAAGCCCGCAGGGCCAGACGGATTACCAGGACGTGTACTTTGACCATGCGCTGACCAACTGGCAAGTGTCTTCACTGACATTTTCAAACTCTCCCTGTCCGAGTCCTTAATAACAAGATGTATTAAGCAGACCACCATAGTCCCTGTGTCCAAGAACACTAAGGTAACCTGTCTAAATGACTACCGACCCGTAGCACTCACGTCTGTAGCCATGAAGTGCTTTGAAAGGCTGTTCATGGCTCACATCAACACCATTATCCCAGAAACCCTAGACCCACTCCAATTTGCATACCGCCCCAACAGATCCACGGATGATGCAATCTCTATTGCACTCCACACTGCCCTTTCCCACCTGGACAAAAGGAACACCTATGTGAGAATGCTATTCATTGACTACAGCTCGACATTCAACACCATAGTGCCCTCAAAACTCAAAGCTAAGGACCCTGGGACTAAAAACCTCCCTCTGAAACTGGATCCTGGACTTCCTGACGGGCCGCCCCCAGGTGGTAAGGGTAGGTAAGAACACATCCGCCAGGCTGATTCTCAACACAGGGGCCCCTCAGGGGTGCGTGCTCAGTCCTCTCCTGTACTCCCTGTTCACTCATGACTGCATTGCCAGGCACAACTCCAACACCATCATTAAGTTCGCCGATGACACAACAGTGGTAGGCCTGATCATCGACAACAATGGCCGTGTGGTGCCAAGACAACAACCTCTCCCTCAACGTGATCAAGACAAAAGAGATGATTGTGGACTACATGAAAAAGAAGACAGAGCACACCCCCATTGTCATCGACGGGGCTTTAGTGGAGAAGGTTGAGAGCTTCAAGTTCCTTGGTGTCCACATCACCAACAAACTAACATGGTCCAAGCACACCAAGACAGTCGTGAAGAGGGCACGACAAAACCTATTCCCCTTCAGGAAACTGAAAAGATTTGGTATGGGTCCTCAGATCCTCAAAAGTTTCTACAGCTGCACCATCGAGAGCATCCTGACTGATTGCATCAATGCCTGGTATGGCAACTGCTCGGCCTCCGACCGCAAGTCACCACCGAAGGTAGTGCAAACGGCCCAGTACATCACTGGGGCCAAGCTTCCTGCCATCCAGGACCTCTATACCAGGGGCTGTCAGAGGAAGGCCCTAAAAATGGTCAAAGACTCCAGCCACCCTAGTCATAGACTGTTCTCTCTGCTACTGCATGGCAAGCGGTACCGGAGCACCAAGTCTATGTCCAAGAGGCTTCTAAACTGCCCAAAGCCATAAGACTCCTGAACATCTAATCAAATGGCTACCCAGACTATTTGCATTTCCCCCCCCCCCTCTCCCCTTTCACACCACTGCTACTCTCTGTTGTTATCATCTATGCATAGTCACTTTAATAACTCTACCTACATGTACATATTACCTCAACTAACCACTGCCCCCGGCACACCGGTACCCCCCTGTATATAGTCTCGCTATTGTTATTTTACTGCTGCTCTTTAATTACTTGTAACTTTTATTTCTTATTCTTATCCGTATTTTTTAAACTGCATTGTTGGTTAGGGCTTGTAAGTAAGCATTTCACTGTAAAGTCTACACTTGTTGTATTCGGGCGCATGTGACTAATAAAACTTGATTCGATTTGATTAAGGAATCACAACAGCTCTATGAAAGGCATTTTCATCTGCAACATCTAAGTAGGATACCCCACTACAGCACGTTCAGATAGAAATATATCATGTAGAATATACATGCTACTCATTCACATAGGAATCATGACAGTTACAAGACATTTCTATCTGCAACATTTCAGTCATCAATTTGCGGCCTGCATCAACATGATTTAAAAATAGCCTCTCTGGTATGTAATGTGGAATTCCTACCATAATGTTCTCAGTCTAAAATCTGCAACCTCACTGTTCAAATAATAATGTTGCACATGCAATATACCACATATGAAGTGTGTGTGTAAACAGTCAGCCAGCTCAGAGGTCAAGGGTTAAATGAGGTCTGTGTGTGTGTCTGTGTGTGTGTGGGGGGGGGTCATGTTCACCATGACAAACGTGTGAACTCACCAGTACTATGGGCTTGGATAAACAGAACATCATTCTATTGGCCTAACATCTCTAGTATAGCCTAGCCTACTGCTGTAACCTACTACAATTTTAGTTCACTTTTTATTTATTTTTTATATATATGCTATATAACTAGTGTTAGTATATTATGCTATATCAATACTAACATCTAATTTGATTGAAGTCATTGTGATAGGCAAGGCAGCTATTTCATAACATTATCTCTACATTTAACTGAAGTCACACTCTTTGACACTGATTTCTAGTTTCCATAATTTCCCTAAATGTTTAACTCTAAAAGCACACAGTGATCTGACCACAGCACAGGAGAGGTAAATCCTTGTCATTCTCTACCTACAGCCCGGCCATTGTTAACGCTCTACCTACATACCGGTCATTGTTAATGCTATACGGCACTGCTGACCTATACGAATATAACGGCGTTCGGCCCAACACTGGGCCCCCCATTCACTCTGAACGGACCGCGAACATCACTGTCCCACCATGCATTCAACCGGTACTATATTATCTGCTGAGTCAACAAGGCGCACACCCGACCGCATAGGAAACAAATAAAGGGAGAGAGACAGAGAGAGAGAGAGAGCTCACACGGCCGTGCGCACCCATAGGACACATTTACGCACGGACACACAGAGGGGTGCCGACATAGAAACACGCGCAAGGGCGTGCTCACTTTACCCCCAACTCACTCACACCTCACTCACACAGACCTGATGAAACGCGCACACGCACGCACGTTGTCGCCAGTGGAGACGCGCGGGCCACCGTGGACTGCTGTATAAAACAGAAGCGCCAGATTCTCACAAAACTCTATGTAAAAGGATTCGCGCGTGAGAGAGGAGAGGAGACGAACCAGGTAAGCCCCCGGTCCTGGTTGAACCGAATAGCCCATGGTGTTTCCACAGAACGGATTTAGGCCTAGGCTACCCACCGGCGTAACACTCATAATTGGATAAACATTTTGAGAAGTATTTCTTAATCTACATTTATAAAAATGTTAAATGTCATTGTAGGCCTAAAAGGGTTCGTTGTTGGTGATGGAATAAATATAGGCTGTTATTAGAAATTGATAACGTTTAGTTATTGGAGTTGGTGATGGCTTATGTTACAGTACGTTTTATAAAACGGTTTTAACCAGTTTTTAACTTTTTATTTATATTTTTTTTACTTTTTGTAAGGATTGTCACAACTTCTTTGGGGATATGCTACACTACGCTACCATGACCTTTTATTAGAGTGTTTGGATGCTGGCAGTCATGGTAGTTGGTTGTGGATGAAGCTGGAAAGGCCCACATCAGAATGGAAATAATATCCGAGTGACATCTCGAACATGAGGACATTTCCAGATATCATCATTAACATATTTCATAGATTACTGGGAATGCATAAACAATATTAAAGGATTTTAATAAATTTAATTGTAATCCTAGTTTAAATGATGAAACTTCCCTCTCTCTCCCCTGCTCTATCTCTCTCACATGCCACCTCTCTTTCTCTCCCCCTCTCCCCTCTCTCTCTCCCTCCCCCTCTCTCCGTAGACATGAATAGAGCTACTAAAACCCACATGACCTCCCCCATGTTTTTCCCTGGCATGGGTATGGCCCCTTTCTTCAAGGTGATCTCACACACACACAGGTTTATTTTATGTACATGTGCACACACACACACACACACACATATTTAAATAATCGATGATATGATTTACACAAACACACTAATATGTATCTATCTGTCCCTGTAGGTGACTGTGTTTGAGCAGGAGCACTTCCAGGGCAAGTGCCAGGAGTTCACCTCTGAGTGCTGTAACATCCAGAACTGTGGTCTGGACAACATCCGCTCTATCAGAGTGGAGAGTGGAGCGTGAGTCTCTTACAACCCTGGTTGTCTGTGGAGGCTGTGTGTGTGAGTGGGGCTATCGGTGTGTGTGTGTATGTGTTGGTGAGTGGGGGTATCTGTGTTTGGTGTTTGTCTGTGTGGGTGGGGGTATGATTCTCTGTGCTGTAGCCTGTTGTCATGCATGGTCAACCATTGACCACCAGGGAGGGGTGTTGTCCCTCTGTCCTGCTCTTGTCTCATTGTAATTTAATCTGTCCCCTTCTCTCTTTGAATAAAATGTAATATGTCAGTAACTCTCTCCCACCCTCTCTGTCCCCTTCTATCTCTGAATGTAACATGTCAGTAACTCTCTCCCACCTTCTCTGTCCCCTTCTATCTCGGAATGTAACATGTCAGTAACTCTCTCTCCCCCCTCTCTCCCCCCTTCTATCTCTGAATGTAACATGTCAGTAACTCTCTCCCCTTCTCTGTCCCCTTCTATCTCTGACTGTAACATGTCAGTAACTCTCTCTCCCCCCTCTCTGTCCCCTTCTATCTCTGAATGTAACATGTCAGTAACTCTCTCCCCTTCTCTGTCCCCTTCTATCTCTGACTGTAACATGTCAGTAACTCTCTCTCCCCCCTCTCTGTCCCCTTCTATCTCTGAATGTAACATGTCATTAACCCCCCCCCCCTCTCTGTCCCCTTCTATCTCTGACTGTAACATGTCAGTAACTCTCCCCCCCTCTCTGTCCCCTTCTATCTCTGAATGTAACATGTCAGTAACTCTCTCTCCCCCTCTGTCCCCTTCTATCTCTGAATGTAACATGTCATTAACCCCCCCCCCCCCCCCCCCCTCTGTCCCCTTCTATCTCTGACTGTTACATGTCAGTAACTCCCTCCCCTTCTATCTCTGAATGTAACATGTCAGTAACTCTCTCTCCCCCTCTGTCCCCTTCTATCTCTGAATGTAACATGTCAGTAACTCTCTCTCCCCCCTCTCTGTCCCCTTCTATCTCTGAATGTAACATGTCATTAACTCCCCCCCTCTCTGTCCCCTTCTATCTCTGAATGTAACATGTCAGTAACTCTCCCCCCCCCTCTCTCTGTCCCTTTCTATCTCTGAATGTAACATGTCAGTAACTCTCTTCCCCCCTCTCCCCTTCTATCTCTGAATGTAACATGTCAGTAACTCTCTCTCCCCCCCTCTCTATCTCTGAATGTAACATGTCAGTAACTCTCTCTCCCCCCTCTGTCCCCTTCTATCTCTGAATGTAACATGTCAGTAACTCTCTCCCCCCTCTCTCCCCCCTTCTATCTCTGAATGTAACATGTCAGTAACTCTCTCCCCCTCTCTCCCCCCTTCTATCTCTGAATGTAACATGTCAGTAACTCTCTCCCCCCTCTCTCCCCCCTTCTATCTCTGAAAATAACATGTCAGTAACTCTCTCTCCCCCCCCTTCTATCTCTGAATGTAACATGTCAGTAACTCTCTCTCTCCCCCCTTCTATCTCTGAATGTAACATGTCAGTAACTCTCTCCCCCCTCTCTCCCCCCTTCTATCTCTGAATGTAACATGTCAGTAACTCTCTCCCCCCTCTCTCCCCCCTTCTATCTCTGAATGTAACATGTCAGTAACTCTCTCCCCCCTCTCTCCCCCCTTCTATCTCTGAAAATAACATGTCAGTAACTCTCTCTCCCCCCTTCTATCTCTGAATGTAACATGTCAGTAACTCTCTCTCTCCCCCCTTCTATCTCTGAATGTAACATGTCAGGACCTCTCTCCCCCACCCCCTCTCCCCCCTTCTATCTCTGAATGTAACATGTCAGTACCTCTTTCTCCCCGCCTCTCTCTCCCCTTCTATCTCTGAATGTAACATGTCAGTAACTCGCTCTCCCCCCTCTCTGTCCCCTTCTATCTCTGAATGTAACATGTCAGTAATTCTCTCTCCCCCCTCTATCTCTGAATGTAACATGTCAGTAACTCTCTCTCCCCCTCTATCTCTGAATGTAACATGTCAGTAACTCCACCCCCTCCCCCCCCTCTGTCCCCTTCTATCTCTGAATGTAACATGTTGGTAACTCTCTCTCCCCCTCTCTCTCTCCCCTTGTAGCTGGGTGGGCTTTGAGCACCATGACTTCCAGGGCCAGCAGTTCATCCTGGAGAGAGGAGAGTACCCCCACTGGGACGCCTACAGCGGCTCCCTGTCCTACCACGTGGAGCGCCTCATGTCCCTGCGCCCCATCTACTGTGCTGTGAGGACTGTGTGTCTGTGTGTGTGTGTGTGTGTGTGTGGGAGAGAGAAATACAGCGAGAGATGGATACATAGAGAGCGTGGGAAAGAGTGTCAGTATTCTATGTTAGTGTTTATAGAAGACAGTATTCTATGTTAGTGTTTATAGAAGACAGTATTCTATGTTAGTGTTGATAGAAGACAGTATTCTATGTTAGTGTTTATAGAAGACAGTATTCTATGTTAGTGTTTATAGAAGACAGTATTCTATGTTAGTGTTTATAGAAGACAGTATTCTATGTTAGTGTTTATAGAAGACAGTATTCTATGTTAGTGTTTATAGAAGACAGTATTCTATGTTAGTGTTTATAGAAGACAGAGAGAAGGATAGAGTACTGTATGTGTGTCGGTCTGTATGAGAGAAAGCAAAAAGGAAACAGAGTGAGATTGTGTCCTATCGTGTTTAACCCTCCCCCTCTCTCTCCCCCTCTATCCTCTCTCCCCCTCTATCCTCGCTCCCCCTCTATCCTCTCTCCCCCTCTATCCTCTCTCCCCCTCTATCCTCTCTCCCCCTCTATCCTCTCTCCCCCTCTATCCTCGCTCCCCCTCTATCCTCGCTCCCCCTCTATCCTCTCTCCCCCTCTATCCTCTCTCCCCCTCTATCCTCTCTCCCCCTCTATCCTCTCTCCCCCTCTATCCTCACTCCCCCTCTATCCTCTCTCCCCCTCTATCCTCTCTCCCCCTCTATCCTCTCTCCCCCTCTATCCTCTCTCCCCCTCTATCCTCGCTCCCCCTCTATCCTCTCTCCCCCTCTATCCTCACTCCCCCTCTATCCTCGCTCCCCCTCTATCCTCTCTCCCCCTCTATCCTCACTCCCCCTCTATCCTCTCCCCCCCTCTATCCTCTCTCTCTCTATCCTCTCTCCCCCTCTATTCTCTCTCTCACTCTATCCTCTCCCCCTCTATCCTCGCTCCCCCTCTATCCTCTCTCACTCTATCCTCTCCCCCTCTATCCTCTCTCCCCCTCTATCTTCTCTCCTCCTTCCCCTCCCAGTCCCACCAGAGCAGTCGTATGCAGATCTTTGAGACAGAGAACTTCATGGGCCGCAGCGCTGAGCTGTGTGATGATTACCCCTCTCTGAGGGCCATGGGCTGGTGCCTGCCTGAGGTCGGATCCATGCACGTTCAGTGTGGCGCGTAAGTCAACATTAAACACAAGCACACACTCACTAATTAGATACTGTACAAAAACACAATGGCAATACGTGGAATGGTATCAAACACGTGGTTTCTATGTGTTTGATGCCATTCCACTTGCTCTGATCCAGCCGTTATTATGAGCCGTCCTCCCCTCAGCAGCCTCCACTGACACAAACACACTCCAATCTTGCTATAGTGAGACAATGAAAGCAAAACATTGTGTGACAATTCTATTCAGTGTCAAGCGAAACTCCACTCTAAGCCAAACATGTTTCTCACTCCCTCTGCACCCCACCTATCACCCTCTCTCCCGCCATCCTTCTCCCTCTCTCCTCTCTCCCTTCCCCCCTCCGCTCCCTCTCTCTCCTCTCTCCCTCTCCCTCTCTCTCCCACAGCTTTGTGTGCTACCAGTTCCCCGGCTACAGGGGCCAGCAGTACATCATGGAGTGTGAGAGACACAGTGGAGACTACCAGCACTGGAAGAACTGGGGTTCCCACTGCCAGACCCCCCAGATCCAGTCTATCCGCCGTATCCAGCACTAACCGGGCCCAGAGCGGACCGTACCCCTAACAGAGCCTCAGGCTTCGGCCTAGGGCTGGGTCTACTGGGGCCTTGTCACAGCACGACCACCACAAACACAGTCAGAACCATCCCACAGTTTCTACTAGCACATCTCAACTCCGTCACGGACGTCCTCAGATACTCTGGTTGATAACACAACAGGGTATTATTTCTACTAGCACATCTCAACTCCGTCACGGACGTCCTCAGATACTCTGGTTGATAACACAACAGGTTATTATTTCTACTAACACATCTCAACTCCGTCACGGACGTCCTCAGATACTCTGGTTGATAACACAACAGGGTATTATTTCTACGAGAGGCGACTCGTATATCAGTCCCGTAACGTCAACAGCAACGTGAGACGAGTTAAGTCATCACCGTAACACAACACATGTTGTAGAGGACCGTTATAGTGTAATAACGGCCTAGCAGGTTGTAGTATATATCACAGATATACATCAGGGACTTTGGTTCACCAGCACCAATAACAGCAATAGACAGTGGTGGTGAGAGAGGAGGGAGGGATCATCACTGACCAATAAACTCACGCTCACCTCAAACCTGGGTCCTGTGTTCTTCTTGGGTAGTATATGTTTGTACACATTCACTATATACCGTACTATAAACAGGGTAGTTTGGATACTGGATGCTGATTGGCTAAAACAGCATTCAGCCGTGTGTATGTGAGACCGTATACTATGACGTTTAGCCTTTTCACCTTCATATCATTGAGCCTTTTCCCCTTTATTAAAATGGCTACATCCACAATAGTTTGGCATGCCGATGTAGAAAATAAGCGTTTGATGAATTTGAGAGAAAACAAAACGAAAAGAACACCGTGAAACAAACAAAGTGGACACTTACCTGCTTCACTGACTGGTGTGTAGAAAAAGGGATACATTGTGAGTTTGGGAATACAAGACAAACGGAGCTGTACTATACATATGTCTTCATACACACATCTACTATATACTGTACTATATGTCTTCATACACACATCTACTATACACTGTACTATATGTCTTCATACACACATCTACTATACACTGTACTATATGTCTTCATACACACATCTACTATATACTGTACTATAGTCTTCTATACACATATCTACTATACACTGTACTATATGTCTTCATACACACATCTACTATACACTGTACTATATGTCTTCATACACACATCTACTATATACTGTACTATATGTCTTCATACACATATCTACTATACACTGTACTATATGTCTTCATACACATATCTACTATACACTGTACTATATGTCTTCATACACATATCTACTATACACTGTACTATATGTCTTCATACACACATCTACTATATACTGTACTATATGTCTTCATACACACATCTACTATATACTGTACTATATGTCTTCATACACACATCTACTATATACTGTACTATATGTCTTCATACACACATCTACTATATACTGTACTATATGTCTTCATACACATATCTACTATATACTGTACTATATGTCTTCATACACATATCTACTATACACTGTACTATATGTCTTCATACACACATCTACTATATACTGTACTATATGTCTTCATACACATATCTACTATATACTGTACTATATGTCTTCATACACATATCTACTATACACTGTACTATATGTCTTCATACACACATCTACTATATACTGTACTATATGTCTTCATACACATATCTACTATACACTGTACTATATGTCTTCATACACATATCTACTATATACTGTACTATATGTCTTCATACACATATCTACTATACACTGTACTATATGTCTTCATACACATATCTACTATATACTGTACTATATGTCTTCATACACATATCTACTATATACTGTACTATATGTCTTCAATACACATATCTACTATATACTGTACTATATGTCTTCATACACACATCTACTATACACTGTACTATATGTCTTCATACACATATCTACTATATACTGTACTATATGTCTTCATACACATATCTACTATACACTGTACTATATGTCTTCATACACATATCTACTATACACTGTACTATATGTCTTCATACACACATCTACTATATACTGTACTATATGTCTTCATACACATATCTACTATATACTGTACTATATGTCTTCATACACATATCTACTATACACTGTACTATATGTCTTCATACACACATCTACTATATACTGTACTATATGTCTTCATACACATATCTACTATACACTGTACTATATGTCTTCATACACATATCTACTATATACTGTACTATATGTCTTCATACACATATCTACTATACACTGTACTATATGTCTTCATACACACATCTACTATACACTGTACTATATGTCTTCATACACACATCTACTATATACTGTACTATATGTCTTCATACACATATCTACTATATACTGTACATATGTCTTCATTCACATATCTACTATACACTGTACTATATGTCTTCATACACATATCTACTATACACTGTACTATATGTCTTCATACACATATCTACTATATACTGTACTATATGTCTTCATACACATATCTACTATATACTGTACATATGTCTTCATTCACATATCTACTATACACTGTACTATATGTCTTCATACACATATCTACTATACACTGTACTATATGTCTTCATACACATATCTACTATACACTGTACTATATGTCTTCATTCACATATCTACTATATACTGTACATATGTCTTCATTCACATATCTACTATATACTGTACTATATGTCTTCATACACACATCTAATATACACTGTACTATATGTCTTCATACACACATCTACTATACACTGTACTATATGTCTTCATACACATATCTACTATATACTGTACTATATGTCTTCATACACATATCTACTATACACTGTACTATATGTCTTCATACACATATCTATTATATACTGTACATATGTCTTCATTCACATATCTACTATATACTGTACTATATGTCTTCATACACATATCTACTATATACTGTACTATATGTCTTCATACACATATCTACTATACACTGTACTATATGTCTTCATACACATATCTACTATACACTGTACTATATGTCTTCATACACATATCTACTATATACTGTACTATATGTCTTCATACACATATCTACTATATACTGTACATATGTCTTCATTCACATATCTACTATACACTGTACTATATGTCTTCATACACATATCTACTATACACTGTACTATATGTCTTCATACACATATCTACTATACACTGTACTATATGTCTTCATACACACATCTACTATACACTGTACTATATGTCTTCATACACACATCTACTATATACTGTACTATATGTCTTCATACACACATCTACTATATACTGTACTATATGTCTTCATTCACATATCTACTATATACTGTACTATATGTCTTCATACACATATCTACTATACACTGTACTATATGTCTTCATACACATATCTACTATACACTGTACTATATGTCTTCATACACACATCTACTATACACTGTACTATATAGTCTTCTATACACATATATACTGTACTATATGTCTTCATACACATATCTACTATATACTGTACTATATAGTCTTCTATACACATATATACTGTACTATAGTCTTCAATACACATATCTACTATATACTGTACTATATGTCTTCATACACACATCTACTATACACTGTACTATATGTCTTCATACACATATCTACTATATACTGTACATATGTCTTCATTCACATATCTACTATATACTGTACTATGTCTTCATACACATATCTACTATATACTGTAATATATATATACATGTCTTCTATATAGATACATCTAAATGTCTTCACACACATATCTACAATACATCTACTACATATAGTATATACTTGTATTATACTGTACATCTGTACTGTGTACTCAACTTCTATTGTACTATACATAATCTTTGCCTCTGGGAGGTGCTCTTGAGCCAAAAGAGGTCCCTTAAATCAGGGTTTCCTGACCCTCTCCTTGGGCTCCCCCAGACATTTCACATTTTTGTTTTAACCTCAAACTGGCACGCCTGATTTAATTAGTCAACTAATCATCAAGCCTTTGACTAATTGAACCAGGTGTGCCAATTTAAGGTTAAAAGGAAAATGTGAAACGTCTGGGGAGGCCCAAGGAGAGGGTCGGGAAACTGCCTTAACTCAATGGACAGAAATAGTCCAGGAATGACCTCATTGGAGCACACACAAAGGGGCATACCTCCCCACACCCATGACTTAAAGCTTTTATTACTAGCCTACTAAGGGCTGTGTGGTTTAACAAGAAACAAATTGATTCATATAATACCATATGTGTATATGAAACATAGTCACCTCTCAAACCAACATTTGAGTTAAAAAAAGAGTCATTTTACACTCACAGTGTACCTTTAAATGTATTTGTGTGTGTGTGTTGACTGTATGTACACATTTAGCTGTTGTCATGGCGTCAGCTCATGCGGATCCAAATTAAGATCAAGTCTTATAAAATAAGTGAATGTATTTTTGTTTATTATATATATCTTTACGGCTTTCTTACAGTGTAGGAGTGACTTTTTTATTTAACTAAGCATATAAGGTGTTCACTTTTATGAACTAAGTTTCCATGGTGATATTAGTTGGTCTTTGATAACAGAACACCCACATCAAGAGGCACAAAACCAGCTTTATACTCAGAAAACAACTTCAAAACTCACTTCAGTCATAAAAAAAACAATTACAATCAATATATTCTCATTATAATTCATGACTATTATTCAATTTCTTCAAAATCATTGATTGAATAAATTCCTTACAAAAAAACAACAAAATGTAGGCCACTCAAAACACCTGAGCTAGGAACCATGACAACACAGCTGACTAACAATACAATACAGTGATACTGTTGAAATACAAAGGCTGTGTCCCAGATGGCACCTTATTCCCTCTATAGTGCACTACTTTTGACCAGAGCCCTGTATGTACCCTGTCAAAAGTGCCTGTGACGTACCTAACTTCACATATGTTTCAGGTGTCTATACAGTATGGGTGCGTCCGAAATGGCACCCCATTCCCTATATAGTACACTACTCTTGGCCAGAGCCCTAATGGGCCCTGTTCAAAATGAGTGCACCATATAGTAAATAGCGTGCCATTTGGGCCATAACCCATGTGATCATGCACTAGAGGGAAACTGGTTTATATTTGAAGTGAATAACTTCTTCCCTTTTCAGTTGTGTTATGAGAAACCTTCGAAACTGAATTCCTGTCCTCTCTTCATCCTCTTTCGTTCTGTGTAAAATACCCCGTTCTTCTCTTTCCTCCTGTACCGCTCTGTTTTATCCTCCTGTACCGCTCTGTTTTATCCTCCTGTACCGCTCTGTTTTATCCTCCTGTACCGCTCTGTTTTATCCTCCTGTACCGCTCTGTTTTATCCTCCTGTACCGCTCTGTTTTATCCTCCTGTACCGCTCTGTTTTATCCTCCTGTACCGCTCTGTTTTATCCTCCTGTACCGCTCTGTTTTATCCTCCTGTACTGCGCTGTTTAACCTCCTGTACCGCTCTGTTTTATCCTCCTGTACCGCTCTGTTTTATCCTCCTGTACCGCTTTGTTTTATCCTCCTGTACCGCTCTGTTTTATCCTCCTGTACCGCTCTGTTTTATCCTCCTGTACCGCTCTGTTTTATCCTCCTGTACCGCTCTGTTTTATCCTCCTGTACCGCTCTGTTTTATCCTCCTGTACCGCTCTGTTTTATCCTCCTGTACCGCTCTGTTTTATCCTCCTGTACCGCTCTGTTTTATCCTCCTGTACCGCTCTGTTTAACCTCCTGTACCGCTCTGTTTTATCCTCATGTACCGCTCTGTTTTATCCTCCTGTACCGCTCTGTTTTATCCTCCTGTACCGCTCTGTTTTATCCTCCTGTACCGCTCTGTTTATCCTCCTGTACCGCTCTGTTTATCCTCCTGTACCGCTCTGTTTTATCCTCCTGTACCGCTCTGTTTTATCCTCCTGTGGATGAACCTCTTCAATTATGACTGGGTTTATTATCTATATATGTCAATCCCCCTCTAGGTGCGTGTCAATAGCCTAGACATACAGTACTGTCTGCGTTCCAAATGGGACCTTATTCATAGTGCACAAGGGTTAACCAGGGTGACCAGGGTTAAAGTTCGGGGTCAAAAGTAGGGCACTATGAAGTGAAAAGGGTTACATTTGAGACACACCCGTTTTGTTTCTTCTTCTGATTCAACTCATTTCCTTAATCTGCACTGATGTAAGAGAGCTGGACTGGGGAAAGTACCTAGAGGACAGCTAGAGGATAGCTAGAGGACAGCTAGAAGATACCTAGAGGATACCTAGAGGACAGCTAGAGGATAGCTAGAGGACAGCTAGAGGATAGCTAGAGGACAGCTAGAGGATACCTAGAGGACAGCTAGAGGATACCTAGAGGACAGCTAGAGGATAGCTAGAGGACAGCTAGAGGATACCTAGAGGATAGCTAGAGGACAGCTAGAGGATACCTAGAGGACAGCTAGAGGACAGCTAGAGGATACCTAGAGGACAGCTAGAGGACAGCTAGAGGACAGCTAGAAGATACCTAGAGGACAGCTAGAAGATACCTAGAGGATACCTAGAGGACAGCTAGAGGATACCTAGAGGACAGCTAGAGGATAGCTAGAGGACAGCTAGAGGATACCTAGAGGACAGCTAGAGGACAGCTAGAGGACAGCTAGAGGACAGCTAGAGGATAGCTAGCTAGAGGACAGCTAGAGGATACCTAGAGGACAGCTAGAGGATACCTAGAGGACAGCTAGAGGACAGCTAGAAGACAGCTAGAGGACAGCTAGAGGACAGCTAGAAGATACCTAGAGGATACCTAGAGGACAGCTAGAGGATACCTAGAGGACAGCTAGAGGATAGCTAGAGGACAGCTAGAGGATACCTAGAGGACAGCTAGGACAGCTAGAGGATACCTAGAAGATACCTAGAGGACAGCTAGAGGATAGCTAGAGGACAGCTAGAGGATACCTAGAGGATACCTAGAGGACATCTAGAAGATACCTAGAGGATAGCTAGAGGATAGCTAGAGGACAGCTAGAGGATACCTAGAGGATACCTAGAGGATACCTAGAGGACACCTAGAGGATACCTAGAGGACAGCTAGAGGATACCTAGAGGATACCTAGAGGACAGCTAGAGGACAGCTAGAGAACACCTAGAGTAGAGGAAATCTCCTCCCTCTCTCTATCCCTCTCCCTCTCTCTATCACTCCTTCTCTCTCTCCTCCCTTTCCCCCGCTTGCTCATAATCATCGTCTTGCCTCCTGCGCCGACCCCTAGCCCCTCCCCTCCTCTCCCTGGTCGAATCAGAGCCCTGCGACCCTGCGTCTCCGCCGAAGTCCTCCCTGATCACCTCCTCCTGCGTCTCTTCATCATCATCCTCATCACTCTCCTCCGAGTTTGACTCGTCTGAGTTTTCCTCCTCCAGGTAACGATAACCTTTAACCTGAGGAGGAAGTGACATGGTCAACATTATATTACATTACATTACTGACCAAACATGTCAATTGACGACTTTGTGTCATTATCGAAGACACTTGATATTGCTCTTTAATTTTCTTTATTGCCAATGCCAAACCTCAAACAAAGAGTGTTTCATTTCAATGTTCTGTTTTGCTTGTCTTTATCGCATTACTAGTGAAGGTGATATGTGATATTTGCTCTTTTCTCTCCAGCCAAATGGTATTTTAAAGAAAAAAAATGCAAAAACACAGCAAAAAGTGAACAGATTGTGATAGGTTACCTTGTGTTTGGGGCGGGGAATGCGAGGCAGTCTGAAAAGCATGTTCTTGGCCAGGCGTCGCTCCATCGTCCAATAGCAGAAGCATGCCAGCAGCAAGATGACCAATAGAATGGAGAGTTTGGCCTGAGGAGGAGGGACCAGGAATGAGAAGGAGAGAAAGAGAGGAGTGAAATAAGCACTTTAAATTAATCATTTTAATCATTAATCAAATTAATCACTTTTTCTAACACACGGGGACACACACACGGGGACACACACACGGGGACACACACACGGGGATACACACGGACACACACAGACACACGGGGACACACACAGACACACAGGGACAAACACGGACACACACGGGGACACACGGGGACACAAGGGGACACATGGGGACATGGGGACACACACAGACACACGGACACACACACGGACACACATGGGGACATGGGGACACACACAGACACACGGACACACACACGGACACACACGGGGACACACACGGACATGGACACACACGGGCATAAACAGACATGGACACACACGGGCATGGACACACACAGACACACGGGGACAAACACGGACATGGGGACACACACAGGGACACACACGGACATGGACACACACGGACATAAACAGACATGGACACACACAGACACACGGGGACAAACACGGACACACACGGGGACATGGGGACACACACGGACATGGACACACACGGGCATAAACAGACATGCACGGGCATGGACACACACAGACACACGGGGACAAACACGGACATGGGGACACACACAGGGACACACACGGACATGGACACACACGGGCATAAACAGACATGGACACGCACGGGCATGGACACACACAGACACACGGGGACAAACACGGACATGGGGACACACACGGACACACACACACATACCCTCATGATGAGTCCAGTCCACAGGTAGACTATGAAGATGGCGATAGCCTGCCACCAGTGGTAGATGGTGTAGACAAAGTCCAGTCTCTCTTTATCTTCATACAACATACCCAGGAGAACTGACAGACACGGAGAGAGAGAGAGAGAGAGAGGAGAGTGGGGGGTAGAGGGGGGGGGGTGCGGTGGAGGGGGGGTAGATAGAAAGAGAGCGAGAGAGAGAGGAGGGCGGTAGACAAGGGGGAAGAGAGAGTGAGAGAGGAGGGCAGTGGAGGGGGGGGTGGAGAGAGAAAGGGGAGGTGGAGAGGGGGAGAAGGAGATAGGTGGAGGGGAGGAAGATATGAGAGAGAGGAGACATAAATGTTGGAAATTATTAAGTCTGAACTGGAAAAGAACAATACTTTTCCAACTAGGAAATAAAAGATTCCAGTGTGTGTGTGTGTGTGTGTGTCTAATCATAGTACTAAAACTCACTGCTGAGTCCAGTCTTATTCAATGCAGACCCCATTCCCCAGAGGGCGATCACCACCAGCAGGTAAGGCAGTTGATCAGGTGAGCGTGGAGCCGGGGACCAGAACAGCAGGAACACCAGCAGAGGACCGTGGATCACAGCGCCCCCTAGCAGAGAGACGTAGCGTGGCAGCCTGAGGAGGGACAGGGACAGGCAGGAGAACAGGGAGCAGGACAGACCATAGACCATCACCAGGAGATACAGCCACTCCAGACCCACCGTACACACACCATATGACTGGGAGGGGGAGACATGAGGGTAGATTAGAGGAGAGACAAAGACAGGGAACGTAGGAGAAAGGGGGGGTGGACAGGACAGATAGTGAGTGAGCAAAAGAGAGTGAGCAAGCGAAAGAAAGAAAGAACACGAGTGAGAGAGAGAGGATAGAGGATAGAGAGAGAGAGAGAGAGAGATAGAGGATATATAGAGAGAGAGAGGATAGAGAGAGAGAGCATTGTGAATATAGCTGCACTCCAGCAGAATCTGTCTACACTATGTAAAGTGACACAGTTGGTCTGTGAAAGCTACATGGACAACATTCAGACTCCAGCTACTACAGTTACTAAAGGACTTGTTGTAATGACTACCAGAGTGAGTCCGGTGACAGAGAAGAGTGTGTCCAGTCCACTGTAGATGAAGAAGGGGATGAGGAGTCTCAGCCTGTAGTCTCTCAGGTGTTTGAAGGGCAACTGGAAGATGTTCCCCCAGCCGATACTCCTCAGATCGATCTCCTCTGTAGGGCGGTACGCAGCCCCGCACACCGCCAGGAACTATGGGTAAAACACAGTGAAGGACTGTGGGAAAGCAAGCAATGGACTCTGGGTAATTGTATTGGGTGTTGTATTGATTGTTGTGTGTAATAAAGCTAGGTTTTTAGGATGATCATTTTAGGTACTTGTGTATACATGTGTCTTTGCCTGTGTGTGTGTGTGTGTGTGTGTCTGTGTGTGTGTGTGTGTGTGTGTGTGTGTGTGTGTGTGTGTGTGTGTGTGTGTGTGTGTGTGTGTGTGTGTGTGTGTGTGTGTGTGTGTGTGTGTGTGTGTGTGTGTGTGTGTGTGTGTGTGTGTGTGTGTGTGTGTGTGTGTGTGTGTGTGTGTGTGTGTGTCTTACGATGATCATGGAGAGGAAGGCGGCCCCCATGAGAACACTCTCCACCTGGATGAGCAGCAGGGAGCGAGGGAGGTGCTTCAGGACGGTCCTGTTGAAACCATCAATCATACCACTGCCCTCCGCACCTGGGGAGGGGGAGGAGTTATTAAAACCACCAGTCATACCACTGCCCTCCGCACCTGGGGAGGGGGAGGAGTTATTAAAACCACCAATCATACCACTGCCCTCCGCACCTGGGGAGGGGGAGGAGTTATTAAAACCACCAATCATACCACTGCCCTCCGCACCTGGGGAGGGGGAGGAGTTATTAAAACCACCAATCATACCACTGCCCTCCGCACCTGGGGAGGGGGAGGAGTTATTAAAACCACCAATCATACCACTGCCCTCCGCACCTGGGGAGGGGAGGAGTTATTGAAACCACCAATCATACCACTGCCCTCCGCACCTGGGGAGGGGAGGAGTTATTGAAACCACCAATCATACCACTGCCCTCCGCACCTGGGGAGGGGGAGGAGTTATTAAAACCACCAGTCATACCACTGTCCTCTGAACCCAATAAAGAGAGAGGGATAAAGAAAGTGATGAAACAAAACCTGTATTTTTTTTAAACCATTGATCAGAGAGAGAGAGAGAGAGGAGTGGGGAGGGGGGATGAGAGAGATTGAGGTGCACGAAAACAATGCTATTAAAACCATAGATCATGCTTCTCCTCTGAGAGTCAGGGTAAGGAAATGGAAGTTAATAACAGACTACTGGTCAGTTTACCACAGTGTTTAACATTGTACAGATAATGGTCAGTTTACCACAGTGTTTAACTTTGTACAGATAATGGTCAGTTTACCACAGTGTTTAACATTGTACAGTTAATAACAGACTACGGGTCAGTTTACCACAGTGTTTAACATTGTACAGATAATGGTCAGTTTACCACAGTGTTTAACATTGTACAGTTAATAACAGACTACGGGTCAGTTTACCACAGTGTTTAACATTGTACAGATAATGGTCAGTTTACCACAGTGTTTAACATTGTACAGATAATGGTTAGTTTACCACAGTGTTTAACATTGTACAGATAATGGTCAGTTTACCACAGTGTTTAACATTGTACAGATAATGGTCAGTTTACCACAGTGTTTAACATTGTACAGATAATGGTCAGTTTACCACAGTGTTTAACATTGAACACTTAATGGTCAGTTTACCACAGTGTTTAACTTTGTACAGTTAATAACAGATAATAGTCAGTTTACCACAGTGTTTAACATTGTACAGATAATGGTCAGTTTACCACAGTGTTTAACATTGTACAGATAATAACAGACTAATGGTCAGTTTACCACAGTGTTTAACATTGTACAGATAATAACAGACTAATGGTCAGTTTACCACAGTGTTTAACATTGTACAGGTAATGGTCAGTTTACCACAGTGTTTAACATTGTACAGATAATGGTCAGTTTACCACAGTGTTTAACATTGTACAGATAATGGTCCGTTTACCACAGTGTTTAACATTGTACAGATAATAACAGACTAATGGTCCGTTTACCACAGTGTTTAACATTGTACAGATAATGGTCAGTTTACCACGGTGTTTATCATTGTACAGATAATGGTCAGTTTACCACAGTGTTTAACACTGTACAGATAATAACAGACTAATAGTCAGTTTACCACAGTGTTTAACTTTGTACAGATAATAACAGACTAATAGTCAGTTTACTACAGTGTTTAACATTGTACAGATAATGGTCAGTTTACCACAGTGTTTAACTTTGTACAGATAATAACAGACTAATAGTCAGTTTACCACAGTGTTTAACTTTGTACAGATAATGGTCAGTTTACCACAGTGTTTAACATTGTACAGATAATGGTCAGTTTACCACAGTGTTTAACATTGTACAGATAATTGTCAGTTTACCACAGTGTTTAACATTGTACAGATAATGGTCAGTTTACCACAGTGTTTAACTTTGTACAGATAATGGTCAGTTTACCACAGTGTTTAACATTGTACAGATAATGATCAGCTTAACACAGTGTTTAACATTGTACAGATAATGGTCAGTTTACCACAGTGTTTAACATTGTACAGATAATAACAGACTAATGGTCAGTTTACCACAGTGTTTAACATTGTACAGATAATGGTCAGTTTACCACAGTGTTTAACATTGTACAGATAATGGCCAGCTTACCACAGTGTTTAACTTTGTACATTTAATGGTCAGTTTACCACAGTGTTTAACATTGTACAGATAATGGTCAGTTTACCACAGTGTTTAACATTGTACAGATAATGGTCAGTTTACCACAGTGTTTAACATTGTACAGTTAATAATAACAGACTACTGGTCAGTTTACCACAGTGTTTAACTTTGTACAGATAATGGTCAGCTTACCACAGTGTTTAACATTGTATAGATAATGGTCAGCTTACCACAGTGTTTAACATTGTACAGATAATGGTCAGCTTACCACAGTGTTTAACTTTGTACAGATAATGGTCAGCTTACCACAGTGTTTAACATTGTACAGATAATGGTCAGTTTACCACAGTGTTTAACGTTGTACAG
Organism: Salvelinus alpinus; assembly: GCF_045679555.1. Lineage (NCBI taxonomy): Eukaryota > Metazoa > Chordata > Actinopteri > Salmoniformes > Salmonidae > Salvelinus > Salvelinus alpinus. Next base: position 77,172,459 of record NC_092091.1, on the reverse strand, counting down.
ATAATGGTCAGTTTACCACAGTGTTTAACATTGTACAGATAATGGTCAGTTTACCACAGTGTTTAACATTGTACAGATAATGGTCAGTTTACCACAGTGTTTAACTTTGTACAGATAATGGTCAGTTTACCACAGTGTTTAACTTTGTACAGATAATGGTCAGTTTACCACAGTGTTTAACATTGTACAGATAATGGTCAGTTTTACCACAGTGTTTAACTTTGTACAGATAATGGTCAGTTTACCACGGTGTTTAACTTTGTACAGATAATGGTCAGTTTACCACAGTGTTTAACATTGTACAGATAATGGTCAGTTTACCACAGTGTTTAAAATTGTACAGATAATGGTCAGTTTACCACAGTGTTTAACGTTGTACAGATAATGGTCAGTTTACCACAGTGTTTAACATTGTACAGATAATGGTCAGCTTACCACAGTGTTTAACATTGTACAGATAATGGTCAGTTTACCACAGTGTTTAACATTGTACAGATAATGGTCAGTTTACCACAGTGTTTAACATTGTACATATAATGGTCAGTTTACCACAGTGTTTAACATTGTACAGATAATGGTCAGTTTACCACAGTGTTTAACGTTGTACAGATAATGGTCAGTTTACCACAGTGTTTAACGTTGTACAGATAATGGTCAGTTTACCACAGTGTTTAACGTTGTACAGATAATGGTCAGTTTACCACAGTGTTTAACATTGTACAGATAATAGTCAGTTTACCACAGTGTTTAACATTGTACAGATAATGGTCAGTTTACCACAGTGTTTAACGTTGTACAGATAATGGTCAGTTTACCACAGTGTTTAACGTTGTACAGATAATGGTCAGTTTACCACAGTGTTTAACTTTGTACAGATAATGGTCAGTTTACCACAGTGTTTAACTTTGTACAGATAATGGTCAGTTTACCACAGTGTTTAACTTTGTACAGATAATGGTCAGTTTACCACAGTGTTTAACATTGTACAGATAATAGTCAGTTTACCACAGTGTTTAACGTTGTACAGATAATGGTCAGTTTACCACAGTGTTTAACGTTGTACAGATAATGGTCAGTTTACCACAGTGTTTAACGTTGTACAGATAATGGTCAGTTTACCACAGTGTTTAACGTTGTACAGATAATGGTCAGTTTACCACAGTGTTTAACGTTGTACAGATAATGGTCAGTTTACCACAGTGTTTAACGTTGTACAGATAATGGTCAGTTTACCACAGTGTTTAACGTTGTACAGATAATGGTCAGTTTACCACAGTGTTTAACGTTGTACAGATAATGGTCAGTTTACCACAGTGTTTAACGTTGTACAGATAATGGTCAGTTTACCACAGTGTTTAACGTTGTACAGATAATGGTCAGTTTACCACAGTGTTTAACGTTGTACAGATAATGGTCAGTTTACCACAGTGTTTAACTTTGTACAGATAATGGTCAGTTTACCACAGTGTTTAACATTGTACAGTGTGTGGTTGTAGTCACTCAGGAACTGGTGGAGGAAGATGCGCTGGGGGAACTCTGCAAACACCAGGCTGAGCTGAGAGACACACAGAGAAACACAGCCAGACATCAGAATCCTCACACACCAACACACAAAAGGCAATGCTTAACCCATATCACTCACTGACTGACAAGTGACTCGACCAATGGCAACATACATGGAAGATGATGAAGAACACGGATTGGAAGATGATGACATAGCGATGACACGCCCCCTTGGGTAGTTTCTTCTGTTCCTGAACGTGATCCTCCTTATAGTTGACGTACTCGTAGTACTGTTGTGCCATCCTGAGTGTGTGAGAGAGACAGACAATACAATACAGAGTGATTAACACTACGTAGCAAAACACAACACTACATATCACTGCATAACACAACATAAACACTGCAACCCGTACGAGCGAGCTATAAATGTATTCTGGTCCGTGTGACGTTGATGTGTGTGTCTCCATTCTCCACTTCCTAACCTTGTGATGTAGTTCCCTAATGACGCCCACAGCGGGACAATGGCTGCACCAATGGCCACAGCCGATGGTACCAGTGTGTAGTATCGCTCCCAGTAATTGGTTGAGACGAAGAGAGCGTAAATTCCACTGGCCAGAAACATCATCCACTTGGTGCCCAGAAACCTGAAAGAGAGAGAGTGAAAGAGAGAGAGATAGGATAGAGAGGAGAGAGAGAGAGGATAGGATAGAGAGAGGAGAGTATGGGTGTATATATATATATATATAGATAGTATACCTGATGAGTATGGGGGTGTATAACAGGCTTATGATAGGTGTGCATATATATATAGTATACCTGATGAGTATGGGGGTGTATAACAGGCCTATGATAGGTGTATGTATATATATATAGTATAGCTGATGAGTATGGGGGTGTATAACAGGCCTATGATAGGTGTATATATATATATATAGTATACCTGATGAGTATGGGGGTGTATAACAGGCCTATGATAGGTGTATATATATATATAGTATACCTGATGAGTATGGGGGTGTATAACAGGCCTATGATAGGTGTATATATATATATATAGTATACCTGATGCGTATGGGGGTGTATAACAGGCCTATGATAGGTGTATATATATATAGTATACCTGATGAGTATGAGGATGTATAACATGCCTATGATAGGTGTGTATATATATATATATATATATATATATATATATATATATATATATATATATATATATAGTATACCTGATGAGTATGGGGGTGTATAACAGGCCTATGATAGGTGTATATATATATAGTATACCTGATGAGTATGGGGGTCTATAACAGGCCTATGATAGGTGTATATATATATATATAGTATACCTGATGAGTATGGGGGTGTATAACAGGCCTATGATGGGTGTAACGTTGATCCCCATCAGCATCTTCTTGTCAATGTCCTCCAGACCCAGGTTACCATACTTCACCTCCCTGTACGTCTCATCATAGTGGAGGATCAGCTGCATCTGCAACAGGCCTGCAGACACACACACACACACACATATATATAAATGAATACATGACACACACAAAACATGCACAAAATGGAATACAGGCATATATGAATAAAATTGACAGAGACACACAGACAAGACAGGCAAGACAGTCAGTCAGACAGTCAGTCAGATAGACAGAGAAACCGACAGGTGTTACCCATGTAGACGCTGTATATAATCATGCCCCCGACGCTGGCCCCCAGGACGTTCTTCACCACGCCCAGCTTCTTCCTCCTGTAATACTTCTTCTCCTCCTCTTCCTCATCATACTCCGGCTGGGGGCCCAGGAACTCCTCCATCTGGGGAAGGGGTGAGGAGAGAGAGACAGAGAGAGGTGAAGGGAGTGGGAGAGGGAGAGAGAGACAGGTGAAGGGAAGGGGACATGGGAGGAGAGAGGGAGAGAGAGAGATGTGAAGGGAGGGGGAGAGGGGGGAGGGAGAGAGAGAGAGGTGAAGGGAGGGGAGTGAGAAGTGAAGGGAGGGAGAGAGGGGGACAGGGGAGGGGGAGAGAGAGAGAGAGAGGTGAAGAGAGGGGGAAGGGGAGGGGAGGGGAGGGAGAGAGAGGTGAAGGGAGGGGGAGAGGGGGGACAGGGGAGGGGAGAGGGAGAAAGAGAGAGGTGAAGGGAGGGAGAGAGGGGGGACAGGGGAGAGGGAGAGAGGTGAAGGGAGGGGGAGAGGGGGGACAGGGGAGAGAGGAGAGAGGTGAGGGGAGGGGGGGAGGGGGGACAGGGGAGGGGAGAGGAGGGTGAAGGGAGGGGAGAGGGAGAGGGAGAGGGGGGGGGGAGAGGGGGGACAGGGGAGGGGAGAGGGAGAGGGAGAGAGAGAGGTGAAGGGAGGGGGAAGGGAGGGGGGGAGAGGGAGAGGTGAAGGGAGGGGGGAGAGGGAGAGGTGAAGGGAGGGGGGAGAGGGAGAGAGAGAGGTGAAGGGAGGGGGGAGAGGGAGAGGGGAGAGAGGGAGAGGGAGAGAGAGAGGTGAAGGGAGGGAAATACAGGGTTGTTAGTGTTGTAGTTATCATTTTTTATAATTTCATTTTTAATAATTTCAGAGAATAACTAATAAGACAAGAGAGCACACTAGCATAACAAACCAAAAAAGTGTGGAATGCTCCTTAAAAATGACAGGATATTGCATTGTAAACATCGGTAGCAAAGTTGAAAAAACAGTATTTTCATGTTTTTTTCACACAACACCTGTCCTTGAATATTCCCCTGAGGACCGTCGGGTAACAGGTCGTCAATGTTAATGTCGCCATTAGGGGGCGCAACAGGCGACTCCGCCACAGCCTCACGGTACACGTTCTCTTCCGCGTCGGCCTCCGCCATCTGTCGGACGATACAGAGAACAGCAGTAAGCACATGAAGATTGAAATTCTTTTGACACTTCAATGAAAATAGACTACTAATGAAGTACGATGTAATAAACGTGTAAAAATGACGTTTTAACCATGAGGGAATTTGGTTGAGTTGAGCACAGTAGCTTGCTGCTTCATGATCAATCATTCAAAGGTCAAAGAAATAAGAAATACAACTATTATTCCATTATCAAAGAACACATCTACGTTGATAATTAGATTGCATTAAAACGTTTTTAACTTCTAAAACAGTGTGACCAAGAAGAACACCATTTTAAATAGTGACCATCTACAATGGCGGACAATACTGCTAACTTGAATATATACATATTTATGAAAACAAACCTTTAAATCAATGTCGTATAAAATACGAGAGTGCGATTCAATACATGCAATACACTCACCATTATTATGTCAGGATCGGCGTCGTTCTGTCGCACTTCAGGGCTTTTGTATTGTCATGTGCACGAATAAAACTGCGTATTCTTTCTTGGTACCCTGTCGCGTACTACTGTACTTGCGCTTCTCCTTTCTAGTGCTAAAGCTCAGATCCCAAATTAAAACTTTCATTAGGGAAACGAAACTCCGCTGTGTGCTCACTTCCTCTTTTTAACCCTTTCCATAATGTTTGTCTTAAAGCTACAGAGCATTTTTAGTTTTACGTTGTATTAGATTGTCTTAAAAGCTAGAGTATATTTCGTTTTAAGTTGTATTAGTTGTATGTACGGGATACGCATGTATACATCGTCCTACGAAATGTAGGTTCCATCTCGAAAAAGCAACGTGCAGTGCATTGACTGCGCATGTGTGTTGTAAAGTCAATATGACCCTTGAAATTGACAGTTGATTTTATTTGCAATGGGAGGGTGGTTTGAAGAAACTGAGAGAAAAGTCATACAAGTCTACTAAGTAAAACATGTTTGAGATTGAACACCTTATTTTCCTGCAATGTTTAACATTGAATAAGGCTTATACATCCCAAATGGCACCCTATATAGTGCACTACTCCTGACCAAGGACCATAGTGTTCTGGTCAAAAATAGTGCACTACATAGGAAAAAGGGTGCCATTTGGAACATAAGTATAAGTACAGTGTTATTGTATTACTGTGAAGAAAATACAGTGTAGAATGCATAACTAAAAAATATACTATAACAATATTTATTCAGATTTAAAACGACAAACAAAAAAAGGTCTCTAAAATGTCACAAAAGAAAACTTTGTACAACATTTGTACACTTTCAACATGAAGAAAATACAAAGCAAATGAACAAACTGAGGTGGATCAAAATGTAAAGAAAAGACTCATATAGGCATGGTCCTGGTATTGACTACAGCAGTGTCTCCATCTATTCCTCCAGGACAAGGGCCCGTACTCATAAAGCCTAGATCAGCACTCCTACTCTGAGACACTAGGAATATGAGCCCAACGGGTGCCCTTCAGCAGTTGAGACAGGTGTATTAGTCCAGGTGTATTAGTCCAGGGCTAGAGCAAAAAGGAGCACCTCCCAGTGTCCTCCTAAGGAATGGCTTGAAGAATACTGCACTATGGAACACTGAAAGCGTTTTATTAAACATTATTGGGGCATTTCTCAATTCATCACTTTTGACACACCCACATAACTAAAAAGGGCCAAGCAGCAACCAGTTTCCCTAGTTACACACGATGCAGAAAGAGTACTGATTGGCTGAACATAAAATAGTTAACTATGCATATTAGTGTCTTTGCTGTGGTAAAAAAAAAGAAATGAGCTTGGCTCAAACCACAAGTACAACCACTGATCACACAAAACAGGCTTCATCCATCCCAATGTCCCCTCCACAACGTAATCACAAACAAACCTTCCTTACAAGCACCTTGCTCTTCAAACCCACCCTACCCACTCTGGACAGCAACTCCATAATTGCCATGTTTTTTTAAACCCACCCCATCGCTCCATCCCACCCTATTGCTCTCCCTCTCTACCCCCCCTTGCACAGAAAGCATGGTAACCCTAGCACTAACCCACCCCCATCCCTCCCTAAAAATATATATATATTATTGTCCAATAGCGTTCTTCCTCATCATCTCCTCGTCCTGAACGGAGAGCTCGGTGAGCTTGCGACCCAGCCTCTCGTGTAGATCCAGGTACTTGGCCACACAGCGGTCCAGACAAACCGCCTCCCCTTTAGACAGTTCCGCCTCCTTGTAGTGGGGGGGCACGCACTTCCTGTGGCACGCGTTGGTCATCCTGCGAGGAGGAAGATGGAGAGAAAGAAGAGGGCATTAAGACATTGTAGGTTACGATAATGAGGGCTGTATCTCAAGTGTCTTTTCCTTTTTTCCTTGTCAAAACCTTAAAGGCAAGAGAGGAATGTCAGGAGAGCATTGGGATGAGATCTCCCCCAGTGCTCTCCTCGCTTCCCTCAGATGTTTTGAGAACAAGGAGAGGAGACAGGATGCGAGGAATCAAAATCTCCATGTATGTGCAAGGTCATAGAACACGTCATTCTGATTATGTTATGAAAAGTCAATGTGTGCGTGCACTCCTAGCTGGCAACATAGCTAGCTAAATCAATTCCATTTGAATGGGCTCTCAATAACATGACTTAACTAGCTAACTAGAGATGGTCTTCCCTTTGTTTTTGCTTATGCATGTACAGCAATGTAGTCGAGTGTGTGCGTTATAAAATAGTACTCTATTCTAAATCGATTGATTTGGTCTGACGTTCAGTAGCACGATAACTAGCTAACGCTATAAAGCTAGCTAGCTTGAGAATCAACCTAACATGATGCTTTTATCTGACCACCAAAAGCTAAACACGACAGTGAAAATTAGCTGACTAGCTACATGCAAATGCAGCGTGTTACACTGTAATTAGCACATTCTAGCATTTCAGTGGAGAAAGGACGTTAAACAAGCTAGCTAACATTCCATTGCTAGTTAGCCAGTCTTACCGATTGTACATATCAGCCATCATTTCCACTTCCAGTTCCGCCGCCAGTTGCTGTGCTTTCTCTGGGTCCATGTCTGCGTTGTGCCCGCTCCAGACTGTACTCTCTCCAAAATCGAACCGTCCAAACGACCACTCTCAGCGGCCAACAAACACACCCGACCACCGGCTTATTTAACCTTCAGATTAAGGAATACACGTGCGTTGTTCCTTCCCTCTCAAGAACTACTTCCGCTGTCAATAAAGTTGCGTATTCAAACAGCTGTCAAATCAATGGGACAGTTTTTAATATTTTGCCCATATATCCTTGACCTTTTTCTTTTACCTCATGATTGACACAATACATCTGATAAGAAAATATCTCTGTAAACTATTTACAGGAACCCTACATATCCTGCCATGTTCAGTGAGCAATTGTTCAAGGGAGGTAGAAAATAAGAATGCATTGTTAAAGTATTGGGACGAGATCTCCTAGACAGCACGTGACAGTCCATTCTCATTATGGGCCCAACAGAACATCAAACAAACTCCTTTTTGTTTGAACAAGGATGACTTGACTGGGAGGCTAGAACATTGTAATTTAATGTGAGCAAACATTGAGCATGAGTACAAACATTGAGCATAGTAGGCAAAGTTAAATGTTTACTTCAATAGCTAGGTTTAAGCAAATACAAAATGACCATGCTTGAGAAAACAAATATATTGGACAGCTGTGGTCAAGAAAGACATTTTAATACAACAAAATTATTATATTTAAATGACAGGCCTTTGGCTTTCTTTCTAATTTACAAAGTTATACAAACAATGAATATACAAATAAAGAACTTGTCAAAAGTGTCAGATAAACATATTTAAGTGCTTCTGATTGGACACTGACTGACTGATTCTGAAGGTACAAAAAATAACCAGCATGAACACCAGGGCCCAGTATTCACCAAGCGTCTCAGAGTAGGCCCTGTTATTCATTATGACTTAAAAAAGGCTAAACTGATCCGAGATCTGCACTCGTACCCTGAGAAGCTGTCAATACGGGCCCTGTAGTGTAACAAAAGAGTAGCTGCGTTTGCCGAGTCTCTAGTCTAGGGCTCATAAGGCATTCTGCTGAAGAACAGTACAACAAAAACAACAACAAAATCACAAATCAACAAAGGTTGGGTTTTTTTATACAGCGAGACTCACCCTCATTTTGTGAGTTAGTCTCATCAAGTCAGTGTGGAAGGTTGGGGCTGCTCTGATAGTTAACAGTGTGGAGAGGAGGAGCGGGGAGGTTGCTTAGGAACGGTAGCCTTTCTTCTCAAGTACACACTGTTTAGAATCTGTTGCAAATAATAAACGTTTCCAATGAAGAACACACACATGCAAAGCTAGCCTTTATGTTGAAGAATACACATTTGCGTTCTCCATTGGCAACGTTGTATTATTTTTTTTAAATTATGGATTCTAAATTAACACGTCCCTAAGAGTACACCATCCCACTCAGTCCGTTTCCTCTCCCATCACGTCTATCTCGTCTTCCTCGGTCAGTTCTGTGACGCCTTGCTCAAGCCCCGCCCCCCACACTCTTGGTCCCACGTCCGGCGACCACTCAAGAACGTCCACCTCCACGTCCTCTTCCTCCTCTGGCTCCCAGCTTCCTGTTGACCCTGTGGTGACCCTTTGTGATGTCAGCGTGGAAGGCTCTGCCTCCAGAGGGGTCGGGATACTCACGTCGGCAGCGGTCACCATTTTGATTTTCTGAGGGAGATGGATGTGGTTGTGGGTGATGCCTCTGAAGCTGGCCATGGTGGAACTCGCTTGGTCCACTTCTCTGGCACCGGGAACCTCTTGCCAAGCTACGAATAAAGACACCCAGAGTAAACATTTAAAAGAGGTAACATAATTGAGACTATTTAAGCTCAAACTAGATTAAAATATGAAAAGTAACTGCCAGTAGCTACTACTACTACACTGAGTGTACAAAGCATTAGGAACACCTGCTCTTTCCATGACAGACTGACCAGGTGAATCCAGGTGAAAGCTATGAACCCTTATTGATGTCACCTGTTAAATCCACTTCAAAATCTGTGTAGATGAAGGGGAGGAGACCTGGTTAAAGAAGGATTTTTAAGCCTTGAGACAATTGAGATATGGATTGTGTATGTGTGCCATTCAGAGGGTGCATGGGCAAGACAATATAAGTGCCTTTGAACGGGGTATGGTAGTATGTGCCAGGCGCACCGGTTTGAATGTGTCAAAAACAGCAGCGCTGCTGGGTTTTTCAAGCTCAACAGCTTCCCGTGTGTATTAAGAATGGTCCACCACCCAAAGGACATCCAGCCAACTTGACAACTGTTGGAAGCATTGGTAGTCAACATTGGTCTAGCATCCCTGTGGATCTTTTGACACCTTGTAGAGTCCATGCCCCAACAAATTGAGGCTGTTCTGAGGGAAAAAAGGTTGCAACTCAATATTAGGAAAGGTGTTCCTCATGTTTTGTACACTCAGTGTACATTTCCCTCAAAATTGAAAATGAATTCAGGTTCAAATTGATTTACCTGCATCAGGATACATCGTTGGACCCATTTCCTCTACATCTATCTCCTCCTCTTCACCACTCACTTCCTCAGTCCCGGCGTAGCCCAACGTCTGGTGGACCTCAACCACATCCAACTCCTCGCTGGAGATCTCCATCTCCAAATACCCATCCTCCATTTTCTCCTCCACCTCTTGGATGATCACACTTCTCCTATATGCCTCCACCACGGATCCTTTTCCTTTTTCGGTCTTCTTGTTTGTCTCTGTAGACGAGTCTGTTTCCCTCTCTCTGTTCTTCTTGGTAACCAGATCTCTTCCTTCCTTGTTGCCTTTGTCGGTCCGTTGAGGATCCACCATTTCCTTTGTCCTTGTCATCGATAACATTGATAAGGTAGCCAGCTCCTCTTGGAGTTCGAAAAAGTCTCCGGACGCATCCACGTTTTCCCCGACTAAAACGTTTTCTGTGTTCTCAAAATGTTCTCTATTCTCAACGTTTTCTCTTTCAGTCTCTTTGTAGATGAGATCTTGATACTCTGTCTCCTGTCCACAAGTGCTGCTGTTGTGTCCTCCATCTTTTTCCTCTGGATGGTCGCTCTCTGTTCGGTTGGTCTGATCGTAATTTTCAACGGTTGGTCGAAAGGCTGACTCTCTTTCTAGAGACTGGGAAGAACTTATGTTTTTGTTCATCAGTCTTGATTCATTTTGACCGCTGTCACTTTCATTGGGTTTCAATAATTTTCTTTCACTTTGTTTCTGTCCTTCAGTTTCACTTTCTTTTGTCTCCTTGCTTTTGGTGGACTTCCTCGTCTTTTGGTGCCTGTGCTTCAGGAGTTCTTGGAACTTCTTGAGAGACACAGTGGGTGCCCGACCCTTGGAGGGGGTCCGCTTGACAGCAGGGGGTCTCAATTGGTCTCTGTCTGATTCAGTCTCTCCAGATCTTTCTGGACTGGAGTTCTGTGGCTGACCAGACGGCTGGGGTTGCAGAATGGTTCCGGTTCCAATCCCTGAACAGTTGGCAGGAACTTGCTCTTCATGGGTACTGGGCGAAGTTGTCTGCGAGCTAGGCTTCTGAGCAACTGTTTTAGATTTAGACATCACAGGTAGTCTCTGGAACAACTCTGCTCTCTCTCCTTTGCCATGTCCCTCCCTGAGCTTAACCCTTTTCCTGCACTTCTTTCGCTTATCGTCCTTTCCCTGTGGTTCCCCTCCTCCTTTTTCCTTTACCTGTGGTTCTCCTCCTCCTTTCTCCTTTCCCTGAGGTTCTCCTCCTCCTTTCTCCTTTCCCTGAGGTTCTCCTCCTCCTTTCTCCTTTCCCTGAGGTTCTCCTCCTCCTTTCTCCTTTCCCTGAGGTTCTCTTCCATTCTTCTTTCTCTGTGGTTCTCTTCCATTCTTCTTTCTCTTCGGTTCTCCTCCTCCTCTTTCCTTTCCCTGCAGTTCTCCTCCTCCTCTTTCATTTCCCTGCAGTTCTCCTCCTCCTCTTTCCTTTCCCTGCAGTTCTCCTCCTCCTCTTTCCTTTCCCTGCAGTTCTCCTCCTCCTCTTTCCTTTCCCTGCAGTTCTCCTCCTCCTCTTTTCTTTCCCTGCAGTTCTCCTCCTCCTCTTTCCTTTCCCTGCAGTTCTCCTCCTCCTCCTCTTTCCTTTCCCTGCAGTTCTCCTCCTCCTCCTCTTTCCTTTCCCTGCAGTTCTCCTCCTCCTCCTCTTTCCTTTCCCTGCAGTTTTCCTCCTCCTCTTTCCTTTCCCTGCAGTTCTCCTCCTCCTCTTTCCTTTTTGTGCTCAACAGCTTCCGCATCATGGATGCCTGTTGTTATGGCACTGGTGGGAAATAAACCACCAGCCTGGGAAACCTGTTTTTTTCCTGGTCGTATCTTACGGGGTCTACCACGTTTCCGTTTCGGGGGTGGTGTTGGTGGGATTTGGAGCAGTTCAACTACTTTGGCCAGAGCTTGAAATTCGGAGAAGGAGGGACTGGGAGTTTCAGAAGACATGTTCGACTGCTTGTCTTCTTGGTGAAGTTTTACTGGGGAGCTGCTCCTGGTTGCGGTCCAAACGTTAGGAGGGCGTTTCACATCTCGATCCCTGGCTCGGAGCACCCTTACTGGGTTCCCCGTTTCCCTTCCCAGCATCTTTGTTCCTTCTGGAGGTCGGTTGGCTTCCTCACCAAGGCTGGACAAAGACTTCGTGGAGGTGTTGGAAAGGTACCGTCCTAATCTTTCGCTCGCTAAGACATTGTTGGTTGACAGACTGACAGAGCAGAGGCTTATTTTCACTTGTTCGTTCTCAGTCTTCGTTCTGTCGTTGAGTTTCACCCTTTCTGTCCTCACTAAAGGACTATCTTCTATCTTTGTAGAGACGTTGCGCTTCCTCTTTTTCCGAGGAGGCTCTGGGGTCTCACTGTCCTCTGATTGTTCCTGCTCCGCTTTCAAACCCTCTGTTCTCCTCACACGGATTATCTTCCTGTGGTGACTCCAGGTTTCATCCTCCTGTCTCCTCTCGGTCTTTGCTTTTGGTTTCTCAATCCTTCGCCCCTGCTCGGGCTCCAAACCCTCCTTTCTCCTCACACGGATTCTGTTACTGTGGGGCTTCCAGGTTTCATCTCCCTCTCTTCTCTTCGCCTTTGGTTTCTCAAGCCTTCGCCCCGCAGTGGTGGTCGCGACCTTCTTCCTTTTCCTCTCCTCCTCGTCCTCTTTTCCGGTCAGTCTTGCGTTGTTGCTAATGCTAGCCTTGTCTTGACCATCAGTCATCTGCTCGGAGTTGTTGTTGGATTCCCACGGCAACCCAAGGCATTTTTTAGATTCACACAGATTTCCAGGGGAGCGTGGAGAGTGAATCATGGAGCTGAGTGGAAACTGTAGTCTTCTCGGAGTGCAGCAGAGCCAACGTGGTAGCTTTGACAGCTGAGGGATTCTATGGAATGGAGTTACAGGATGCCGGAATGGGGATTTAAGGAAGGGTTTCGACGGAGATGGTGGGGGTAAGGGTTCTGGTGAATTTAAGGGTGAGAGACATTTTGGCAGGCGTAGCTCTTCCCAATGTGGAGGAGGAGATTGGGAAGGCTGGGTTTCGCTTCCTAGAGACAGCAGTGAAAGGAGTTCTGGGAAACGTAGTCCTCTCCCGGGAGAGGCATCTGGTGGGCATGCTGGGTGTTGTGGTTCAGAAGCATCAGTTTCAGAGGGGGGTAGGAAACTGGGGGTGACAGCCGTTGGTTCCTCTTCTTGTGGAACTTCCTGATTCGTACTGGCCTGACTTGGACTCTGACTAGGAATGGCCTCACCATTCACTTGACTTGGAGTAGTGTCTCCATTCACTTGACTAGGAGTGGTCTCTCCATTGGTCGACAGACAATCCGCAGAGGACAGATTACAAACATGTTCTCTGTATGTCGACGGAACGCCCGTCTGGGCAGAAGAACCCTTCCAGCACCCTGGATCTCGGTCCTCTTCCCCTGTGTAAAGTAGAGAGGCCTGGCTCTGAGGAAGGGACTGGTGGTGGTGGGGAGGCCTTGGTGAAGAGCCTGAGTGGACTGGCATGATGCTGCTGCTGCCACCACATCCAACCACCAGGCTCTTGGAGTTCCGGTTCTGGAGTTCCTGGTTTTGAGAGTTCTGGAACCGGATCAGGAGTTCCTGGTGGTTCTTGGCGTTCTCAGAGGAGCACTGGACACCTGAACAATAGGAGGCCCAGTCAGAGGAGTAATCATTACATGAGACGTGGGGGTGAGAGAGTGGGGTGGAGGGGTGATAGGTGGAGCATTGGTGAGGGGTCAGAGGTTGTGGGTCCAGGGAAAGGTCAGGGGTGACGGTGCAGGAGGTTGTCGTGGTGACAAAATGGGAGGAGGTGATGGAGTGGAAGGCTTGAGAGAGAAAGACAGAGAGATAGAGGTCAGCCTGGTGGTAGCTAAGTGTGGGTGCTAATATCGATCTATTGTAATGGATGACACTGAGATAAGTGCAAGCAATGCCGTGAGTAGTTGAGGAAGGGCAGGCATTTAAAATGTACATGACTTATCATACATAGACTAAGTCAGTGTTTCTCAACTCTGGTCCTCCAGTACCCCCAACAGCACACCTGCTTCTACTTGTCAACTAATCATCAAGCCCTTGACAAGCACACATGACTCTACTTGTCAACTAACCATCAAGCCTTTGACAAGTTGAATCAGCGTTTTTGTCTGGGGCTTCAACACAAAGGTGTGCTGTTGGGGATACTGGAGGACCGGAGTTGGGCTGCTGGAAGACTGGATTTGGGAAACACTGACCTAAGTCGCTAGAAAGCCTTACAACATAGTTAACAAGGAGCCTGGTTCAGATTCAAGGCAGCAGGTAGCCTAGGGTTAAGAGCGCTGGGCCAGTAACCGAAAGGTTGCTGGTTCAAATCCCAAGCTGACTAGATGGAAAATCTGTTGATGTGCCCTTAAGCAAGGCACTTAACCCTAATTGCTCTGGATAAGAGCATCTGCTAAATGTAAAGATGAAGTATTCTCAGATGTAGATACAACAGTAGAGAAAGGTGGTCAATCACATAACATGTTACAAAACATACCTGTTTCAGTCGACGACGCATCATCACTTCCTGTCGCGTAGCCATGGGAACACACGCAACGAGAAGCCGAGCCAACGGCGCTGTGCATCCCACAATGCCTTGCGTGGACGGGATGATGAGTGCAGGACGACGGTCTGTCGTGGCTTTGGAGATGGTGGCGGTGGTCGCAGTCCCTATCCAGAACCACAGGGGGCAGTATGTTCAACCCCATCATGATGTCTTCCAGCATCTTCTCAATCTGCTCGTCCGATTCCTCTACCTGCCGGCCAAAACAAGAGGACCACAATGTTTTCTGTGTTAACCTGGATCATTTTCAAATGTGTGGTTGAATTTTTATTTTTTTTAATTTTTTTTAATCGTCAAATAAATGAATATACCGGAGGCTGGGACAAGGCGAGCTGCGGTTCATGTGCTGGGTGTGGGGTCGGATGATGGGTGGAGCTGCAGTGTTTGAGGGAGGTTGACTGGGCGGTGGTGGTTTTGGAGGTGGGGCGGGATCGGGGTGGAGGGGAGACGTGGAGGTCTGGTGGAGGGGTGAGGAAAGCTGTGTCGAGGGGAGAGCACCGGGGGAGGGCTGGGGACTGGGGTGGGGGGAGGGCTGGGGACTGGGGTGGGGGGAGGGCTGGGGACTGGGGTGGGGGGAGAGGCTGGCGTGGTAGTTGTCTTGTCCTCATGCGATCATGCGTTTCCTGCCGTGACAGAATAAAAGGAGGCATGGCTCCATTACATTTATATACTAACGTTTACACACCTATTCTGTCTTCAGCAGGGTTTCATCTGAACAGGGTTTCAAAAGTAATGTTTAGGAAATATATATTTTAACTGTTGTGCTGCTGTTTTGACAGCTCAGATTAACTTGAATAATGGACAGAGTATTCAGAAACCCCTCAATGGCTTCCTAACATGGTAATGGCTAGTCACTGTATCAAAACTAATGGGCAAAAATGTTCTAGAGTGAAAATGTAGCCCTCAAATTACTCTCTTACTTTGCTGACAACAATCAGTTAGAATGGCATTGGAAGTATTGGAACGGTTTCATCGTTACTGTGCCACTCACCTTCTTCAGAGCAGCGAGGACCAACTGTCTCTGACCAGGTGAGATGGTTCTGTCCATCTCCTGCCCCTGACCAGGTGAGATGGTTCCGTCCGTCTCCTGCCCCTGACCAGGTGAGATGGTTCCGTCCGTCTCCTGCCCCTGACCAGGTGAGATGGTTCCGTCCGTCTCCTGCCCCTGACCAGGTGAGATGGTTCCGTCCGTCTCCTGCCCCTGACCAGGTGAGATGGTTCCGTCCGTCTCCTGCCCACTGACCAGCTCCCACACCTGTTAAACAATCAATCAAATGTATTGATAAAGCAGTGTTTAGATCAAAAGAGTGAGAATAAGGGGTTTTACATTAACCCGGCCTGTACTCCAGACAGCAAGCAGAGGCACACATTAGCAAAGAAAAACTCCACAACCAAAATGGCACCCTATTCACTACACAGTGCACTACTTTTCACCAGGGCCCATGTCAAAACTAGGGCACTATTTAGGGAATTGGGTGCCATTTTGGACACCCCACCTACCTGTCCCCTGGTCCTCCTCCTCAGCTTGACCTTGATGGAGATCGGAGTGTTCTCCAGCCTCTGTCCGGTCAGCCAGTTCCTCCCAACCACACCTCACAATCACATCACATCTTATTTACAGTGCAGTTATACATGGCAACACACTTAAAGTACATGACACGAATACAAATAAACAACATGCTAAATATGAGATTGATAAAATAACTCTAAAACCCCAAAGGATGTGTAAAATAACTGTCATCCCCTCATACCTCTCCTCTCCAGACACTCCCCTGTTCCTCCTTCCTCTGCTCTCCCAGTGTGTGATGTCAGCTTCTTCTCCGTCCTCCGCTCCGTCACACCGTTCTCCACCACAGAGCATTCTGGGACGGAACTCTTCTCCCGGGGTGTCGTGGGGTGGTCCGAATCGTCACTCGGGGCGACCATGTCACCGCTCAGGACAACAGAGGACGATGAGAGGTTTGTGACCTCCGGTTCGGAGGTCCGAGGGTGGGTTCTAAAGGGAGCTATTCCACAGTTGACCGTTGCTTTGACGCTGGGTGGGGTGGAACTGGGGTGTGAAGTGGGGGTCATAATCTGGGGACTCAGGGAAGGGGGTGCCATGTGAGTTGTGTGCTGCTGCCCTTCACTGCTGCTCTGGACTAGTAGGAGGGGTGGAGGTGAGGGTGTGGATGTGGATGTAGGGAGAGCATCAGGGAGAGGACTGAGGAAAGTCATGTAAATACCTCCATTACAGTCCACAGTCTGTGTCCCTGTCTCCACCAACGCCCCCACGTCCACCTGTGTCTCTCCTCCCTCCGTCTGCACCCCCACGTCTCTAAGACTGCACCTCCTCTCCTCCTCCCCCTCTCCCTCCCTCCCCCGGTCCTTCCACCCCTCCACCAAGCGGCCTATGCCCAGCTTACAGGCAGCAGCCATAACCTCTTCTTGTTCCATGGTGCCCTCTCCCTCCAGCTCTCCGGAGTACAGGAGATCCACCAGCTTCAGCAGGGTCTGGGCCTTCACAGCCTGGAGCTTGAGTGGCCATCTCTGCCCAGCCGGGAGGGGGGATGACTGGTTGGACAGGGCCTTGGACAGGTAGGGGCTCAGGGCAGCCAGGACACAGCTGTGGGCCGGGACTGACAATCCTGTGGGAAGAGAGAAATGTGACATCATTAGCTACATTTATAATGCAGGTTAGGAAATGTGATGTAGGCCTAATGGGGTTTAGGTTTGAAATAAGGGCATGTGGAAGGAGAGGAAGAATGGCAGTTGGATTTGATTGATCCCTTTACTATCCTCAATCTAAACCTCATTATGTCTCCCTAATGTACATCAATCATTTGGCTACTTTCCATCATGTCATTACTGTCCCTCCCACCATCAGTCTATAGCAGGGTATCACAGTAGAGACCAGTGGAGGCTGGTGGGAGAAGCTATAGGAGGACAGGCTCATTTTAATGACTGGAATGGAACAGACTCCAACATGTGGTTTCCATGTGTTTGATACCGTTCCATTGATTCCAGAGTATGTGAGCGGAGCGTGCCCAATGTAACTGGAGCGTGGAGCCAGATTCCCAAAGTCTGGAGGGTCGGCCGTCTCGCCCGCTCCACTTTCGCTCACTTCACCAGCTCAGGGCATGCCCGGCCCAGCATGCATTTGTAGTCTACTTGTGTGCTGCTACAGCCCCTTGCTTTAGCTACTGTCATGAAGTTCACTAAATATTGTCATAAAGAAACAGATAAAACACACAGGTGCCAAATCAACATGACTTACAAAGATGAGGACCAAGAGCAAGAGAGGGAGCGCGATGACGTTGTGTCCACAACTAAAGAATCATTGTGGAATCTGAAAAGACACATATCCCGAAAGCATGATGGGGTACTTACTATGTGCACATGCTAACAGAAAGGAACGAGGTGGGTATCTAATTAAGTGTGTCATTGTAGTGAAGTATTTATAAACTACAAATCACTGTTGGGTAAGGGCTTGTAAGTCAGCATTTCACGGTAAGGTCTACACTTGTTGTATTCGGCGCATGTGACAAATAAAGTTTGATTTGAGATCTCTTAAAAGTTTAGTTCATTTTCGTTCTATTATCTATACAATAGGCCATAACTGATTTTGGCCCAATAGGCCTGGCATATTCCCACGTTCAAAGAGCTTTCCATTTTGATTGTGTTATTTTGCCTAAAAACCTTTAGGCCTACCTATAGAAAAATGTATAAAACAACTCTGCCCAGCCTGGCAAGAATGGCCAAAAGGGTGTTTATCATCCCCAGTGGCTCTGCAAGTGTGAAGGGGATATTCTCTGCTGCTGGTCTGCTCTCCAGGCACCATCGCATGAAGCCACAGACTGGCCAAACTCAACATTTTCAAAAGGCTCTAATAAGTCATTTATCATTTCATTTGTATTTAATTCTAAGTAACTCACAGCCGATATGCACAATTTATAGACTATAATTATTTAATACAACAAAATGTTGTTTAAATGCTTTATGTGCATACCAGCCTATTGTGTCACACTCGCAAATGCTTCACAATGTATTTCTAAGTAGGCTATAGCCTTGAAATAATATAGCCTAATTCATTCATTTTCATTCCTTCTTAGGCTCCCGTTCTGGCTCCTGACCTATTTAGAGTGTTTATGACATGTAGCCTATTTGGAATGTTTATTCAAATACTTTTCATTTAAATCCATATGGTTTGGTTTCAATACTTAAAAACCAATTGGTAGGTCCAGGTAGTCACAAAAATAGATGGGTGTTGGTTAAATTGTGATCTTAATGAATAGAGTGAATTCGGAGCGGAAGTTTATTTTTTCCTGTGACTGCGAAACGCTTTTTAGCTGAGCGGTAGGAAAGGACATGGCGCACTGGAGCGCTGCGCAACATGAGCGATGAGTGTGATTTCCAACCGCTCATCTCTGCTCATATGCTCTGATTGATTCCATTTCCCCTCCTCTCTCTCCCTCCCTCCCCCTCAGTCTGTAGTAGGGTATTACAGTAGACTGCTGTCTCTCCATCACTCCCCTCCTCCCTCACCATCGGTCTGTAACAGGGTATCACAGTAGAGACTGTTGTGCTTCTGTCTCTGTAGTTCCTCTAGGAGCCTCAACTCATAGCCAGGTAGACGGTACCTCCACATCATCCTCTTCTTGGCCTCCACCCTGAGAGGGAGGGGTGGGTTGGGAGAGGGGGGATCGAGTGGGAGGGGAGACAGAGGGAAAAGGGATGTGGGGAGAAGGGGGGGGCAGTGGATAGCAAGGAGAGAGGGATGGAGTTGGGAGGGGAAAAGGGGGGGAGTGATTTAAATGACTGCAGATTGATCTGACAGTATACAGAATTTGACAAAGTGAAACAATGGTAAAACCTGATTTTCATTCATTGTCTCAAAATGGCGTGCTTGGAGAAGACTGGGCTGAACAGACAAGGTGTGAAGTTGGTTGTGAGATGTTACGGTCAGCAACAATGTCATACTTGTTTGGACCAGACAACGTCAGATAGATGGCCTACACGTAGAGAGACAGAGGGGCGCTGTTTCGCTCGCTCAGATGCTTTCTCCAGTGAGATACTACATTCAGCCTCTTGCGAATTGAAGGAAAATTATGAAACACAGAAATACGAAAATGTTTCTTTTTCTTGGCACATTTTTGGGGTAAGACTGGCTTCACTTGGCATCCATAAATACACACAACTGGGGTGAGTGGCTAGTACTTTACATTTGGAACTCCGTGAAAACTAATACATGACAATTGGCAGGTTAACACGTTTGTTTTATGACTAGAAGAAAAAAAGTTCAGCTTGTCGTATCACTTGTTAGTCAGTGGTATTGCTAGCAAACACAGCTTGTTCCGTAGGAACGCTTGCAAGAGCCATGCAATTCAAAGCGTGTTGTGGACGACTTCCGCTTATCAATAAGACACACTGACAATAGGCCTACAATCAAAAACACAAATGTTAATGTGTTGCATTAGTGCACATTAAATTTCGTTTTCAAACAACTGCAAGTGTGGTACAGCTTTCTATCTAATTCGTTTATTTTATATACTTTTCAGTACCCTCGTACCGGAGGAGGAACTGGAAACTAAAGTCTGGTGACGTTAGCTAAATGTGTTAGCTAACGTTAGCTGGACGGCTAGCTAATGCACATGCTTACCTTTTCGATGCCAGTCAGGGCTTTTTCTTGTCTGGTGACTTGCTTTGTCAAAAATCTGTATATCGCCAACCAATTTGTTTCAAATAGTTAATGTTGACATATTCCATAGTTGATCGATTCCCACAACTTGGCCAAATTCACGGACTTACGTCACACTTCAGAAAAGAGTTCACGTCAAAATCGCGAGGGGCGATCGTGCGTGCTCATACTTACAGTTAACGTTGGAAAAGCCTAGATGGGGTTAACTGCATTTTCGAATCATGGGGTCATTTCGGCTCGTCGTTGATCAACTTCTGTTGTTCCGCAGCCATTTGATCTGATCAAGTGCAAACCTGTTGAAATCTTCAATTCAATGTTGAAAAGTATTCTCTTGACTTTAGCCAATCAGAGGCGTGTGTTACTTCAACCATTGATTTCAGCGTCTCAACACTGCATGACACCGTATGATGACTGATGTTTGTTTATGAAGAGTACAACTGTACAGCGAGAACTACTAACATTTACTATAACACATGTATTTCTCAAATCACACACAGAGCTAGAGAGAAAAAGTCAAGGCCAGTATTGAAAAATGCACTTTATTTTATTATAAACAGTATTGCTTGTTACATATTCCATTCATGAGAGAAATGTGCAACATTAAGAGCCAAGGCATAGAAGAGATTAAGGTTTTCATTCAGAATCACATTTTAGATCAGCGTTCCAATAATAAACTGATGACAGAAATTGAGAGTTGGACTGTCTCCTAAAAGGCCCCCTATATAGTTAACTACTTTCACCCAGAGCCATATCAGGCCATTTAGTAGTGTACTATATTGGGAATAGGGGACCATTTGGAATGCAAAATTGATTTTACATTGTGTTTTTCTTGTTTTATCTTTAATTAAAATATATAAACCATAAATGTTTCTCAATTAAAAAATAAACCCGATTGCATATGCGTTCACCCACAATTACCTGCAAGACGAATAAACCCAAATCATAAAATATTTTTAAGAAAAGAAAAATACATAAAACCATTCAAATTAACAAATATTTATCTTGTGTATATATAGTTAAATTTGCTTTTTTTAAATAGCAACTAGAATCAAAATCTGGTCTTTGCACTCATAACAATCTTGCAAATGTTATGCTCCGCCCCTCTTTAGTCCCAATTTCCCATTGGATTCCACTCCCACATTATTTCCTGTATCGGTTCTAGATCATCTCATTCTAGGACTATATCTGGTTACAAGGCAACTCATTTACATTTTTCTGAGACTGACCATTTGTAGTGTTGGATTGGCATGAAAATAATCAAAGGAACCAAGAAACGCTTTAACCCCTAGTGCTTTAATCTACTGAAAAAATATCTACATCTTACTCTGCACTGAGAATAATAATGCCGTCTACGGTACTAAAGGAACTCTGTCTGGGGGAAAACCAGCTAAATGTGTCCTCTCCCCTCTTAGTGTTCTGAGGTCTCCATGGACACCAGCCAGTCCAGCAGGGTAGATGGACACCCAGGCGTAGGTTCAGTAGGCTGGCACACTCCAGTCTGACGTGGAATGTATGGCACTAGAATGGTTCTCTCTGTTCCATATGCAGAGCATCAATCATATCAACTCTATACATTCCATTGTGTTATTATGCGGAACACACAAAAAAACTGTTCTATACATTCCATTTGGATGCAATGTTCTGGAATGTAGCTGCTAGTGAATGATATCCCCAGGGCAAACCCCCATCCCACCTTAAAAACACCAACCCCCTCCCCCCATTAGACCAATCAACGAACGAGGCACTCCAGTTAGCCAATAGCCACACAGACGTAGTTGAAGGCGATCACATATTTACACATTCATATATATATAGACTTGCAGATTGAAAGAAATGCACCTACTGGATCAACAATCAAATCTGTGGTTTCTCCCATAGCTTCAGGAGAACCATTAGAACCAGAGGGAGTTGAGAAAGGGGGTATAACAATGATGCTAAAGAGCCCCACAGATAGAAATGTATTGAATAGAGCCAAAACGGTTCACTGGTCTATTATACACGGCTGAAAATCATAGAAATATACTCTGCAGAACAGACTATCAAGAATGTTCTGTGACGCAAGACCCATGTGTAAAATGTTAAAGTGGTCGTCAAGCTACTTACTTTCCCACAATACTTTGCCACAACACTGCCCGTCTGACATCACCCAATGATGTCATATACACTATAACATCACAACAGATGTGGCTCTGAGAAGAGAAGTAGTGTTCAGAAATACTCTGTAGTAGAAAGTTAGTGCAATAGTGGTGTGTAGTTTGGCACGTGTTCATCACTGTAGTCAGAACCACAACTCAGCAATCACACTTCAAACAGACGAAAGCAACGCCGGCGGTAGATCAACAAACATTGATTCTTTGTTGGGAAACAGAAGTTTAGTGGTAATTAGTTATCACAAGGGAAAAAAACGTTGACTGGAAATCTTCACAATTACTTCTAGAAATGCAGTTTTAACCATTCCAGTAAAAAAGGGGGTTTGTCAGTTTAAGTTCAGTTACAGTTTGAATCCCATTCCAACACTTCCCTTTTGATTAGCTTTGCTACTGTGGTGGTGAACGTTCCCAGTTCCCAGATGAAGTCACAACTGTCCCTATTGTGGTGGGAGGAGCGAGTGTAGTGTTGGGGGTTAGTGTGTCACTGTGGTGGGAGGAGTTACTAAATTAGAAGTGGTGTTATGTCATAGTAGTGTCGACAGCTAGAAGAGGGATGTCAGGAGGATGTCAGGAGTCCATAGTGTTCCTTTAGTGGCTAAAAGTCACAGTCTAAATAGAGGAATGAGAGAGAGATAGGGAGGGAGAGAGATAGGGAGGTGAGGAAGGCTGAAGGACATGCAAGTGGCTTATGTCACAGAACCCGAGAGAGATAAGAGGGAAAGAAGATGAAGAAATTGGGAGATAGAGAAGACAGGAAAAAGAGAGAAAGAAAAGAGACGCAGAAGGAGAGAGTCCAGTCCTAGTGGAGTCAGTGGTCCCTCAGTGAGTATCCAGAGGTTCAGCAGGGGCAGTAGGCCGGTAGAGGCTGCTCTCTTCTAGTGATGCACACTATCAGTTTCTCTGTGGGAAGACCAGGACAGAGACAGAGTGAAGGGTTACTACCATGTGCAATATTTGTTGTACTAGTGCAACTCATAAACCAGCCGTATAAACTTAGAGGATTGAGAGGACACAGAGCCTGCTAGTGAAGACAATATCGGTCACAGCCTAAACATTACCAATCAATACATGAGGCACACAGACAACATGAACACACACAGATGCTTGAAAAGAGATCAAACACACACAAGACAGAATTCCAGATGTATACAGACATGAAACAAACGAAACGAACATCAAGACACAAGATCAACAACATACTACATCAAATATACAAAATCACCAGCAGAGGGAGCAAGAAACAAACACCAATACAATGGGGGGGACACACAGAGAGAGGTTAGTTAGGCCATGCGGTTTAGTGAGAGAGGCAGGTGTTCAGTCGGTGGACACACATACCATGCGCTCACATGCAGTGTGTGAGGGGGTGTGGCCTAACCGTCATAAGAGTCCATGAGAGGAACAGAGTCCCGCCTCTCCTCATACAGCCCTCCCTGAGAGGGGGAAGAGAGAAGGGGGGAGAAAGAATGGGGAGGAGGGGGAGAAGAAGGGTGGTAAGGAAGACAGGAGAGAGAAAAGGGGAGGGAGAAGAGGGAAGAAAGGTGGTGGGTTGAAGCAGAGAGAGAAAAAAGAGAAAGAGAGAAGGGTGTGTTCAGAACGAACAATATGAAAACCAGAAGAATCAGATGAGAGGGGGGACGAGAGAGAGAGAGGGGGGACGAGAGAGAGAGAGGGGGGACGAGAGAGAGAGAGGGGGGACGAGAGAGAGAGGGGGGGGCGAGAGAGAGAGGGGGGACAAGAGAGAGAGCGGGGAAGAGAGAGAGGGTTAGTGTCAGAAGTTAAGTGAGAAATCGTTTGTGAGAAAAGAAGCTAGCCACAGTATTTAGTGAGACATGCGAGAACATGCTCTCTGTGTGTGTGTGTGTGTACCTGTGCTGTGTCTTTGTCAGCAGGCTTGAGTGTTCCGTCCAGAGTGTTCTTCCTCCCCCTCTGGTCCAGTGTGGAGTAGGCATCTGGAAGACAGCCAAGGCCTGTTAACAACTGTGTGTGTAGGCGTGTGTGTGTGTGTGTGTGTGTATAGGCGTGTTTGTGTGTACAGACATACCTGGTCCCATATCATTTAGTGGAATCATGTCTCTCTTGTCTCCTCCTCCTGACAAACAAACACAGTCACAGGATGAGAGACAGCTAGTGTGTAGGTTATAGTGTGTAGGTTATAGTGTGTAGTTATAGGCCAGTGGTCAGGGATTGTAGTGAGGTGACTGGGGTCCCCACATAAACAAATACAGCTTTTTTGGTTTTAATTACGAGTACAGATTGGGAGAACATACAAACTCTTTTGAGAAATGTTATAATTTTATTGAGTAAATGTATTTATCAGATAGATGAAAATGTCATGATTAAAAGGTTGACGTCAAAATCGAAATGGACAAAATGTCAGGGTTGCGTCATTAGATTTGTGGTGGGGTGTGGGTTGTGAGAAATTCTGGGGGGGGGGGGGGGGGAAATGGGGTCCCACAGAAAACCACTGAATACAACCGCTATAGGCTATCCAGAGCCATGGTTGGGTCCGGTCCATCAGCTGTAGTTACATAGACCAGAGACCCGTGGCAATCAAACATGGATCCAACCCAGACCCCAGGGACAATTTTGGACTCAGACACTTAGTTCCGGAGTCCAAAATCGGGTCGGGTCACAGATATTGGGGTAGACCTGTGAAGACCTCAGTGTGTGTGTGTGTGTGTGTAGTGACCCTGGATCATTGTTATTCTAACTTCTGCGACGTATATAAGGCCCTCCCCCGCCCTCCTTTCGGAAAAGCTGACCACGACTCCATTTTGTTGCTCCCCGCCTACAGACAGAAACTAAAACAGGAAGCTCCCGCGCTCAGGTCTGTTCAACGCTGGTCCGACCAATCTGATTCCACTCTTCAAGATTGCTTCGATCACGTGGACTGGGATATGTTCTGCATTGCGTCAAACAATAACATTGACGAATACGCTGATTCGGTGAGCGAGTTTATTAGCAAGTTCATCGGCGATGTCGTACCCACTGCGACTATTAAAACATTCCCAAACCAGAAACCGTGGATTGATGGCAGCATTAGCGCGAACCACTGCTTTTAATCATGGCAAGGCGATCGGAAACATGACCGAATACAAACAGTGTAGCTATTCCCTCCGCAAAGAAATCAAACAAGCTAAGCGTCAGTATAGAGACAAAGTAGAGTCGCAATTCAACGGTTCAGACACAAGAGGTATGTGGCAGGGTCTACAGCCAATCACGGATTACAAAAAGAAAACCAGCCCCGTCGCGGACCAGGATGTCTCGCTCCCAGTCAGACAAAACAACTTCTTTGCCCGCTTTGAGGACAATACAGTGCCACTGACACGGCCCGCTACCAAAACCTGCGGACTCTCCTTCACTGCAGCCATCGTGTAAACGTGTTAACCCTCGCAAGGCTGCTGGCCCAGACGGCATCCCCAGCCGCGTCCTCAGAGCATGCGCAGACCAGCTGGCTGGTGTGTTCACGGACATATTCAATCAATCCTTATCCCAGTCTGCTGTTCCCACATGCTTCAAGAGGGCCACCATTGTCCCTGTTCCCAAGAAAGCTAAGGTAACTGAGCTAAACGACTACCGCCCCGTAGCACTCACTTCCGTCATCATGAAGTGCTTTGAGAGATTAGTCAAGGATCATTTCACCTCCACCCTACCTGACGCACTAGACCCACTCCAATTTGCTTACCGCCCCAATAGGTCCACAGACGACGCAATTGCAACCACAGTGCACACTGCCCTAAACCATCTGGACAAGAGGAATACCTATGTGAGAATGCTGTTCATCGACTACAGCTCAGCATTTAACACCATAATACCCTCCAAACTCGTCATCAAGCTCGAGACCCTGGATCTCGACCCCGCCCTGTGCAACTGGCAACTGGACTTCCTGACGGGCCGCCCCCCAGGTGGTGAGGGTAGGTAACAACATCTCCACCCCGCTGATCCTCAACACTGGGGCCCCACAAGGGTGCGTTCTGAGCCCTCTCCTGTACTCCCTGTTCACCCACGCACGCCTCCAACTCAATCATCAAGTTTGCAGACGACACTACAGTGGTAGGCTTGATTACCAACAACGACGAGACGGCCTACAGGGAGGAGGTGAGGGCCCTCGGAGTATGGTGTCAAGAAAATAACCTCACATTCAATGTCAACAAAACAAAGGAGATGATCGTGGACTTCAGGAAACAGCAGAGGGAGCACTCCCCTATCCACATCGACGGGACAGTAGTGGAGAGGGTGGAGAGTTTTAAGTTCCTCGGTGTACACATCCCGGACAAACTGAAATGGTCCACCCACACAGACAGCGTGGTGAAGAAGGCGCAGCAGCGCCTCTTCAACCTCAGGAGGCTGAAGAAATTCGACTTGTCACCAAAAGCACTCAAACTTCTACAGATGCACATTCGAGAGCATCCTGTCGGGCTGTATCACCGCCTGGTACGGCAACTGCTCCGCCCACAACCGTAAGGCTCTCCAGAGGGTAGTGAGGTCTGCACAACGCATCACCGGGGGCAAACTACCTGCCCTCCAGGACACCTACACCACCCGATGTCACAGGAAGGCCATAAAGATCATCAAGGACAACAACCACCCGAGCCACTGCCTGTTCACCCCGCTATCATCCAGAAGGCGAGGTCAGTACAGGTGCATCAAAGCAGGGACCGAGAGACTGAAAAATAGCTTCTATCTCAAGGCCATCTGACTGTTAAACAGCCACCACTAACATTGAGTGGCTGCTGCCAACATACTGACTCAACTCCAGCCACTTTAATAATGTAACAATTGATGTAAAAAATGTATCACTAGCCACTTTAAACAATGCCACTTTTATATGTTTACATACCCTACATTACTCATCTCATATGTACAGTGGGGAGAACAAGTATTTGATAACCTGCAAAATCGACAGTGTTTCCTACTTACAAAGCATGTAGAGGTCTGTAATTTTTTATCATAGGTACACTTCAACTGTGAGAGACGGAATCTAAAGCAAAAAACCTGAAAATCACATTGTATGATTTTTAAGTAATCGATTTGCATTTTATTGCATGACATAAGTATTTGATACATCAGAAAAGCAGAACTTAATATTTGGTACAGAAACCTTTGTTTGCAATTACAGTGATAATACGTTTCCTGTAGTTCTTGACCAGGTTTGCACACACTGCAGCAGGGATTTTGGCCCACTCCTCCATACAGACCTTCTCCAGATCCTTCAGGTTTCGGGGCTGTCGCTGGGCAATACGGACTTTCAGCTCCCTCCAAAGATTTTCTATTGGGTTCAGGTCTGGAGACTGGCGAGGCCACTCCAGGACCTTGAGATGCTTCTTACGGAGCCACTCCTTAGTTGCCCTGGCTGTGTGTTTCGGGTCGTTGTCATGCTGGAAGACCCAGCCACGACCCATCTTCAATGCTCTTACTGAGGGAAGGAGGTTGTTGGCCAAGATCTCGCGATACATGGCCCCATCCATCCTCCCCTCAATACGGTGCAGTCGTCCTGTCCTCTTTGCAGAAAAGCATCCCCAAAGAATGATGTTTCCACCTCCATGCTTCACGGTTGGGATGGTGTTCTTGGGGTTGTACTCATCCTTCTTCTTCCTCCAAACACGGCGAGTGGAGTTTAGACCAAAAAGCTCTATTTTTGTCTCATTAGACCACATGACCTTCTCCCATTCCTCCTCTGGATCATCCAGATGGTCATTAGCAAACTTCAGACGGGCCTGGACATGCGCTGGCTTGAGCAGGGGGACCTTGCGTGCGCTGCAGGATTTTAATCCATGACGGCGTAGTGTGTTACTAATGGTTTTCTTTGAGACTGTGGTCCCAGCTCTCTTCAGGTCATTGACCAGGTCCTGCCGTGTAGTTCTGGGCTGATCCCTCACCTTCCTCATTATCATTGATGCCCCACGAGGTGAGATCTTTCATGGAGCCTCAGACCGAGGGTGATTGACCGTCATCTTGAACTTCTTCCATTTTCTAATAATTGCGCCAACAGTTGTTGCCTTCTCACCAAGCTGCTTGCCTATTGTCCTGTAGCCCATCCCAGCCTTGTGCAGGTCTACAATTCTATCCCCGATGTCCTTACACAGCTCTCTGGTCTTGGCCATTGTGGAAAGGTTGGAGTCTGTTTGATTGAGTGTGTGGACAGGTGTCTTTTATACAGGTAACGAGTTCAAACAGGTGCAGTGGAGAACACGAAGAAAAACTAACAGGTCTGTGAGAGCCGGAATTCTTACTGGTTGGTAGGTGATCAAATAGTTATGTCATGCAATAAAATGCAAATTAATTACTTAAAAATCATACAATGTGATTTTCTGGATTTTTGTTTTAGATTCCGTCTCTCACAGTTGAAGTGTACCTATAAAAATTACAGACCTCTACATGCTTTGTAAGTAGGAAAACCTGCAAAATCGTCAGTGTATCAAATACTTGTTCTCCCCACTGTATATACTGTACTCGATACAATCTACTGCATCGTGCCTATGCCGTTCTGTACCATCACTCATTCATATATTTGTATGTACATATTCTTCATTCCTTTACACTGTGTGTATAAGGTAGTTGTTGTGAAATTGTTAGGTTAGATTACTCGTCGGTTATTACTGCATTGTCGGAACTAGAAGCACAAGCATTTCGCTACACTCGCATTAACATCTGCTAACCATGTGTATGTGACAAATAAAATTTGATTTAGCTAGATGTTATTGTCTGTCTCACCCCTGTCTATGAGCGGCAGCGTACTGTCTTCATATCCTCCGTTGACCCGGGGCTGGGTGCTGTTAGGCGGGTTGAGGTTCACCATGAAGTCTGTCTTCTTCCAGCCATCCTTCTCCAGGGTCTTCCTCAACTCCTTATAGCCCCAAACTAACTGTAGTATCAGGCCTGCACCACGCACCTCTCGCTCTGACCGGTTCCTATCAGGAGAGAGAACTAGAGGACTCAGAAAGAGAAACAGCATCAAACAGAAAGAGGTGATTCAACTACACCACCACAGTCCACCCCGGGTGGAGGTCAACCCCCCCCCCCCCCAGTCCACCCCGGGTGGAGGTCAACTACATCTCTGGAGGGACGTGGCTCTTTTGGTTTTTGGTATTTCCTTTCAATTAGTGTCTAATTGATCAAAGGGAGAAACCCTGCAGACCCTCAGCCCACCAGAGATTGAGTTTGACACTCCTGTTCTACATCATCCTTACTGATGGATAGAGACACATGCACCTCTATTGGTCACACACACACACCAGCTTACCCGTCCTTATTGATGAGCACCAGTCTCTCGATGCCCTGCGAGGCTCTGAGGATCTTGGCAGCGTCCAGGCTGGAGCCCAGTACCTCATGAAGGGTGCTCAGTACAGACACCACCGTCTCCTCTGACAGAGCCCTCACAGGCTGGCTCTGACCCCCACCAGGCAGGTTGGATACCAGGTGGGGAACTGCATGTTTACCTACAGAGACAAGAGTTAGAGATATATAGCTATAGTATTTAATAACACAGGTTGGCTCAAAGAGAGGGAGAGAGGGAGAAAGAGAGGGAGAGCGAGAGAAATAGGGAGAGAAAAAAAGGTTCCACAGAAACAGTACTAACCGAGCAGGTCTCTGTTGCGAGCGTCGATAGCCAGGTTCCTCAGAGCTCCAGACATGGCCCTGACCACCCGGTCGTTCCCATGGGCCAACAGCTCTGTCATCATGGGAAGTCCCTTCTCCTGACGCAACAACGCACGGATATACCGCCCATACTGAGACACAGAGGGAATACATACAGATCAATGATTATTCTAGTGTATCTGTGTTCAGGAAGTGGACAGACTGTTTTGAGTACTAGACTGTGGTTTAATAAGGGTCTAGAAAGGTGGTGTCTTGGTTGGAGGTGGAGTTTGTGATTCTACTGTGGTTGACTTACGGTCCAGGTGTAAAGGGTTCTGTTAGAGGTCAAGTAAGGAGGCTGAAACGGATGTGTGGACCTGGTGGTGGTTGTGTTAAACTAACAGGCCGTGGTGTCTCAAGGTGTGTGGTGGTGTTGGGCCTGGTGGTGGTTGTGTTAAACTAACAGGCCGTGGTGTCTCAAGGTGTGTGGTGGTGCTGGGCCTGGTGGTGGTTGTATTAAACTAACAGGCCGTGGTGTCTCAAGGTGTGTGGTGGTGTTGGGCCTGGTGGTGGTTGTGTTAAACTAACAGGCCGTGGTGTCTCAAGGTGTGTGGTGGTGTTGGGCCTGGTGGTGGTTGTGTTAAACTAACAGGCCGTGGTGTCTCAAGGTGTGTGGTGGTGCTGGGCCTGGTGGTGGTTGTGTTAAACTAACAGCTGTGGTGTCTCAAAGTGTGTGGTGGTGTTGGGCCTGGTGGTGGTTGTGTTAAACTAACAGGCCGTGGTGTCTCAAGGTGTGTGGTGGTGTGGTTGACTCACGGTCCAGCGTCCGGCACACAGGTTCTGCACGGCTCCGGCGGAGGCTTCCAGCACGGTGGGGTTCTTACTCTCCTTCAGCAGAGAGGTGTAGACACGCACCACCTCCGGCTGGAACAACAACTCATAACCTGGACGGACACGGAGGGAGAGGTGTTAGAAACATGTAGACACGCACCACCTCCGTCTGGAACAACAACTCATAACCTGGACGGACACGGAGGGAGAGGTGTTAGATACATGTAGACACGCACCACCTCCGTCTGGAATAACAACTCATAACCTGGACGGACACGGAGGGAGAGGTGTTAGATACATGTAGACACGCACCACCTCCGTCTGGAACAACAACTCATAACCTGGACGGACACGGAGGGAGAGGTGTTAGATACATGTAGACACGCACCACCTCCGTCTGGAATAACAACTCATAACCTGGACGGACATGGAGGGAGAGGTGTTAGATACATGTAGACACGCACCACCTCCGTCTGGAATAACAACTCATAACCTGGACGGACACGGAGGGAGAGGTGTTAGATACATGTAGACACGCACCACCTCCGTCTGGAACAACAACTCATAACCTGGACGGACACGGAGGGAGAGGTGTTAGAAACATGAAGACACGCACCACCTCCGTCTGGAATAACAACTCATAACCTGGACGGACACGGAGGGAGAGGTGTTAGAAACATGTAGACACGCACCACCTCCGTCTGGAATAACAACTCATAACCTGGACGGACACGGAGGGAGAGGTGTTAGAAACATGAAGACACGCACCACCTCCGTCTGGAACAACAACTCATAACCTGGACGGACACGGAGGGAGAGGTGTTAGATACATGTAGACACCCACCACCTCCGTCTGGAATAACAACTCATAACCTGGACGGACACGGAGGGAGAGGTGTTAGAAACATGTAGACACGTACCACCTCCGTCTGGAACAACAACTCATAACCTGGACGGACACGGAGGGAGAGGTGTTAGAAACATGTAGAGACGTACCACCTCCGGCTGGAACAACAACTCATAACCTGGACGGACACGGAGGGAGAGGTGTTAGTAACATGTAGACACGCACCACCTCCGTCTGGAATAACAACTCATAACCTGGACGGACACGGAGGGAGAGGTGTTAGATACATGTAGACACGCACCACCTCCGTCTGGAATAACAACTCATAACCTGGACGGACACGGAGGGAGAGGTGTTAGAGACATGTAGACACGCACCACCTCCGTCTGGAATAACAACTCATAACCTGGACGGACACGGAGGGAGAGGTGTTAGATACATGTAGACACGCACCACCTCCGTCTGGAATAACAACTCATAACCTGGACGGACACGGAGGGAGAGGTGTTAGAAACATGAAGACACGCACCACCTCCGTCTGGAATAACAACTCATAACCTGGACGGACACGGAGGGAGAGGTGTTAGAAACATGTAGACACCCACCACCTCCGTCTGGAACAACAACTCATAACCTGGACGGACACGGAGGGAGAGGTGTTAGATACATGTAGACACGCACCACCTCCGTCTGGAACAACAACTCATAACCTGGACGGACACGGAGGGAGAGGTGTTAGAAACATGAAGACACGCACCACCTCCGGCTGGAATAACAACTCATAACCTGGACGGACACGGAGGGAGAGGTGTTAGAAACATGTAGACACCCACCACCTCCGTCTGGAATAACAACTCATAACCTGGACGGACACGGAGGGAGAGGTGTTAGTAACATGAAGACACGCACCACCTCCGTCTGGAACAACAACTCATAACCTGGACGGACACGGAGGGAGAGGTGTTAGAAACATGTAGAGACGTACCACCTCCGTCTGGAATAACAACTCATAACCTGGACGGACACGGAGGGAGAGGTGTTAGTAACATGTAGACACGCACCACCTCCGGCTGGAACAACAACTCATAACCTGGACGGACACGGAGGGAGAGGTGTTAGAAACATGTAGACACCCACCACCTCCGTCTGGAATAACAACTCATAACCTGGACGGACACGGAGGGAGAGGTGTTAGATACATGTAGACACCCACCACCTCCGTCTGGAATAACAACTCATAACCTGGACGGACACGGAGGGAGAGGTGTTAGATACATGTAGACACCCACCACCTCCGTCTGGAATAACAACTCATAACCTGGACGGACACGGAGGGAGAGGTGTTAGATACATGTAGACACGCACCACCTCCGTCTGGAATAACAACTCATAACCTGGACGGACACGGAGGGAGAGGTGTTAGAAACATGTAGACACGTACCACCTCCGTCTGGAATAACAACTCATAACCTGGACGGACACGGAGGGAGAGGTGTTAGTAACATGTAGACACCCACCACCTCCGGCTGGAATAACAACTCATAACCTGGACGGACACGGAGGGAGAGGTGTTAGAAACATGAAGACACGCACCACCTCCGTCTGGAATAACAACTCATAACCTGGACGGACACGGAGGGAGAGGTGTTAGAAACATGTAGAGACGTACCACCTCCGTCTGGAACAACAACTCATAACCTGGACGGACACGGAGGGAGAGGTGTTAGAAACATGTAGAGACGTACCACCTCCGTCTGGAACAACAACTCATAACCTGGACGGACACGGAGGGAGAGGTGTTAGATACATGTAGACACCCACCACCTCCGTCTGGAACAACAACTCATAACCTGGACGGACACGGAGGGAGAGGTGTTAGATACATGTAGACACGCACCACCTCCGTCTGGAATAACAACTCATAACCTGGACGGACACGGAGGGAGAGGTGTTAGAAACATGTAGACACCCACCACCTCCGTCTGGAATAACAACTCATAACCTGGACGGACACGGAGGGAGAGGTGTTAGTAACATGTAGACACGCACCACCTCCGTCTGGAATAACAACTCATAACCTGGACGGACACGGAGGGAGAGGTGTTAGTAACATGAAGACACGCACCACCTCCGTCTGGAACAACAACTCATAACCTGGACGGACACGGAGGGAGAGGTGTTAGAAACATGTAGACACCCACCACCTCCGTCTGGAATAACAACTCATAACCTGGACGGACACGGAGGGAGAGGTGTTAGAAACATGAAGACACGCACCACCTCCGTCTGGAACAACTCATAACCTGGACGGACACGGAGGGAGAGGTGTTAGAAACATGTAGAGACGTACCACCTCCGTCTGGAACAACAACTCATAACCTGGACGGACACGGAGGGAGAGGTGTTAGATACATGTAGACACGCACCACCTCCGGCTGGAACAACAACTCATAACCTGGACGGACACGGAGGGAGAGGTGTTAGAAACATGTAGAGACGTACCACCTCCGTCTGGAACAACAACTCATAACCTGGACGGACACGGAGGGAGAGGTGTTAGATACATGTAGACACGCACCACCTCCGGCTGGAACAACAACTCATAACCTGGACGGACACGGAGGGAGAGGTGTTAGAAACATGTAGACACCCACCACCTCCGTCTGGAACAACAACTCATAACCTGGACGGACACGGAGGGAGAGGTGTTAGAAACATGTAGACACCCACCACCTCCGTCTGGAATAACAACTCATAACCTGGACGGACACGGAGGGAGAGGTGTTAGAAACATGTAGACACGCACCACCTCCGTCTGGAACAACAACTCATAACCTGGACGGACACGGAGGGAGAGGTGTTAGATACATGTAGACACGTACCACCTCCGTCTGGAATAACAACTCATAACCTGGACGGACACGGAGGGAGAGGTGTTAGATACATGTAGACACGTACCACCTCCGTCTGGAACAACAACTCATAACCTGGACGGACACGGAGGGAGAGGTGTTAGTAACATGTAGACACGCACCACCTCCGTCTGGAACAACAACTCATAACCTGGACGGACACGGAGGGAGAGGTGTTAGATACATGTAGACACGTACCACCTCCGTCTGGAATAACAACTCATAACCTGGACGGACACGGAGGGAGAGGTGTTAGAAACATGAAGACACGCACCACCTCCGTCTGGAACAACAACTCATAACCTGGACGGACATGGAGGGAGAGGTGTTAGAAACATGTAGACACGCACCACCTCCGGCTGGAACAACAACTCATAACCTGGACGGACACGGAGGGAGAGGTGTTAGAAACATGTAGACACCCACCACCTCCGGCTGGAACAACTCATAACCTGGACGGACATGGAGGGAGAGGTGTTAGATACATGTAGACACGCACCACCTCCGTCTGGAACAACAACTCATAACCTGGACGGACACGGAGGGAGAGGTGTTAGAAACATGAAGACACGTACCACCTCCGTCTGGAATAACAACTCATAACCTGGACGGACACGGAGGGAGAGGTGTTAGAAACATGAAGACACGCACCACCGTCTGGAACAACTCATAACCTGGACGGACATGGAGGGAGAGGTGTTAGATACATGTAGACACCCACCACCTCCGTCTGGAACAACTCATAACCTGGACGGACATGGAGGGAGAGGTGTTAGATACATGTAGACACCCACCACCTCCGTCTGGAACAACTCATAACCTGGACGGACATGGAGGGAGAGGTGTTAGATACATGTAGACACCCACCACCTCCGTCTGGAACAACTCATAACCTGGACGGACATGGAGGGAGAGGTGTTAGTAACATGTAGACACCCACCACCTCCGGCTGGAATAACAACTCATAACCTGGACGGACATGGAGGGAGAGGTGTTAGATACATGTAGACACCCACCACCTCCGTCTGGAACAACTCATAACCTGGACGGACATGGAGGGAGAGGTGTTAGATACATGTAGACACCCACCACCTCCGTCTGGAACAACTCATAACCTGGACGGACACGGAGGGAGAGGTGTTAGATACATGTAGACACGCACCACCTCCGGCTGGAACAACAACTCATAACCTGGACGGACACGGAGGGAGAGGTGTTAGAAACATGTAGACACCCACCACCTCCGTCTGGAATAACAACTCATAACCTGGACGGACACGGAGGGAGAGGTGTTAGAAACATGAAGACACCCACCACCTCCGTCTGGAACAACAACTCATAACCTGGACGGACACGGAGGGAGAGGCGTTAGATACATGTAGACAGGCACCACCTCCGGCTGGATCAACAACTCATAACCTGGAGGGACACGGAGGGAGAGGTGTTAGATACATGTAGACACCCACCACCTCCGTCTGGAATAACTCATAACCTGGACGGACACGGAGGGAGAGGTGTTAGATACATGTAGACACGTACCACCTCCGTCTGGAACAACTCATAACCTGGACGGACACGGAGGGAGAGGTGTTAGAAACATGTAGACACGTACCACCTCCGTCTGGAACAACTCATAACCTGGACGGACACGGAGGGAGAGGTGTTAGAAACATGTAGACACGTACCACCTCCGTCTGGAACAACTCATAACCTGGACGGACACGGAGGGAGAGGTGTTAGATACATGTAGACACGCACCACCTCCGTCTGGAACAACAACTCATAACCTGGACGGACACGGAGGGAGAGGTGTTAGATACATGTAGACACGTACCACCTCCGTCTGGAACAACTCATAACCTGGACGGACACGGAGGGAGAGGTGTTAGAAACATGTAGACACGTACCACCTCCGTCTGGAACAACTCATAACCTGGACGGACACGGAGGGAGAGGTGTTAGATACATGTAGACACGCACCACCTCCGTCTGGAACAACTCATAACCTGGACGGACACGGAGGGAGAGGTGTTAGATACATGTAGACACGCACCACCTCCGTCTGGAACAACTCATAACCTGGACGGACACGGAGGGAGAGGTGTTAGAAACATGTAGACACGTACCACCTCCGTCTGGAATAACAACTCATAACCTGGACGGACACGGAGGGAGAGGTGTTAGATACATGTAGAGACGTACCACCTCCGTCTGGAACAACAACTCATAACCTGGACGGACACGGAGGGAGAGGTGTTAGATACATGTAGACACGCACCACCTCCGGCTGGAACAACAACTCATAACCTGGACGGACACGGAGGGAGAGGTGTTAGATACATGTAGACACCCACCACCTCCGTCTGGAACAACAACTCATAACCTGGACGGACACGGAGGGAGAGGTGTTAGAAACATGTAGACACGTACCACCTCCGTCTGGAACAACAACTCATAACCTGGACGGACACGGAGGGAGAGGTGTTAGATACATGTAGACACGCACCACCTCCGTCTGGAACAACAACTCATAACCTGGACGGACACGGAGGGAGAGGTGTTAGATACATGTAGACACCCACCACCTCCGTCTGGAATAACAACTCATAACCTGGACG
The DNA here is from genome assembly GCF_045679555.1 of Salvelinus alpinus. Lineage (NCBI taxonomy): Eukaryota > Metazoa > Chordata > Actinopteri > Salmoniformes > Salmonidae > Salvelinus > Salvelinus alpinus. Next base: position 77,135,420 of record NC_092091.1, on the reverse strand, counting down.
GACACGGAGGGAGAGGTGTTAGATACATGTAGACACCCACCACCTCCGTCTGGAACAACAACTCATAACCTGGACGGACACGGAGGGAGAGGTGTTAGAAACATGAAGACACGCACCACCTCCGTCTGGAACAACAACTCATAACCTGGACGGACACGGAGGGAGAGGTGTTAGATACATGTAGACACGTACCACCTCCGTCTGGAACAACTCATAACCTGGACGGACACGGAGGGAGAGGTGTTAGATACATGTAGACACGCACCACCTCCGTCTGGAACAACAACTCATAACCTGGACGGACACGGAGGGAGAGGTGTTAGATACATGTAGACACCCACCACCTCCGTCTGGAACAACAACTCATAACCTGGACGGACACGGAGGGAGAGGTGTTAGAAACATGAAGACACGCACCACCTCCGGCTGGAACAACAACTCATAACCTGGACGGACACGGAGGGAGAGGTGTTAGATACATGTAGACACGCACCACCTCCGTCTGGAACAACAACTCATAACCTGGACGGACACGGAGGGAGAGGTGTTAGAAACATGAAGAGACGCACCACCTCCGGCTGGAACAACAACTCATAACCTGGACGGACACGGAGGGAGAGGTGTTAGAAACATGAAGAGACGCACCACCTCCGGCTGGAACAACAACTCATAACCTGGACGGACACGGAGGGAGAGGTGTTAGAAACATGTAGAGACGTACCACCTCCGTCTGGAACAACAACTCATAACCTGGACGGACACGGAGGGAGAGGTGTTAGAAACATGTAGACACGCACCACCTCCGGCTGGAACAACAACTCATAACCTGGACGGACACGGAGGGAGAGGTGTTAGAAACATGTAGACACGCACCACCTCCGGCTGGAACAACAACTCATAACCTGGACGGACACGGAGGGAGAGGTGTTAGAAACATGTAGACACGCACCACCTCCGTCTGGAACAACTCATAACCTGGACGGACACGGAGGGAGAGGTGTTAGAAACATGAAGACACGCACCACCTCCGGCTGGAACAACAACTCATAACCTGGACGGACACGGAGGGAGAGGTGTTAGAAACATGTAGACACGTCTCCTTGTCTTCTCATTTACACCTGCACTGTTGCTGCATTCAGAAATCTCAGACTTCAGGGAGTTCAAGAGAACTGGGAGCTCGGGGGGGGGGTCACTTTGAACGGTCATCCAACTTGGAATTCCAAGTTAGAAACTCGGGCCTCCTCATAGAGCTCGGATGGCAGGTCATTAGGCTGGCTTAGCTTCACCTGGTCACTTCTTTCAGATCAGTACAACAGAGGAGTGGACAGGAGAAACATATTCCAGTCTACATGATGCCACTTTATACTGTGTTACCTTTGGCAGGTGTAGTCCTCTTTGGAATGTCAATCATATCGGCTCCGTCCTCATTTCTCCCTGCAACAGAACATCAGAACACTCAGAAACAGACGCACAGAACACTCAATAACCCCCTGCCCACACTGCGGTGCTCTAGAACCCCCTGCCCACACTACGGTGCTCTAGAACCCCCTGCCCGCTATGGTGCTCTAGAACCCCCTGCCCACACTACAGTGCTCTAGAACCCCCTGCCCACACTACAGTGCTCTAGAACCCCCTGCCCGTTATGGTGCTCCAGAACCCTCTGCCCGCTATGGTGCTCCAGAACCCTCTGCCCGCTATGGTGCTCCAGAACCCTCTGCCCGCTAAGGTGCTCCAGAACCCTCTGCCCGCTAAGGTGCTCCAGAACCCTCTGCCCGCTATGGTGCTCCAGAACCCTCTGCCCGCTATGGTGCTCCAGAACCCTCTGCCCGCTATGGTGCTCCAGAACCCCCTGCCCGCTATGGTGCTCCAGAACCCCCTGCCCGCTATGGTGCTCCAGAACCCCCTGCCCGCTATGGTGCTCCAGAACCCCCTGCCCGCTATGGTGCTCTAGAACCCCCTGCCCGCTATGGTGCTCTAGAACCCTCTGCCCGCTATGGTGCTCTAGAACCCCCTGCCCGCTATGGTGCTCCAGAACCCTCTGCCCGCTATGGTGCTCCAGAACCCTCTGCCCGCTATGGTGCTCTAGAACCCTCTGCCCGCTATGGTGCTCCAGAACCCTCTGCCCGCTATGGTGCTCTAGAACCCTCTGCCCGCTATGGTGCTCCAGAACCCCCTGCCCGCTATGGTGCTCTAGAACCCTCTGCCCGATATGGTGCTCTAGAACCCCCTGCCCGCTATGGTGCTCCAGAACCCTCTGCCCGCTATGGTGCTCCAGAACCCCCTGCCCGCTATGGTGCTCCAGAACCCCCTGCCCGCTATGGTGCTCCAGAACCCCCTGCCCGCTATGGTGCTCTGCTGCACACTGCCTCTCTTACACACATGCTGCACACTGCCTCTCTTACACACACCGTCCTCTAGGAGACGGCAGAGAGCATGACAATGCATGCATAGAGTTAGGAGACTGACATCATTAGCCAGTCCTAATTAATGCTCTAACCAGCAGACAAGCAGAGGTCAGAGAGTCAGAGCTTACCTTTAGAACACCAGTCATCTGTTCCACAGCAGACAGAAGGACAGCAGAATGAGGGAGGAATAAATGATAGGAGAGAGGATGATTTGAGTCAAGCGAGAACAGCAGCAGTGACCCAGCCACCAAGACACCTCCTCCCACCAAAGCACCAGCATAGATCAAATGTAGGATTAGATTAGAAACTATCGCAGCAAAAACACACCAACATGCACGCCAGCACAAAGACAAACCATCAAAAATAAAATGTCTGTTCACAAATAGAGAAACAAATCATTTCCATCACACAGACATCAGACACACAGACATTAAGGAGTGATACTGAACATTCTTTAGGATGGGGGTAAATAGCATTCAACATCCCAGGCCAACCACTGGTTCTCTGCTGTCTCTCTTTCCTGCTACACTGTCACTATACTGTGTACACTCACACACACTAAAGTCAACAATTGCATCACTCTCCATCTGCCTTCCTTCCACAGACAGATAATATAAACACTCTCAGACAGGCAAGACAGACAGGCACCCACACACTGACCTTTGCCCCTGCGGGAGCTGAAGCGGTTGGTCTTTCCAGTGGAGGGGGCGGGGCCCTGGTTGAGGGACATGGCTTCCTGGTAGCGCTCAGCGCCCGGCACCTCCCGGTGAACCTAAGGTCAAGTCAAGTTTACAATCATATAGTATAATATTGCTTATTTAAACACATGCTGCGAAACTTTGGTGCCTACTAAGTATTTTCTTTACCCCTCCGGCTTTGGGCTGATGTGTCAACATGTTGTTCATACATTCAGAATCTAGGAGCAGAATTACTGTCTTAACTCAATTAGCCACGAAATCCATAGTTTGAAAGTAACTTTTTCTGGGAACTATACTGCGCCATTATCCCTACATTGTCCCCCATGTGGGTCAGCCCACTAGGATTTCAAGTTCTAGCCAATGAGCTTCAGCCCCTCGCAATTTGAGTGACAGCTAGCAAGAGCACTGACGTTGTGCACATATCTATACATATGTGACGTAGTATGCAATTTTCAGGGACCACTTGTGGCTCGCTGGCGCTACTTTCAGAACTGTGAACAGTGTTGTCACGATGCCAGAATTTAAACTTCGATACAGATACCAGGTTAAGTATCACAACACTCGATACTGTACCAAAACAATACTGTACCAAAACGATACTGTGGCAAAAAAACGATACCATGGCACCTGATCCAGACACATCTTCGAGTTCAATATCATTACATTTTAAATGTCCGATTTTGTTCAAGGCATGTTATCACAAACAAGGTACTAAGGTAGTGAATTGACGTTAGCTTCAGCTGTAAGTTAGCAAGGAAAACTAGCCTACAAAGCTGGAAGCTACCGGTATCTTCTTGCACTGTAAAGTGTTCTAGTCTGTAATGGACATTGTTTTGCGATTAACAGTTTCTACATGCCGTGTTGCTTTATTCAAGTGTTAACTTCTGTGCAACATGGTGATGCAGCCGTTTCCCCAGGACAGGCTAGTGCTAGCCATGTTGATGCAGCCTCCCAGTGATGCAGTGTTTCCCCAGGACAGGCTAGTGCTAGCCATGGTGATGCAGCCTCCCAGTGATGCAGTGTTTCCCCAGGACAGGCTAGTGCTAGCCATGTTGATGCAGCCTCCCAGTGATACAGTGTTTCCCCAGGACAGGCTAGTGCTAGCCATGGTGATGCAGCCCAGCCTCCCAGTGATGCAGTGTTTCCCCAGGACAGGCTAGTGCTAGCCATGGTGATGCAGTGTTTCCCCAGGACAGGCTAGTGCTAGCCATGGTGATGCAGTGTTTCCCCAGGACAGGCTAGTGCTAGCCATGGGGAAGTGGAGCAGGTACCGGACTCTCACGCCATAAGGGGACCTCGGCTGCGCTGATAAACAAACGCGATCCTCTCTCAATCAGTAGACGACGTGACACTCATTTGACAGAAGCACCAAACATATTATTTTTATCGAGTACCGAACCCTTTGTCATGAGCTGGTATTGGAAAAAGTACAGAAGTTTGGGTATACCATGCGACACTAAGAACTACAGGCTAAAAAGTCTACAGAAGTACCAGAGAATCTCTTTAAAGTACAATTCAAAAGGTCACAACACATTACTAAAAAGGCAGGATGAAACACTGTAGAAAGAAACAGAAAGGAGAACAATATCAACTACAACAGTACCTGATAGGACAGATTCCTCAGCAGACACATACTGTTCTCTATCAGCTGGAGACAGAGAGAGAGGGTGTGGGAGGGAAAGAGAGAGGGTGTGGGAGGGAAAGAGAGAGGGTGAGGGAGGGCGAGAGAGAGAAAGGGATAAGAGGAAGGAAAAGGAGAACAGGATTAAAATACATGCGGACACACAATCAAAGTTCAGGATCGGAAGAAAAACAGCCTTGGGCCACACCTTGTTGTCCACGTCTTTCAGGTTGATCTGTGATTGGACGATGTACATGAGCGAGTCGACCAATCCTGTGCACTCTCTCAGCTTCCTCCTGGCCTCACTGCGCTCTGAGCTCACGTTCCTGTTTTAGAGAGTGCGGGAGAGAGAGGGGGGAGGAGAGGGAGAGAAGGGGTGTGTGAGAAAGCAAAAACAACAAGCAATACAGAAACAGAGGGGGACAGAATAAAATGGGCAGAGAGAGAGGGAGTGAGGGAGAGAGGAATGAGAGTGGCTACAATCAATGGCCACAATAGGATTCCAGCACACAACACAACCATTAGTAGGTAAACACTGAGTGGTCCTATGTCAGTGTGTTGCTTTCAGAGACTGAAAGAGTGTGGTCACGTCCCAAAAAGCACCCTATTCTCTATGTGGTGCACTAATGTTAGGGATGCCCATATAGGGGATAGGGGACCATTTAGGACGCAACCTGTGTTTGTTAAACTCCAGTCTAGTGAGGAGACAGTGAGATCGTAGATTAGGTTACTGGGCAAGTCATTGTGTTGTAGCCTGCCTTTAACAGAGACAGACACACCCACTGGAGAACACAGCACATTCCCACTCTGCCCTACCTTCTGGGAATTCCTCAGGCACACCTGTACAGACATGTACATACACACACAGCACTGCAAGACCAACAGACATGCACATACACACACACAGCACTGCAAGACCAGTCACTCATGGACTATACATGACTGTTTTAGGGCAGGCTGATACATCTTCAATACTGGTATGTATTTTTACAATACGGTCTATCATGATATTTTGATACAGCGCTAAGTTAAATGAAAAGTTTGACAAATTGGACGACATCACAGTCAGTTTGGTCCTAGCTTGGTTGAGTATAAAACCATCAGAATGGAAAAAGACCAATAAAATCATTAAGAATTCATTTGTTGCAATTCTACAGTCAATGTTGAAGCATAAAACATATTTACAACTTTTATTATTCAGAAACTTTAAAATACCGTAAAAAATGAGAAACATATTGTGATATGATATTATGGCCATATCACCCTCCTCTTTTTCCTCTCCCTGTACAATCCATCCCTCTCTCTCTCTCTCGCTCCCTCTCCGTACCTCAGGCAGCCAGCTGTGTTGGTGAGGGACGTCTCCCACTCCAGGTGTCGTGGTTTGAGGTTCTCCTCTCCTCCTGCCTCGTTCCCTCTCTCCCAGCCCGAGTGAGCTACCATCACCTCGTCTGAGAGGGCGTGCAGGGCGTGGTCAACGATCTCCATCTTCACTGAGTCGTGAGACGACAGGTTCCACAGCGTGCCTGAGGAAGAGGGTGACGGATCATCATCATCACCACACACTACCGTTTCCCACTTACCGCAGTAGTACACTAGTAGTACCATCAGTCGTAACCGCAGTAGTACCATCAGTCGTAACCGCAGTAGTACCATCAGTCGTAACCGCAGTAGTACCATCAGTCGTAACCGCAGTAGTACACTAGTCGTAACCGCAGTAGTACACTAGTCGTAACCGCAGTAGTACACTAGTCGTAACCGCAGTAGTACACTAGTCGTAACCGCAGTAGTACACTAGTCGTAACCGCAGTAGTACACTAGTCGTAACCGCAGTAGTACACTAGTCGTAACCGCAGTAGTACACTAGTCGTAACCGCAGTAGTACACTAGTCGTAACCGCAGTAGTACACTAGTCGTAACAGCAGTAGTACACTAGTAGTAACAGCAGTAGTACACTAGTAGTAACAGCAGTAGTACACTAGTAGTAACAGCAGTAGTACACTAGTAGTAACAGCAGTAGTACACTAGTAGTAACAGCAGTAGTACACTAGTAGTAACAGCAGTAGTACACTAGTCGTAACCGCAGTAGTATTACCTGTGATAGTATCAGTCAGGTCCTGGTCTCTGGTCTTCCTCAGCAGTCTGACCAGGGCCGGTACTCCATCACAGTTCTTGATGGCGATCTTATTGTCAGCGTCTCGTCCGTAAGAGATGTTTTTGAGCGCTCCGCAGGCGGCGTGGTGGACCTCCTTCTTAGGGTTGTCTAACATGGACACCAGGGATGGGATACCTTTCATACGACGGACATCTGTCTTCACCTGGAGGGGACGAGAAGGGAGGAGACGAGGGAGAGAGAAGGGAGGAGACGAGGGAGAGAGAAGGGAGGGGACGAGGGAGAGATAAGGGAGGGAACGAGGGAGAGAGAAGGGAGGGAACGAGAAGGGAGGGGACGAGGGAGAGAGAAGGGAGGGAACGAGGGAGAGAGAAGGGAGGGAACGGAGGTAGAGGGAACGGAGGTAGAGGGAAGGAGGGAGAGGTGTTAGTGGTTGTGTGTGGCTCTCATTCTGACATGAAAGACAGTAGCTAGGTAGCCCGCATCATGCCTGTGTTTATGACTAGATAAAGGGTGTGTGGGTAATCAAATCTAATTTTATTTGTCACACGCTTCGTAAACAACAAGTGTGGACTAACAGTGAAATGCTTACTTACGGGCCCTTCAACAATGCAGAGAGAAAGAAAATAGAAAAAATTATAGACAAGTAATAACACTTAATAACAAAAGTATATAAATACATAATGAGTAATGATAACTTGGCTATATACACGGGGTACCAGTACAGAGTGGATGTGCAGGGGTACGAGGTAATTGAGATAGATATGCAAGGGGCTGTAAAGCTGTGGGTGTGAAGGTGACGTGCTGCAGGTACCATTTGTGTATATAAAGGAAGTGTGTATAGATAAAGATATGACCGTGTCATTCTTAAAGGTGAGGTGGGTGCTACAGGTGTATATATTACCTTGTGTGTATTAAAGCCAAGTGTGTGTGTATGTGTGTGCGCGTGAGTGAGAGTGAATGTGTGGCATGGGAGAGAGAGAAGTGGGGGATGTTCTGCCCATGCAACCTAGATTTCTATGTAGCTAGTAACTTATGGGACCTGTGTGTGTGTTTGTAGTTGAGGGAGTGACTGACCATGAGAAGTGGGGAATGTATTTGTCAAATAGAATAAATGTTTATTAGTCACATGATTGGGCTAATGTTACGTCTACTCGCGCTCCTCCTCTCTGGCGCTCATTGTCACCAGTGTACTCATCATTACACACACCAGACACCATCGTTACGCGCACCTGCGCTTCATGATACTCACCTGGACTCCATCACCTTCTTGATTACCTCTAATACATCCGTCACTCCCTTTGGTTCATTCCCCAGGCGTTATTGTTTCTGTTTATACGTTCCATGTCTGTACACTACTTGTGTTTCTTGTTTTGTTCCATGTTGATTTATTTATTAAATTCCCTCCCTGAACCTGCTTCCTGATTATTAGCGTACACGTTACAGGTAAACAGATGTAGACTAACAGTGACCTGCTTACGGCCCTTCCCAACAATGCAGAGAGGGGAAAAAAGAGAAATAATAAACATGTGTGTGTGTTTATATTTGTCCAAGACAGGTTACATAAATACATGAAATGGCCATCTACAGTAACCAAATATCTTAATATCAAACATGACCCATTTACAATACTAATAAAAGTGTGTGTGTGTGTTCACGCATGCATTTCAATGAGTGCAGGTTGTGTCATTTGTGTGTGTGTTGATATCAGTTTTAAATGTATCGACTAGAATAGATTATGACATTGACGGACTTAAATAATTATTTATTGCTATTCGTCTTTTCTGATGAAAAACATCTAGTGCTCATTGTCAAGATCTCTGGTGCCATGGCTACTCTACTGGGGCCATGGCTACTCTACTGGGGCCATGGCTACTCTACTGGGGCCATGGCTACTCTACTGGGGCCATGGCTACTCTACTGGGGCCATGGCTACTCTACTGGGGCCATGGCTACTCTACTGGGGCCATGGCTACTCTACTGGGGCCATGGCTACTCTACTGGGGCCATGGCTACTCTACTGGGGCCATGGCTACTCTACTGGGGCCATGGCTACTCTACTGGGGCCATGGCTACTCTACTGGGGCCATGGCTACTCTACTGGGGCCATGGCTACTCTACTGGGGCCATGGCTACTCTACTGGGGCCATGGCTACTCTACTGGGGCCATGGCTACTCTACTGGGGCCATGGCTACTCTACTGGGGCCATGGCTACTCTACTGGGGCCATGGCTACTCTACTGGGGCCATGGCTACTCTACTGGGGCCATGGCTACTCTACTGGGGCCATGGCTACTCTACTGGGGCCATGGCTACTCTACTGGGGCCATGGCTACTCTACTGGGGCCATGGCTACTCTACTGGGGCCATGGCTACTCTACTGGGGCCAAAATGTGACTGTAGGTTTTCAGCAAATATAATTAGAGTTTACCCTATTCATCTATGGCAAAGATACTTATGCGTTTCCCCTTTCATCTGTGTCTGGTGTTCGCTAGATACTGGCTAGCTGGGTCTTCAGTCAGCATGGAACAAAGAGGGGGTCTCTTTCAAAACTCATACGCAGTTGTCAAGTCAACACGTGTCAGTGCTGCCGTGAACCACATCAAATACATTCTAAACGGGAGATGTATATAAAATATATAGAAATATATAATTAATGCAATTCCATAATTGATGCAACATTGTTTGAGGTTCTTTGTGTTTCACCACATTTGCTTGAGGTGATTTTACTGCAACACTGCATCCAAGTTGCTTGACAAAGGCTTTTCAAAGAGCTGTCAGTCAAGGCGAGCTCATGAATATAAGCTCCACGCCCACTCAGCCTGTCTTTTCAAACCTCCTGGTATTTAGCCAGGAGAGAAAAAGTGCTTTTCAGAATGACTGTTCAGCACTTTTAAATAATTGACTTTCTGGTTTCAGAATTTCTACAGACAAGCTGACTGCAGTGATAAGGTTCTAGAAGGAACACGGTGTGGCTCCAAGGAAGAAGCGGTGTGGTGGTTGAAGAAGCGGTGTGGTGGTTGAAGAAGCGGTGTGGTGGTTGAAGAAGCGGTGTGGTGGTTGAAGAAGCGGTGTGGTGGTTGAAGAAGCGGTGTGGTGGTTGAAGAAGCGGTGTGGTGGTTGAAGAAGCGGTGTGGTGGTTGAAGAAGCGGTGTGGTGGTTGAAGAAGCAGTGTGGTGGTTGTATTACCAGCAGACGGGTGCCGTCCTACGACGACACTCAGAGACTCATCCACTACATCAACATTTTGACAGATGTTCACGCGATGCCGCGCCCGGGATGGATTTAAGAGGCCGACATGTCAGACCTTCTGTGTGGCCCAAGTGCAAAACTTTGATGCGTGATCATGGTGAGTGCTTTCCTAAATCTTGATACTTATATTTGCATGGAACGTTGAACAGCTCAAACCAGTGGACCAGCGGCAAAGACTAATCAACGCCCACATGAACAAGAGAGACAGAGAGATGGTCAGTCTGTACTCTGGTGCCGTGCGGTCATATTGTCTAACGTTTCTCCTTTTAGTTGCTGCTTAGAGAGACCAGAGCTTACTCTGACCCATATTACCTCTCACCCCCTCCATCCCGTTCTCTTGTTTAGCTCTATTCAGAGGTAGTTTACTCGTTGTGACTGTCATGGGTGTCAGGTCCTGGGTTTGTGAGAGGGTCGTTTGGGCACATCTGCATGTGCTGTCCCCAGGATCGTGTGACATAGGGAAAATGTGTTTGAATATAGCCTAAACACATTCTCTGTGACATGAAATTATAAGATATATTATTTAACATGGCAACTGATTCATTATTTATCTTCCCAAGCCTCTCCGAATGGAATCTGACTTGGAAAGACAAAGTGTCACAACCATAATATGTGCAGGGACTACATGATGTGCACGTGTGTGTGTGTGTGTGTGTACATGTTCAAACACGTGCACGCCGCATGTAGTCTTTGCACATATGGTTGTGACCCTTAGTCTTTCCAAGTGTTTCTCTGTCATGTATGTGCACGTGTGAACATTAAGTGAATGCAGCCAATACATTCTGTTGCTTGTATGTGTACAAATGTGGTCACGTATACATGTGTACGCAACAACTATGTCGGTATAGTTAGAGCCAGATGGAATGTATATGTAGCGCGTATGTGTGAGAGAGAAAGAACATGTTACTGGATTTCATGTTTTGTGTTTTCGTATTCATTATTTGAATAAAGGTCTTAAAACGAACTGCAAACTTTGACCTAGTTTCTCTCAAAAACATGGTGTGGGGACTCAACATGTAATGACATGCAACTCGTTGGATATTTGGAGTAGAGAGACCATGTTGGCCTCCTTACAAAAGATACCATTCTCTTCTTTCCAGCACTGTCTAAAACTCCAAATGGTTTTGGGGTCAATGTGACTGATTATCATAGAGCAAGTCACATATTGCCTTGTCATTCTTAAAAAGGTGAGATATATATATATATATATAGGTCGCAGGTGCTGCAGGTGTATATATATTACCTTGTCGTTCTTAAAGGTGAGGTGCTGCAGGTGTATATATATTACCTTGTCGTTCTTAAAGGTGAGGTGCTGCAGGTGTATATATATTACCTTGTCGTTCTTAAAGGTGAGGTGCTGCAGGTGTATATATATTACCTTGTCGTTCTTAAAGGTGAGGTGCTGCAGGTGTATATACACTGCTCAAAAAAATAAAGGGAACACTTAAACAACACAATGTAACTCCAAGTCAATCACACTTCTGTGAAATCAAACTGTCCACTTAGGAAGCAACACTGATTGACAATAAATTTCACATGCTGTTGTGCAAATGGAATAGACAAAAGGTGGAAATTATAGGCAATTAGCAAGACACCCCCAAAAAAGGAGTGATTCTGCAGGTGGTGATCACAGACCACTTCTCAGTTCCTTTGCTTCCTGGCTGATGTTTTGGTCACTTTTGAATGCTGGCGGTGCTCTCACTCTAGTGGTAGCATGAGACGGAGTCTACAACCCACACAAGTGGCTCAGGTAGTGCAGTTCATCCAGGATGGCACATCAATGCGAGCTGTGGCAAAAAGGTTTGCTGTGTCTGTCAGCGTAGTGTCCAGAGCATGGAGGCGCTACCAGGAGACAGGCCAGTACATCAGGAGACGTGGAGGAGGCCGTAGGAGGGCAACAACCCAACAGCAGGACCGCTACCTCCGCCTTTGTGCAAGGAGGTGCACTGCCAGAGCCCTGCAAAATGACCTCCAGCAGGCCACAAATGTGCATGTGTCAGCATATGGTCTCACAAGGGGTCTGAGGATCTCATCTCGGTACCTAATGGCAGTCAGGCTACCTCTGGCGAGCACATGGAGGGCTGTGCGGCCCCACAAAGAAATGCCACCCCACACCATGACTGACCCATCGCCAAACCGGTCATGCTGGAGGATGTTGCAGGCAGCAGAACGTTCGCCACGGCGTCTCCAGACTCTGTCACGTCTGTCACATGTGCTCAGTGTGAACCTGCTTTCATTTGTGAAGAGCACAGGGCACCAGTGGTGAATTTGCCAATCTTGGTGTTCTCTAGCAAATGCCAAACGTCCTGCACGGTGTTGGGCTTTAAGCACAACCCCCACCTGTGGACGTCGGGCCCTCATACCACCCTCATGGAGTCTGTTTCTGACCGTTTGAGCAGACACATGCACATTTGTGGCCTGCTGGAGGTCATTTTGCAGGGCTCTGGCAGTGCACCTCCTTGCACAAAGGCGGAGGTAGCGGTCCTGCTGCTGGGTTGTTGCCCCTCCTACGGCCTCCTCCACGTCTCCTGATGTACTGGCCTGTCTCCTGGTAGCGCCTCCATGCTCTGGACACTACGCTGACAGACACAGGAAACCTTTTTGCCACAGCTCGCATTGATGTGCCATCCTGGATGAACTGCACTACCTGAGCCACTTGTGTGGGTTGTAGACTCCGTCTCATGCTACCACTAGTGAGAGCACCGCCAGCATTCAAAAGTGACCAAAACATCAGCCAGGAAGCATAGGAACTGAGAAGTGGTCTGTGGTCACCACCTGCAGAATCACTCCTTTTTTGGGGGTGTCTTGCTAATTTCCTATAATTTCCACCTTTTGTCTATTCCATTTGCACAACAGCATGTGAAATTTATTGTCAATCAGTGTTGCTTCCTAAGTGGACAGTTTGATTTCACAGAAGTGTGATTGACTTGGAGTTACATTGTGTTGTTTAAGTGCTCCCTTTATTTTTTTGAGCAGTGTATATTACCTTGTCGTTCTTAAAGGTGAGGTGCTGCAGGTGTATATATATTACCTTGTCGTTCTTAAAGGTGAGGTGCTGCAGGTGTATATATATTACCTTGTCGTTCTTAAAGGTGAGGTGCTGCAGGTATGCGGCAGCATTGCTCTTGACGGGGTCCAGTCTGTAGTTGAGCATGGCGATGACCTCCGGCAGCTCCGGCTGTCTCCAGGAAGTGGCGGGGCCTTTCCTCAGGGTACTGGCCAATCAGGTAAGAGAATATATACAACACTTTCATCCAAAGCGACTTACAGTAGTGCAGGCAAATTCCAAATCTGGACCTTGAATCCAGTTTCACTGTTAAATATCATTCCTCCCCTGTAATTAGGGACTGACTTAGACCTGGGACCCCAGGTGGGTACAATTCATTATCAGGTAGAACAGAAAAACAGCAGTGGTCCGGACCAGTCCTAAAATTTACTTTTTGGTCCACCAGCCACTGTGGCAAGTAGATTTAAAGATCTACCAGCCACTCAGTTTTTTTTACCATCCAAAATATTTTCTCCCGTAAATTATATCCAACACGGATGAGCACGCTTTGTAATGTTTCTAAAACAATAAATGTATTACTGTTAAGAAGTAATGTGGTATATTGTTTAATTTCATTTTTTGTGACCTGACACTTAACAAAAATGATCCCTTGCCCCTTTAAGGACGGGAGGTTACCGTGGTAACGCGACTGGAGTCATGTTTGTCCTGTGAGATTGAGTCTGACAAGCAGCAGCCTTGTCTTCTCTTTCCTAGCAGTTGAAACTCAAACATTGAAAAACAACCTAGCTTGTGAACAAAACAAATATAAATAGCCAGGAAACACAAGGACAAAGTCTTACTTCAGTAGACTTCATCTTCAAGTAAATTGGACCAACGTTTATGCCTGTGCACAAAGCTTCTAAAAATGAATCTTTCACTCAGCTCCTGACGTGCACACAGTGCGAGGTGGAATAGTCTATAAGATTCGTAGTTCTTTGACTTTGTGGGATTCATTTACCAGCTATGAAACAAAAACTGCAGAAATATTTTGAAAATAGCTACTGCAGCATTAAATCATACTAAACTATTTTTATTCACAAATGTGAGTGACATGCTGGCACTGTGGAACCCTGGCCACCCACCAACATGGCTGGTGAAACAGACATCTGACCCACCAATGACAAAATGTACCCGCGTTTGGCAGGTGGTGGGTGTTCATTTTAAGCCCTGGTCCGGACCTGCAGGCTTGGATGTGAATACCCCTGATATATCTACAATACGCCACCAAGGAGTCTCACCTGTCCAATGAGGCCATGCTACCCCTCTCTCCCTGGGCCAGGGGTGCGCCTCCCCAGTAGTACATGTCCCCTGCTCCACTCATGTCTCCATCCAGAGTCCCTTCATAGCTCCTGGGAGGGGAGAGAAGAGGTAAGGGGATAATAGTATGGAGTGGACACTACACTGGTAGGGGTTAGTAGGGAGTGGACACTACATTGGTAGGGGTTAGTAGGGAGTGGACACTACACCGGTAGGGGTTAGTAGGGAGTGGACACTACACCGGTAGGGGTTAGTAGGGAGTGGACACTACACCGGTAGGGGTTAGTAGGGAGTGGACACTACACCGGTAGGGGTTAGTAGGGAGTGGACACTACACCGGTAGGGGTTAGTAGGGAGTGGACACTACACCGGTAGGGGTTAGTAGGGAGTGGACACTACACCGGTAGGGGTTAGTAGGGAGTGGACACTACACCGGTAGGGGTTAGTAGGGAGTGGACACTACACCGGTAGGGGTTAGTAGGGAGTGGACACTACACTGGTAGGGGTTAGTAGGGAGTAGACACTACACTGATAGGGGTTAGTAGGGAGTAGACACTACACTGATAGGGGTTAGTAGGGAATAGACACTACACTGATAGGGGTTAGTAGGGAGTAGACACTACACTGGTAGGGGTTAGTAGGGAGTAGACACTACACTGGTAGGGGTTAGTAGGGAGTAGACACTACACTGGTAGGGGTTAGTAGGGAGTGGACACTACACTGATAGGGGTTAGTAGGGAGTGGACACTACACTGATAGGGGTTAGTAGGGAGTGGACACTACACTGGTAGGGGTTAGTAGGGAGTGGACACTACACTGGTAGGGGTTAGTAGGGAGTGGACACTACATTGGTAGGGGTTAGTAGGGAGTGGACACTACACTGGTAGGGGTTTGTAGGGAGTGGACACTACACTGGTAGGGGTTAGTAGGGAGTGGACACTACACTGACTGAATAAACAACCAGGGATACAGAGAAGGAGACCAGACATTACTGCACACACTCCCTCCACACACACTGGGGCATGTACCCTGTCCTGCGGGGCGGTCCGTGGTTGAAGGCTTGTTGGTTGCGTGGTACTGTTCCGTAGTGGATGGCCGGTCCCATGCCGTAGTCTGCCTCGTCATATCCCAGACTCCTCTGGTCATCCTCCAGACCGTACGGCTCCGGGACAAACCTCTGCATCCCAGACAGCTCCAACGCACTGCCCATACGACCCACCTGACAATACAATATCATCATGTTAATACACACTCTGCAGTCCAGACAGCTCCAACACACTGCCCATACGACCCACCTGACAATACAATATCATCATGTTAATACACACTCTGCAGTCCAGACAGCTCCAACACACTGGTCATACGACCCACCTGACAATACAATATCATCATGTTAATACACACTCTGCATCCCAGACAGCTCCAACACACTGCCCATACGACCCACCTGACAATACAATATCATCATGTTAATACACACTCTGCATCCCAGACAGCTCCAACACACTGCCCATACGACCCACCTGACAATACAATATCATCATGTTAATACACACTCTGCAGTCCTGACAGCTCCAACACACTGGTCATACGACCCACCTGACAATACAATATCATCATGTTAATACACACTCTGCAGTCCTGACAGCTCCAACACACTGGTCATACGACCCACCTGACAATACAATATCATCATGTTAATACACACTCTGCAGTCCTGACAGCTCCAACACACTGGTCATACGACCCACCTGACAATACAATATCATCATGTTAATACACACTCTGCAGTCCAGACAGCTCCAACACACTGGTCTTACGACCCACCTGACAATACAATATCATCATGTTAATACACACTCTGCAGTCCAGACAGCTCCAACACACTGGTCATACGACCCACCTGACAATACAATATCATCATGTTAATACACACTCTGCATCCCAGACAGCTCCAACACACTGCCCATACGACCCACCTGACAATACAATATCATCATGTTAATACACACTCTGCATCCCAGACAGCTCCAACACACTGGTCATACAACCCACCTGACAATACAATATCATCATGTTAATACACACTCTGCAGTCCAGACAGCTCCAACACACTGGTCTTACGACCCACCTGACAATACAATATCATCATGTTAATACACACTCTGCATCCCAGACAGCTCCAACACACTGCCCATACGACCCACCTGACAATACAATATCATCATGTTAATACACTCTGCAGTCCAGACAGCTCCAACACACTGGTCTTACGACCCACCTGACAATACAATATCATCATGTTAATACACACTCTGCAGTCCAGACAGCTCCAACACACTGCCCATACGACCCACCTGACAATACAATATCATCATGTTAACACACACTCTGCATCCCAGACAGCTCCAACACACTGGTCTTACGACCCACCTGACAATACAATACCATCATGTTAATACACACTCTGCAGTCCAGACAGCTCCAACACACTGGTCTTACGACCCACCTGACAATACAATATCATCATGTTAATACACACTCTGCAGTCCTGACAGCTCCAACACACTGCCCATACGACCCACCTGACAATACAATATCATCATGTTAATACACACTCTGCAGTCCTGACAGCTCCAACACACTGGTCTTACGACCCACCTGACAATACAATATCATCATGTTAATACACACTCTGCATCCCAGACAGCTCCAACACACTGCCCATACGACCCACCTGACAATACAATATCATCATGTTAATACACACTCTGCATCCCAGACAGCTCCAACACACTGGTCTTACGACCCACCTGACAATACAATATCATCATGTTAATACACACTCTGCAGTCCAGACAGCTCCAACACACTGCCCATACGACCCACCTGACAATACAATATCATCATGTTAATACACACTCTGCAGTCCAGACAGCTCCAACACACTGGTCATACAACCCACCTGACAATACAATATCATCATGTTAATACACACTCTGCAGTCCAGACAGCTCCAACACACTGCCCATACGACCCACCTGACAATACAATATCATCATGTTAATACACACTCTGCAGTCCAGACAGCTCCAACACACTGGTCATACAACCCACCTGTGGCTGTGCTGCGTATGGGTCCAGCTGGTTCCTGCTGATGGCTCTGTATCCTGAGTCCAGGGTCCGGTACCCATCAGCTGGCCTGGAGGAGAGGAGAAGTAGAGAGGATAGAAGAGTTGAGGGAGAAAGGAGAGGATATACCCGTTGTCTCCCAACTCTACGTCTATGGTTAAAGAGACAACAGATCCTACCTGTAGCGGTCGTCCATGCGCGCTCCCCTGCTCAGGCTGGCGTAGGTCTCCCCTATGGAGGGAGGAGGGCCCTGGCGATAGTCCTCGTACCCCCCCGGGGGTCCGTAGTGGTAGTTTCGGGGCACGGTGTTGGTGGGGTAATCCATGGGAGGACCTGGCTGTCTGTAGACCCGCTCCATGGGGGTGGTGTAACCCCCTACACCTGTCATAGACCCCCCTCCATCCAGGGAGAGGTTGTCAGACACAGAGGGGATGACTGTACGAGTCATGGTAGTCTTCACTACCTTCTTTACCTGGGGAGAGGGGGAGGAGATGACAGTATGAGTCAGGGGAGAGAGGTTAGTGTCAGACACAGAGGAGATGACAGTACGAGTCAGGGGAGAGAGAGGTTAGTGTCAGACACGAAGGAGATGACAGTACAAGTCAGGGGAGAGAGGTTAGTGTCAGACACAAAGGAGATGACAGTATGAGTCAGGGGAGAGGTTAGTGTCAGACGCGGAGGAGATGACAGTACGAGTCAGGGGAGAGAGGTTAGTGTCAGACATGGAGGAGATGACAGTACGAGTCAGGGGAGAGAGGTTAGTGTCAGACACGGAGGAGATGACAGTACGAGTCAGGGGAGAGAGAGGTTAGTGTCAGACACAGAGGAGATGACAGTATGAGTCAGGGGAGAGGTTAGTGTCAGACGCGGAGGAGATGACAGTACGAGTCAGGGGAGAGAGGTTAGTGTCAGACATGGAGATGACAGTACGAGTCAGGGGAGAGAGGTTAGTGTCAGACACGGAGGAGATGACAGTACGAGTCAGGGGAGAGAGAGGTTAGTGTCAGACACAGAGGAGATGACAGTATGAGTCAGGGGAGAGGTTAGTGTCAGACGCGGAGGAGATGACAGTACGAGTCAGGGGAGAGAGGTTAGTGTCAGACATGGAGATGACAGTACGAGTCAGGGGAGAGAGGTTAGTGTCAGACATGGAGACGACATGAGTCAGGGGAGGGGTAGAGAGGTTGGAGAGGAAAAGGAGGGGAGAAAAAGATAAGTGAGAGAAAGTAAGGGGTGTGGAGGCAGAAAAAGTCAGTCAATTAGCTAATGTCATTCACAATCCTCAAGTGTCAACTGTGTGTGTGTGTGTGTGTGTGTGTGTGTGTGTGTTTTTAGTAAAGGTAGTACCGTAGTTTCTGTGCGGCGCGTGGTGCCATCTTCGCTGGTTTCCACGGAGATGACGGGGGGCACCTCGTGAGGGTCCTCCTCCACGGTAACCGTCTCCTGGACAACTTGACCAGGCTCCATCCTGTACTGAAGAACGGAGACAGACCCCGTTACACACACACAATTTATCACACACACACACACACACAAATCCACACTAGCGAACTTAATTAACACAGGTGAACACATCACACACACACACAGATACATAAAGACAGTCACACAACTGACAAAGAGGAAGACATATTCCGGTACACACACACACAGCTTACATGTGTCCCGTTGACGTATCCCTCGTTCAGTGTGAGCCTCTCTATGTCCGCATCACAAGAAACACGCCCATTCTGTAGAGCGGAGGGGAAGACAGGAGTTGTTTACACAAGTGGACAGAGAGTGTGTGTGTGTGTGTCAACCGCAGGGCCAGGAGGAGCAGAGGTATTCCAAACATTCAGAGGAGCAGGTTAACGCAGGACACAGAGAGAATGTCATGACATCAGAGCCCCAGGCTCCACCACTATCCATTCTGTCAACCCCAGACAACACCACTATCCATTCAGTCAACCCCAGACAACACCACTATCCCATTCAGTCAACCCCAGACAACACCACTATCCCATTCAGTCAACCCCAGACAACACCACTATCCCATTCAGTCAACCCCAGACAACACCACTATCCCATTCAGTCAACCCAGACAACACCACTATCCCATTCAGTCAACCCCAGACAACAGGCAACACCACTATCCCATTCAGTCAACCCCAGACAACACCACTATCCCACTCAGTCAACCCCAGACAACAGACAACACCACTATTCCAGTCAGTCAACCCCAGACAACAGGCAACACCACTATCCCATTCAGTCAACCCCAGACAACAGGCAACACCACTATCCCATTCAGTCAACCCCAGACAACAGGCAACACCACTATCCCATTCAGTCAACCCCAGACAACAGACAACACCACTATCCCATTCAGTCAACCCCAGACAACACCACTATCCCATTCAGTCAACCCCAGACAACACCACTATCCCATTCAGTCAACCCCAGACAACACCACTATCCCATTCAGTCAACCCCAGACAACACCACTATCCCATTCAGTCAACCCCAGACAACACCACTATCCCATGCAGTCAACCTCAAACAGGCAACACCACTATCCCATTCAGTCAACCCCAGACAACAGGCAACACCACTATCCCATTCAGTCAACCCCAGACAACACCACTATCCCATTCAGTCAACACCACTATCCCATTCAGTCAACCCCAGACAACACCACTATCCCATTCAGTCAACCCCAGACAACACCACTATCCAATTCAGTCAACCCCAGACAACAGGCAACACCACTATCCCATTCAGTCAACCCAGTCAACACCACTATCCCATTCAGTCAACCCCAGACAACAGGCAACACCACTATCCCATTCAGTCAACCCAAGCAACACCACTACCCCATTCAGTCAACCCCAGGCAACACCACTATCCCATTCAGTCAACCCCAGACAACACCACTATCCCATTCAGTCAACCCCAGACAACACCACTATCCCATTCAGTCAACCCCAGACAACACCACTATCCCATTCAGTCAACCCCAGACAACACCACTATCCCATTCAGTCAACCCAAGCAACACCACTACCCCATTCAGGCAACCCCAGACAACACCACTATCCCATTCAGTCAACACCACTATCCCATTCAGTCAACCCCAGACAACACCACTATCCCATTCAGTCAACCCCAGACAACACCACTATCCAATTCAGTCAACCCCAGACAACAGGCAACACCACTATCCCATTCAGTCAACCCAGTCAACACCACTATCCCATTCAGTCAACCCCAGACAACAGGCAACACCACTATCCCATTCAGTCAACCCAAGCAACACCACTACCCCATTCAGTCAACCCCAGGCAACACCACTATCCCATTCAGTCAACCCCAGACAACACCACTATCCCATTCAGTCAACCCCAGACAACACCACTATCCCATTCAGTCAACCCCAGACAACACCACTATCCCATTCAGTCAACCCCAGACAACACCACTATCCCATTCAGTCAACCCCAGACAACACCACTATCCCATTCAGTCAACCCCAGACAACACCACTATCCCATTCAGTCAACCCAGACAACACCACTATCCCATCAGTCAACCCCAGACAACAGGCAACACCACTATCCCATTCAGTCAACCCCAGACAACACCACTATCCCACTCAGTCAACCCCAGACAACACCAATATTCCAGTCAGTCAACCCCAGACAACAGGCAACACCACTATCCCATTCAGTCAACCCCAGACAACAGGCAACACCACTATCCCATTCAGTCAACCCCAGACAACAGGCAACACCACTATCCCATTCAGTCAACCCCAGACAACAGGCAACACCACTATCCCATTCAGTCAACCCAAGCAACACCACTACCCCATTCAGTCAACCCCAGGCAACACCACTATCCCATTCAGTCAACCCCAGACAACACCACTATCCCATTCAGTCAACCCCAGACAACACCACTATCCCATTCAGTCAACCCCAGACAACACCACTATCCCATTCAGTCAACCCCAGACAACACCACTATCCCATTCAGTCAACCCCAGACAACACCACTATCCCATTCAGTCAACCCCAGACAACACCACTATCCCATTCAGTCAACCCAGACAACACCACTATCCCATCAGTCAACCCCAGACAACAGGCAACACCACTATCCCATTCAGTCAACCCCAGACAACACCACTATCCCACTCAGTCAACCCCAGACAACACCAATATTCCAGTCAGTCAACCCCAGACAACAGGCAACACCACTATCCCATTCAGTCAACCCCAGACAACAGGCAACACCACTATCCCATTCAGTCAACCCCAGACAACAGGCAACACCACTATCCCATTCAGTCAACCCCAGACAACAGGCAACACCACTATCCCATTCAGTCAACCCCAGACAACACCACTATCCCATTCAGTCAACCCCAGACAACACCACTATCCCATTCAGTCAACCCCAGACAACACCACTATCCCATTCAGTCAACCCCAGACAACACCACTATCCCATTCAGTCAACCCCAGACAACACCACTATCCCATTCAGTCAACCCCAGACAACACCACTATCCCATGCAGTCAACCTCAAACAGGCAACACCACTATCCCATTCAGTCAACCCCAGACAACAGGCAACACCACTATCCCATTCAGTCAACCCAAGCAACACCACTACCCCATTCAGTCAACCCCAGACAACACCACTATCCCATTCAGTCAACACCACTATCCCATTCAGTCAACCCCAGACAACACCACTATCCCATTCAGTCAACCCCAGACAACACCACTATCCAATTCAGTCAACCCCAGACAACAGGCAACACCACTATCCCATTCAGTCAACCCAGTCAACACCACTATCCCATTCAGTCAACCCCAGACAACAGGCAACACCACTATCCCATTCAGTCAACCCAAGCAACACCACTATCCCATTCAGTCAACCCCAGGCAACACCACTATCCCATTCAGTCAACCCCAGACAACAGGCAACACCACTATCCCATTCAGTCAACCCCAGACAACAGGCAACACCACTATCCCATTCAGTCAACCCAAGCAACACCACTACCCCATTCAGTCAACCCCAGACAACACCACTATCCCATTCAGTCAACCCCAGACAACACCACTATCCCATTCAGTCAACCCCAGACAACACCACTATCCCATTCAGTCAACAGGCAACACCACTATCCCATTCAGTCAACCCAGTCAACACCACTATCCCATTCAGTCAACCCCAGACAACAGGCAACACCACTATCCCATTCAGTCAACCCAAGCAACACCACTACCCCATTCAGTCAACCCCAGACAACACCACTATCCCATTCAGTCAACCCCAGACAACACCACTATCCCATTCAGTCAACACCACTAGCCCATTCAGTCAACAACAGGCAACACCACTATCCCATTCAGTCAACAACAGGCAACACCACTATCCCATTCAGTCAACCCCAGACAACACCACTATCCCATTCAGTCAACAACAGTCAACACCACTAGCCCATTCAGTCAACACCACTAGCCCATTCAGTCAACAACAGACAACACCACTATCCCATTCAGTCAACAACAGGCAACACCACTATCCCATTCTGTCAACCCCAGACATTTAAGCAGAAATACAGTAAGTACAGAGTAGACAAACAATCCAACAATTGATGAAGCGAATGAAAAAAAGATGAATGGATGGACAGAATGGGTGAGTCATGGAGGAGGATGAGAGACCGGTTCAGAGCAACACTGCAGCCAGCAAGACAGAAAGAGCCTCAGAGAGAGCAGGGCGTGTGAGAACCTGTCAGTGGGTTGTCAGTTGGCTGTGTGTGTGTCTGTCTCAGTGGGGTTCTCAATGTGTGTGTGTGTGTGTGTGTGTGTGTGTGTGTGTGTGTGAGATTTGTAAACAGGGTGAAGACCAGGCACATTCCAACCCTGTCTGTTCTCCAGAGATACAACACTGACTGACCAGACCAACCCTGAGAGACGAGACTACGTGTTTTACGTGTGGTGTGTTAATCAAATGCCTGAGGTGGTAAAATGACACACCTCAGTGTGTTTTCTTACCAGACAGTGTGCGTTGACAAGTAATCTAAAGCTATGTGGTCACTACGTCCAGATAGGGAAGCCTGACACAGTCAGACACTAAGCAGGAAGTGGACATGGTAAACAGTAACCTAGACCAGGGATTGGACAAAACCCAACCGGTTATGAATCAACGTGCAGCGGTATACTATTTGTAAAAAATAAAGTGTATTTCCCTCCACTGTTTTCCCTTCTGCTCAGTGTACACATGCAGCTCTTCCTTCAGAATAGCACCAACAATGACATTCAGTAGCTACTAGCGGTGCTTGTATAACGTTGAGCTGGATTTGCCTGTCTTTGCCATTGGTTTATTTTCATTTTTACACGTTAGCATTTAGCTAACAGCTAACATTCTCAAACTAAATACTGCAATTCTACTATCTGAACGATCTGTAATATTCTGACCACAGGATCAGCCATGGACTGGGATCATTAACACTGAAAATACGATATACCGTAATGTTTTATCACACATGAGCCTTAGGAATGTCTTCTAGCCAGGTTTATAATATGACATTTCTCTCTAGCCTATATGAGAATTTCACATGCAACACCGAACTGCCACAAAAACAATTGTACCACAAGTCTGCTGCAATGCGTAACTGCAAAAACAACCAGAGGTGGGACCAGGCTACCTTCACATGGCATGCACATCCCCAGAGATGACCTGGGGGGAGTTAGACACAAGGCTGGGACCAGGCTACCTTCACATGGCATGCACATCCCCAGAGATGACCTGGGGGGAGTTAGACACAAGGCTGGGACCAGGCTACCTTCACATGGCATGCACATCCCCAGAGATGACCTGGGGGGAGTTAGACACAAGGCTGGGACCAGGCTACCTTCACATGGCATGAACATCCCCAGAGATGACCTGGGGGGAGTTAGACACAAGGCTGGGACCAGGCTACCTTCACATGCCATGCACATCCCCAGAGATGACCTGGGGGGAGTTGGACACAAGGCTGGGACCAGGCTACCTTCACATGGCATGAACATCCCCAGAGATGACCTGGGGGGAGTTGGACACAAGGCTGGGACCAGGCTACCTTCACATGGCATGCACATCCCCAGAGATGACCTGGGGGGAGTTAGACACAAGGCTGGGACCAGGCTACCTTCACATGGCATGAACATCCCCAGAGATGACCTGGGGGGAGTTAGACACAAGGCTGGGACCAGGCTACCTTCACATGGCATGAACATCCCCAGAGATGACCTGGGGGGAGTTAGACACAAGGCTGTTTCCACCATGGCCTGGGACAGAGGCCAGACTGACAGCATTAGGGATGGAAGCGGACGGTCATGATAGGGCGGACCAATGATGGCTACAGGAAGGGTTGACCAATGATGGAACGAGACAGGACGACGGTAAGCCGTTTGGGGTGAGGCAATGGGTGACACCATGGGGGCCAGGATTGCAAAATTCACAGGTTTTCCGGAAATCCTCCAATTTCCTGCTTATTCCCTCCTGGAAGATATCGGAATGTTGCAACCCCAACGGCAGCTATGGAGGCGACGGCATGGATAGTTACAAGGACGGTTAAACGTGATGAAACAAGGTAGGACGAAGTGATGGAATGTGTGATACCATGATGGCTATGGGGGTGATGGATGATCCCATGAATACTATGGGGGTGATGGATGATCCCATGAATACTATGGGGGTGATGGATGATCCCATGGGGGCGAGGGCTTTACCTGTAGATTGGGGGGAGGGCGTGGGAGGGTGCCTCCGCACCTCCTCTCCTCCTCCAGAGCGCGAGTCAGACGCTCAAACTGACGCTCCTGCTCCCGCACGGAGGCCAGGAGAGAGGCTGCACTCTCACACTGCTCCATTCACACTGAGTAGAGAGGACAGGACAGGGTTCAACCACCTAGCACCACACTGAGTAGAGAGGACAGGACAGGGTTCAACCACCTAGCACCACACTGAGTAGAGGACAGGACAGGGTTAAACATCCTAGCACCACACGGAGTAGAGGACAGGACAGGGTTAAACATCCTAGCACCACACTGAGTAGAGGACAGGACAGGGTTAAACATCCTAGCACCACACTGAGTAGACAGGACAGGGTTAAACATCCTAGCACCACACTGAGTAGACAGGACAGGGTTCAACCACCTAGCACCACACTGAGTAGAGGACAGGACAGGGTTAAACCACCTAGCACCACACTGAGTAGAGAGACAGGACAGGGTTCAACCACCTAGCACCACACTGAGTAGAGAGGACAGGACAGGGTTAAACATCCTAGCACCACACGGAGTAGAGGACAGGACAGGGTTAAACATCCTAGCACCACACGGAGTAGAGGACAGGACAGGGTTAAACATCCTAGCACCACACTGAGTAGAGGACAGGACAGGGTTAAACATCCTAGCACCACACGGAGTAGAGGACAGGACAGGGTTAAACATCCTAGCACCACACGGAGTAGAGGACAGGACAGGGTTAAACATCCTAGCACCACACTGAGTAGAGGACAGGACAGGGTTAAACATCCTAGCACCACACTGAGTAGAGGACAGGACAGGGTTAAACATCCTAGCACCACACTGAGTAGAGGACAGGACAGGGTTAAACATCCTAGCACCACACGGAGTAGAGGACAGGACAGGGTTAAACATCCTAGCACCACACTGAGTAGAGGACAGGACAGGGTTAAACATCCTAGCACCACACTGAGTAGAGGACAGGACAGGGTTAAACATCCTAGCACCACACTGAGTAGAGGACAGGACAGGGTTAAACATCCTAGCACCACACGGAGTAGAGGACAGGACAGGGTTAAACATCCTAGCACCACACTGAGTAGAGGACAGGACAGGGTTAAACATCCTAGCACCACACTGAGTAGAGGACAGGACAGGGTTAAACATCCTAGCACCACACTGAGTAGAGGACAGGACAGGGTTAAACATCCTAGCACCACACTGAGTAGAGAGGACAGGGTTAAACATCCTAGCACCACACTGAGTAGAGGACAGGACAGGGTTAAACATCCTAGCACCACACTGAGTAGAGGACAGGACAGGGTTAAACATCCTAGCACCACACTGAGTAGAGAAGACAGGACAGGGTTGCACCAATTTGTAAGTCGCTCTGGATAAGAGCGTCTGCTAAATGACTTAAATGTTAAATGTTCAACCACCTAGCACCACACTGAGTAGAGAGGACAGGACAGGGTTAAACATCCTAGCACCACACTGAGTAGACAGGACAGGGTTAAACATCCTAGCACCACACCGAGTAGAGGACAGGACAGGGTTCAACATCCTAGCACCACACCGAGTAGAGGACAGGACAGGGTTAAACATCCTAGCACTACACCGAGTAGAGGACAGGACAGGGTTCAACCACCTAGCATCACACGGAGTAGAGAGGACAGGACAGGGTTAAACATCTTAGCACCACACTGAGTAGACAGGACAGGGTTAAACATCCTAGCACCACACCGAGTAGAGGACAGGGTTAAATCACCTGCACCACACAAAGAGGAAGGACAGAGTTAACCTGACACACACAGAATAAAGCGTTTTTAAACCACATTCCATACTCCGTTATATTCACACACATACACAGAGAGACACAGACAGAGATACAGTTAACCCACAAACACACATTACAGTGATGCTGTACAGAGAAGCAGCAGGGCGCCAGGATGCTAATCACCTCCACACTTAGAGATGAACAGCACGAGAGAGAGAGGGGAGGAGAGGACGAGAAGGAGGATAGGAGGGAGGTTGAGGAGATACAGGAAAGAGAAGAGGAAGAGGGAGAAGCAGAAGGAAATATGTCGAGTTACAATAGGAGTGTGATGACTGGGGGTGAGAATCACATGTTCTTAGGGAAGGGCTGTGGCAGGTGGTGCTCGTTAGCACCTCTCGTCTTCCACAGAGGCAGGTGAGAGCGAGATAAAGAGAGGAGAGAATGAGAGTCAGAGCGAGAGAGAGCACCACGGGTTCTAGAAGTCTATTTCTGGGCCCAGAGTTTACACCCATCAGCTCCTGGCTGAGCCCAAAACAGAACCAGAAACTAGAACGACAGTAAAAGACGGAACAGACCTTTAAAGACACAGTGCAGTGAGAAACATGATTTTACTGTGTTTTATATTCACACTATGGAGGTTGAAATAATACTGTGAAAATCATAATGCCCTTTTAGTGTAAGAGCTGTTAGAAAAGACTGCCTGGAATTTCAGCCTGTTTTGCTGGGATGGAGTTTGTTAATAGACCAATAAAAAAACCTCTGCCAATAAGAGCTAGTTCTGAGTTTCCCCCTCCCCACTCCCAGACAGCCCTAGATACATTCTTGCTTGAGAAATGACTCTTTGCTAACAAGCTATTTTTGTTTCTGTTTGACCATTTGAATTGAAAACAATCACAGCAAGGTACTTAATTGTTACCCACAAATTATTTAATATTGAGAAAAACAGCCGCATTGGACCTTTAATCAAAATGTTAGGTTGTCGAGGAGCCAAACGTAGCTAGATGATTCAGGACAGAACACTTGGCCTAACTGGACCAACCATAAACCCACAGAGATTAACCTCCTGGTCAAGTCTTGGGAAAATCTGTAAAAAATAGGAATGAGGGTCTGAAATAATTTCACTACTCAAATAGTATCATGAATCTTTGTCAGATATCCCGATATTCAAAATACATGTTTTTTTTAAACATACGTTTTTAACCTGAGCTCCTCTGCACGAGGGAGATAGGCTGGCACTCTATTGCTGCTGCTGCGGATGGGCCGGTTAGTAACATATGAGAAGGGAGCGAGCAGACGGAGGAAGAGGAGAGACTCTATTGCTGCGGATGGGCCGGTTAGTAACGTATGAGAAGGGAGCGAGCAGACGGAGGAAGAGGAGAGACACCAAGGCAACTCAGCTACAGCCAAGACTAGCTATCTGGTAGCAGTCACAATGTTCTTCATCATCATAGAAGTCCCTGTCTTGGATAGAGTAGCCTAGAGAAGAGCCAGCTTTACACTGGCTGTACAAAACATTAGGAACACCTTATAATATTGAGTTGCGCACCCCCTCGTTCAAAAGGCACATAAATATTTTGTCTTGTCCATTCACCCTCTGAGTGGCACTCATGTCTCAAGGCTTCTTTAACCTGTCTCCTCCCCTTCATCTACACTGATTGTATGGGATTTAACAAGTGACATCAATAAGGGGATCATGACTGTCACCTGGATTGACCTGGTCAGTTTGTCATGGTAAGAGGTGTTCTTAATGTTTGGTACACTCAGTGTAGATAGCTAGGCTAATGCTGCGGCCACATGCTGCACTTCCACCCCAAACCCCACATAAAACAGCAGCCTACCTGTTGGTTCTAGCTTTCTCCCTCTCATTTGGCTAACTTTTAATTGGGTAATGTTATTCCATCTAGTGTTGCATTAGTGAACCCTCGCTCCACATTGAGCCTCTTTGATTGGCCAACATAAACAACAAGCTACACAGTGAAGGCTACCGGTCGACTACCAGTCTGTGGCGTCATAAAAACTAACCTACATTGGGAAAAAAAGTGTTTTATTCAACTAAGAATTTGAAATGTCATGGTATATTCTTGTATGTAACAATGTCACATGGATATTAAAATGTAATTTAGAAAAAGGTTTTTTCCCCATGTTAAAATAGCCCCCCCACCACAGAAAGAATTCACAAAATGTCATACTCACAAAAGTATTTCAATCCTAACGTCTGTTTGGATATTTGAATAACCGTTCACATACCTAGTTCAAAACATAACCGATTCAGACCCACATCAGCCTACATGGAATCAGATCCTTGTTGAGCTCTAGTCATACCGGAGGACCAGCCATCCAAATCATTTTCACCCTTGAATCCTGTCTCCAGTCAGCCACTGACAGTATTCATTAGTGTACAGTAGCAACCCCCCACCCAGTCTGCAGCTGTCTGTGGTGAGTGGATGAACAAAGAGACGTGTATTACAGTAGGTCTGGTATCTGGTCATGGTGACATGAGCTTTATCCTTGAAAACTAAAAACAGAACATCAAGTTTCAGTGAACTTGTTTAATCTCTTTACCCAGCCCTTCTCTTTCCGCTTCACACACACAGTGTCTCCCCCCCCCCTCTCTCTCTCTCTCTCTCGCACACTGTCTCCCCTCCTCTCTCTCTCACACACTGTCTCCCCCCCTCTCACACACACACCTCCGTCACACATTCCAATGGGAGTTCTGGCATGTCACATCCTGCCTCAGCTGTTCAGGTTGTCTTTGTGGCTAATCCTTTACTTTTTCATTTATCCACTCATCGGTCCCTCTCTACCTCTCTCTCCTCCTCAGCCCTGGAGTGGTTGCAAGGGCAAGGGGACTTTCTTTCCATTCCTCTAATGATTTCATATCTCAAATCAAATGTCATTAGTCACGTACACATATTTTGCTGATGTTATCGCGGGTGCAGCGAAATGCTTATGTTTCTAGAACCAACAGTGCAATAATACAGAACACAAAACAATACACACTAATCCAAAAAATAAGAAATATAAGAACTAGAAAGAATGATAAAAGTTGGCCTCATTTATCAGCAAACATATGTTCAAGGTACGTCTAAAGCAGGCTAATGCATTTAAATTGGGCTCATGGGTTTACACTGACAGGGACAAAACACTTCAGATGGGATGGGTAGCCTTGTAACACATACAGGCCTCAAATTTCCCAGCGGCATCGACGACCCCCTTGTGTGGCCGCAACGCCCCCGAAAATCCATGCCTTGCAGCCAGTGTCCGTTGTGCCCTTGGGCTGAATATAATCATTATAATTCCCTTCTCCCGGCTGCCAACCGCCGTGCTCCAAAGCACCTCTCACTCACATGACTCTCTCAGATATCTCAATTGTTATTAGCCAACGCCAGTCTCGTGACCGGGTCCTTGTCACAGGCATCTCAGCTCTGAAGTAGACTAGGAGTGAAGAAGGATCCATCAGGGATGCTACGGTGTTCCTCCTTCTTCTCCAATTCTGAGGATGTTAGAAGAACTGTCCACATTCACTTTTCATCAGACATCAAGATGAGTAACGAACAGCAAAAGCACTAGCCTGTCAATTTACTATCCCCCATAGTCCAAAAGTTGACCTATTCTATTGGCCAGATTGTCATTCTGTGCAAGAAATAAATATCCCAAACAGATAACTTATTAGGCTATTTACTCACATGATACGTTCCAAATTCCAATTAGCGGGAAAACACCATTCTCCAAAGCACACCGAATAGTTTCATATGACAGAAATGAAAATATCCTTTAAAAACTCAGAAAGAGGGAAGATCTAAAGATGCAACAATTAGCATTGGTTGTTAAAAAGATTGTGTCTTTGGCTGCAGAGATGATTGTCCTTCTGGAAGGTTCTCCCATCTCCACAGAGGAACTCTGGAGCTCTGTCAGAGTGACCATCGGCACAAAAAGCTTATTTCTCAAAATAAATGTACATCCCTGTTAGTGAACATTTCTCCTTGGCCAAAATAATCCATCCACCTGACAGGTGTGGCATATCAAGAAGCTGATTAAACAGCATGATCATTACACAGGTGCACCTTGTGCTGGGGACACTAAAAGGCCACTAAAATGTGCAGTTTTGTCACAACACAATGCCACAGATGTCTCAGGTTTTGAGGGAGTGTGCAATTGGCATGCTAACTGCAGGATTGTCCATCAGAGCTGTTGCCAGAGAATTTAATGTTAATGACACAAACTATTTGCACCCCGCTTGTTGGAGGAGAAAATGTTGCTGGTTTAAAGCTTATTTTCTGCAATTATTCGCATTTTGGGTGCAGAGAAAGAAAAAATTACTTATATAGCTCATTTTCTTGCAATTCTATACATTTTGCCATGTCTAATGTCTATTCATGTGATATTTGAGTGACTCAAAATCTGTGCTAAAAAACAGATGACATGAACTAGTTATGAATAGCTCTGAGGTATGCAATGACTGACATGACAAGACAAGAGGATACCTGATGATGTACTACCCAATATCGAAATTTCACCTCGTGCATTCTACTATTACAACTTTTAAGAGTAAGTTGAAAGCCCGACTGAGTTTCTTTTTTTTTTTTTAAACACTGCCCTGGCAGATGGCCTTAGTGCCCTGGCAGACTGAACACCTTTTGAAGCCAAATGGCCATGCCCCTAAAATCATGTGCCAGATTTCTAGGATTCTAGGGCTGCGTTCAGACAGGCAGACCAATTCTGATGTTTTTCCCACTAATTGGTCTTTTGACCAATCACATCCGATCATTTCAGAGCTGATCTGATCAGATATGTCAAAGGACCAATTGTTGTGAGACACAGAGACAGCAGCTGTTCAGAGACCGGAGGTGAGACACCAGTAATATGAGGCTCTGTCATCCTCAATGTGCTGCATGTAATTTTGACCTCACTCAGCATGCCAGGTAGGGTTCTAGGATATTTCTATCAGCTGTTGAAAGAGACTGAAGGTGACCAGTTGGCTAGGATTCTAGGTTCTTCCTAGACTATCAGCTGTTGAAAGACTGAAGGTGACACCAGTGATATCAGTTGGCTAGGATTCTAGGTTCTTTGTAGAGTGTGTTCTTAGACACACACGACAGCTATTGAAACAGACAGCAGTGATATCACGCTCAGTCACCCTAAAGGCTGTTGAATGAGACAGCAGAGATAACACGCTGAGTCAACCTAAAGATTTGCTTGCCACCATGTATGGCTGTACTGTGGTGTTGTGTTTCTGTGTTATATTACGTTACTTACAGGCCGTGGAAATCCTTTCCCATTTCAAGGAGAATAAAGTGTCTAGCCTAATGCATATTTTTTTTTATTTTTTATTTTTTTTTATTTTACCAGGTAAGTTGACTGAGAACACGTTCTCATTTGCAGCAACGACCTGGGGAATAGTTACAGGGGAGAGGAGGGGGATGAATGAGCCAATTGTAAACTGGGGATTATTAGGTGACCATGATGGTTTGAGGGCCAGATTGGGAATTTAGCCAGGACACCGGGGTCAACACCCCTACTCTTACGATAAGTGCCATGGGATCTTTAATGACCTCAGAGAGTCAGGACACCCGTTTAACGTCCCATCCGAAAGACGGCACCCTACACAGGGCAGTGTCCCCAATCACTGCCCTGGGGCATTGGGATATTTTTTAGACCAGAGGAAAGAGTGCCTCCTACTGGCCCTCCAACACCACTTCCAGCAGCATCTGGTCTCCCATCCAGGGACTGACCAGGACCAACCCTGCTTAGCTTCAGAAGCAAGCCAACAGTGGTATGCAGGGTGGTATGCTGCTGGATTATTATATATGAAGATCTCTGAGCATCAGGCTTCATCACCATAATGCTGATGTTTCTAACAAGTCCAGTCCAGCGCAGGCCTTAAGTGCTGGTGGAGGCCATCGTTAGCCCCTCCATTATTAAAGCCGTTAGCCCAGTGGTGAATCCTGTGTGTCCACTGATGGGATAGCATGGGTATTAGACAGCTAAGCCATTTACTGCTCCCGACCCTACACAGTTCTCACACACAACTAACCCGCCAATGTGCACGATGCATTCTCAGTCAACACATGCATGTAGGATTGTAGGTAAATACTACTAACTGCTCTAGATCAATGCCAGCAGCATACCACCCTGTATCCCAAAGCTGGCTTGCCCCTGAAGCTAAGCAGGGTTAGTCCTGGTCAGTCCCTGGATGGGAGACAAGACGCTGTTGGAAGTGGTGTTGGAGGGCCAGTAGGAGGCACTCTTTCCTCTGGTCTAAAATAAAATATCCCAATTCCCCAGGGCAGTGATTGGGGACATTGCCCTGTGTAGGGTGAAGGCTTTTGGACGGGACGTTAAACATGTGTCTTGACTCTCTGTGGTCACTAAAGATCCCATGGCACTTATTGTAAGAGTCAGGGTGTTAACCCTGGTGTCCTGGCTAAATTCCCAATGTGGCCCTCATATTGTCACCTTATCACCCCCAGCTTATGACTGGCTCATTCATCCCTCTACCCTGTAACTATTCCCCAGGTTGTTTCTGTAAAGGAGAATGTGTTCTTAGTCAACTTACCTGGTAAAATAAGGGTTAAAAAATATATCAAAAATAAACCACACCTGAAGAAAATATCAAAAATATAAAATATTTTCTAAAAAAAGAGTCTCAGTGTGACCAGTTAAATCTCCAGATACTAAAGTCATCTCAATCAGTAGCAGTTATCAGGCCTCATGTCAGTGGAAGCTCAGTATGTTCCCATACTACATGGAAATAATAGTTTTATAGTGATTGGGTAGTAATATGCAAGGACCACACACACACTTGATTCCACAGTGTTTTACTGAGTGTCATGGCTGCTGTGTGGTAAAGCATTGTTGTGGTCTGGTCCCTGTACTGGTGCTGTGTGGTAAAGTATTGTTGTGGTCTGGTCCCTGTACTGGTGCTGTGTGGTAAAGTATTGTTGTGGTCTGGTCGTGTGGTAAAGTATTGTTGTAGTCTGGTCCCTGTACTGGTGCTATGTGGTAAAGTCTTGTTGTAGTCTGGTCCCTGTACTGGTGCTGTGTGGTAAAGTATTGTTGTAGTCTGGTCCCTGTACTGGTGCTATGTGGTAAAGTCTTGTTGTAGTCTGGTCCCTGTACTACTGCTGCTGACTCAGACACATTTGAATGGCTGGTGACAGTTGGTGTGTGTGTTTTAACCTTGGCCTCAGTCCAAACACCACCAGTGCCACTCCTAGACTTCCGCCTATGTAACACTCCCCGCAGGCAAACTAAATACTGGCCAGAGTATGGTGGCCTCTGACACACACAGTAGAGGCACGTTGAGCAGTGCAAGACAGACCTTCCAAGATCCAACCAACAGTAACAAGTTAGACATGTTAATTCTCTGACTGGGGAAAAGGGAGTCAGATACACAGCAGTATGATGTCATGCTCAATCAAATATATGGAGGGAAGAGAATGTGAAATAGCCACACCCGTTGTTTACATACAGGTAGAGTGGAGTCATGCACAACCAGTAAAAGTGACCAGGAAATGAAATGGCGGACATGTTCACTCTGAAAACACCCGGCAAATTTTTGTATTTATTTTTTTAACACCAAGTTAACAGTTCAAATATAAACACATCTCAGATGTAGCACCAAACCTAGGAAGGTGCAAATACAGTAAAAGCAGACTTCCGTGTGTCTGGGCCACACCCATAGCGTGACTTGAAATGCTGTCATTACAGAGGTTCATAAATGATACTCCTGGCATAAAAAGCACTGACTGTGTGCTGGAGCTAGGCTACTACATTGCTAGGCTACAACTCTTTGAAATAAGTCACTTTGAAATAACTTCTAGTATGAACTCAACGACAGAGTCATCTCACAAATGACATTTGAGGGTATTTATATTACAACTACTGAAAAGAGAGCATGTACTAACTCGTTCCCTCTCCTTCTCCCAAATTTCAACTGGTCAATGTTGACAAATGTCAAACATTTGGCTGTGTTGCGCTGGAACCCCCCAGCTGACAGCTAAGATAGTTTGACATGTGTATGTATGGTGCTCTTTTTGATCAATAGATACTGGTAGTGAGGAGCAACAAACCATGGAACTGTAGCATACAATATAAGAGCAGAACAAACCAATGCATGGCCCTGGTCACGTCTGGTGGAGACCCTGCATTGAAACAGTGTAAACTGAGAAGGTGGCAATGGCATCGCCGTTGGACTCTGAAGTCTTTCTACATAACTTGAGTGCGCAAATGAAACAACCACGCCTGACTCTACCCCACCCATTGGCAGGCAGCCTAGCGGTTAGGAGTGTTGGGCCAGAAACCGAAAGGTTGCTTGTCCAAATCCTGAACCGACTAGGTGAAAAATATGTCAATGTGCCCTCGAGCAAGGCACTTTACCCTGATTGCTCTTGTAAGACACTGGATAAGAGCGTCTGCTAAATGACTATGTAAACCCATCCTATTCCAAAACGTGGCCAAGACCCACAAAACAGGTTATTCTCTTCCTCTCCTCCCCCTTTCCACCTTGCTCTCATTGTGAATATATCAAAGAAATCCAAGACATGAAAGAGGGAGCCACGCCTTCATAACAGAAAAGGAAAAAACACAAACACGGATGGTGTTGGACAATTATTACTGTACACCGCCATGTAATGTTACAGTAGTCGTTTGTACACCTTGCAGGTGTTTCATGCCTTCACCACATAAGGTTACATCTCGATTTATCCCATCCTTTCCATATGCATTTCTTACAAAGACTTGGCAAATATGACAGGAGATAAAGCTTAGGACAGAGCAAACACTTCCTAAACAATGTAACGTTAGTTAGCTACCTTGGCTAGTCGAGAACAACTTCTCACTAGAGTCATTAACGCTACACCACTGCTACACATTAACAGCATGCGGGGGGGGGGGGAAAGACAGCAAAAACTCCCTCTACACATGATGGTGATGTAATAGAGACCTATGATAAAATGACTAACGTGGACTTTGACTCATATTTCGTGAGCGGGCTGGCCAACGTCCGTGACGAGGAGTATCTGGTAGCTCACTCTCCCGAAGGGCTTTGACCTAACGACTACAATATGCCCAACTTACTGTCTGCCGGGAGTCAGTGAAATACATGGAACTTAAGACCATAAAATGCTTGTTAGGTAGACAATTTTGATAACTTCACATAGCTCAATTGCTTGTTGGGCAACGTTAGGTGACAAACGTCACACTCGCTCTCAAGCAAACGTTAGCTCGTTGGCTGGTTTGCTAGCAGAAACTAACTTAGCGAGCTAACGACGATTGTTTTATGCTAATGTTAGCTTATTAATAGGTAACTAAGCAAGTCGCTATTATTGGACAGTAGTGCAATGAGTGCAAAACAAAGTCGAATACAGTAGCTATATTATAGCTAAGCTACAAATTCGCTAACTGTAGACATCTAACGTTAGCTACCCAAACTACAACACCGCTAACGTTAGCTAGCGACCGCTTGCTAACTATCTAACGTTAACTCTTTTTTTGTATACGTTCAGACACTTAAATAAAATGATTGAAAAACAATGTATTGAATTACCAATTTCGGGTGGTTCTTTTGTTGTTTTCATGCAAGTCCCCAGACGTTGTTTGAACAGGGATCCAGGCCTATCGAAACACTCAGATTTCCAACTGCTGCGGTAGCAAAGTCGTTGCAATTCCAATTCTGGGCGTTCTTAGCCCACTGCACGACCGAGTAGTGAAGTCGAATTTCCCCTATTCACCAAATAGCTTTACCTAGATTACACAAACATGGGTAAACTAACGCTGAAAGTGAATAGCTAAGACCCCCTTGACTGTGTACTCTTTTAGAACCAACCTAGAATAGATAATAGGTATGTTCACTGCTCTTCCCCCTTCCTTCCCGACAGTTTTCCTATTTTCCCTTAGTGCGAGATGACGAGCACACACACACAGGATAGGGGATGGGTTCTTTACCGTAATTACCATTTGTTGCGCATTGCCCAACACCCGCATGCTTTGTAAATTAAGGTGGTTTATTTGATAAAAATGTAATGCACACGAATCAGTTTTATTTTCTGAATCAGTTAAATGGGTGTACTATGCACTGATAACATACAGTTTATTTGATACAAAAAAACACACAGATATATATTTATTATTTACACAAGCATTAATTATTTTCTACATCAATCAATTTTTGATTTAGTGCACTTTCCATACATACTGCACTATAGGGCACTGGTCAAAATAGGGTGACATTTGCGACACATCAATAAATTCGTAAAAACACAGGTTATGGGATATAGGATACATTAATTATGCAAAGCAGCACTAAACTGCAACATGTGTACAAATCTGTAATTCAAGAAAAGAGCTATGAGTAAATATTGATGAGAAAGTTGCCAAAATATGAAATTAAAATCACGTATCATTTTTTTCATCATATACATTTTCTCTACTACACCTTTCTTTCTCTACTACACGTCTACTGTCTAAATACTGAGCTGTAGCCTACAGGCCTACTGTCTAAATACTGAGCTGTAGCCTACATGCCTACTGTCTAAATACTGAGCTGTAGCCTACAGGCCTACTCTCTAAATACTGAGCTGTAGCCTACACGTCTACTGTCTAAATACTGAGCTGTAGCCTACAGGCCTACTGTCTAAATACTGAGCTGTAGCCTACATGCCTACTGTCTAAATACTGAGCTGTAGCCTACAGGCCTACTCTATAAATACTGAGCTGTAGCCTACAGGTCTACTGTCTAAATACTGAGCTGTAGCCTACATGCCTACTGTCTA
The DNA here is from genome assembly GCF_045679555.1 of Salvelinus alpinus. Taxonomy (NCBI): domain Eukaryota; kingdom Metazoa; phylum Chordata; class Actinopteri; order Salmoniformes; family Salmonidae; genus Salvelinus; species Salvelinus alpinus. The sequence continues at coordinate 77,097,563 of NC_092091.1, read as the reverse complement.
AATACTGAGCTATAGCCTACAGGTCTACTCTCTAAATACTGAGCTGTAGCCTACAGGCCTACTGTCTAAATACTGAGCTGTAGCCTACATGCCTACTGTCTAAATACTGAGCTGTAGCCTACAGGTCTACTGTCTAAATACTGAGCTGTAGCCTACAGGTCTACTGTCTAAATACTGAGCTGTAGCCTACAGGCCTACTGTCTAAATACTGAGCTGTAGCCTACAGGTCTACTGTCTAAATACTGAGCTGTAGCCTACAGGTCTACTGTCTAAATACTGAGCTGTAGCCTACAGACTGAAGAGTGAACTGAACTTGCAGCACTTCTATCATATGACGGACCCCTTCTTCAGTCTTACTGATATGGCATCCTCCTGTTTTTTACCTCCGCCTCTCACCGTTAAGTTCTGATCAGTTTTAGACAGCGAAAAAACAGGAAGTTGCTCAGAGCACAGCCCTGTGAGTGGAATTTACCCATATCTTAAATCACTGACATCAAGATCCATAGAGTGATGACGTACTAGTTGTCCTCAAAATGATGAAATGGACATAAATTGGGTTAATATCTCTCCAGAGCAGTAGCCTACTCTATATTGGGTATACTGAATCTGATTTACAGTAATATCAGTAGTTGACACGTCCATTAAGCAGTAGCCTATTGTACAGTTGAAGTCGGAAGTTTACACACACTTTAGCCAAATACATTTAAACTCAGTTTTTCCCAATTCCTGACATTTAATCCTAGTAAAAATTCCCTGTCTTAGGTCAGTTAGGATCACCACTTTATTTTAAGAATGTGAAATGCCAGAATAATAGTATAGAGAATGATTTATTTCAGCTTTTTTTTCTTTCATCACATTCCCAGTGGGTCAGAAGTTTACATACACTCAATTAGTATTTGGTAGAATTGCCTTTAAATTGTTTAACTTGGGTCAAACGTTTCAGGTAGCCTTCCACAAGCTTCCCACAATAAGTTGGGTGAATTTTGGCCCATTCCTCCTGACAGCTGGTGTAACTGAGTCAGGTTTGTAGGCCTCCTTGCTCGCACACACTTTTTCAGTTCTGCCCACATATTTTCGATAGGATTGAGGTCAGGGCTTTGTGATGGCCACTCCAATACCTTGACTTTGTTGTCCTTAAGCTATTTTGCCACAACTTTGGAAGTATGCTTGGGGTCATTGTTCATTTGGAAAACCCATTTGCGACCAAGTTTTAACTTCCTGACTGATGTCTTGAGATGTTGCTTCAATATATCCACATAATTTTCCATCTTCATGATACCATCTATTTTGTGAAGTGCACCAGTCCCTCCTGCAGCAAAGCACCCCCACAACATGATGCTGCCACCCCCGTGCTTCACGGTTGGGATGGTGTTCTTCGGCTTGCAAGCCTCCCCCTTTTTCCTCCAAACATAATGATGGTCATTATGGCCAAACAGTTCTATCTTTGTTTCATCAGACCAGAGGAAATGTATCTAAAAAGTACGATCTTTGTCCCCATGTGCAGTTGCAAACCATAGTCTGGCTTTTTTATGGCGGTTTTGGAGCAGTGGCTTCTTCCTTGCTGAGCGGCCTTTCAGGTTATGTCGATATAGGACTTGTTTGACTGTGGATATAGATACTTTTGTACCTGTTTCCTCAAGCATCTTCACAGGGTCCTTTGCTGTTGTTCTGGGATTGATTTGCACTTTTCACACCAAAGTACATTCATCTCTAGGAGACAGAACGCGTCTCCTTCCTGAGCTGTATGACAGCTGGGTGGTCCCTTGGTGTTTATACTTACGTACTATTGTTTGTACAGATGAACGAGGTACCTTCAGGCATTTGGAAATTGCTCCCAAGGATGAACCAGACTTGTGGAGGTCTATACATTTTTTTGTGAGGTCTTGGTTGATTTCTTTTGATTTTCACATGATGTCAACCAAAGAAGGACTGAGTTTGAAGGTAGGCCTTGAAATACATCCACAGGTACACCTCCAATTGACTCAAATTATGTCAATTAGCCTATCAGGAGCTTCTAAAGCCATGACATCATTTTCTGAAATTTTCCAAGCTGTTTAAAGACACAGTCAATTTAGTGTATGTAGACTTCTGACCCACTGGAATTGTGATACAGTGAAATAATCTGTCTGTAAACAATAGTTGGAAAAATGACTTGTGTCATGCACAAAGTAGAAGTCCTAACCGACTTGCCAAAACTATAGTTTGTTAACAAGAAATTTGTGGAGTGGTTGAAAAACGAGTTTTAATGACTCAAATCTAAGTGTATGTAAACTTCTGACTTCTACTGTATATTGTAGCCTAGGCCTACCTAAAGAACACAAAAACCTAGTCTAGGCCTACCTAAAGAACACAAACCCTAGTCTAGGCCTACCTAAAGAACACAAAACCCTAGTCTAGGCCTACCTAAAGAACACAAACCCTAGTCTAGGCCTACCTAAAGAACACAAAACCCTAGTCTAGGCCTACCTAAAGAACACAAACCCTAGTCTAGGCCTACCTAAAGAACACAAACCCTAGTCTAGGCCTACCTAAAGAACACAAACCCTAGTCTAGGCCTACCTAAAGAACACAAAACCCTAGTCTAGGCCTACCTAAAGAACACAAACCCTAGTCTAGGCCTACCTAAAGAACACAAACCCTAGTCTAGGCCTACCTAAAGAACACAAACCCTAGTCTAGGCCTACCTAAAGAACACAAACCCTAGTCTAGGCCTACCTAAAGAACACAAACCCTAGTCTAGGCCTACCTAAAGAACACAAACCCTAGTCTAGGCCTACCTAAAGAACACAAACCCTAGTCTAGGCCTACCTAAAGAACACAAACCCTAGTCTAGGCCTACCTAAAGAACACAAACCCTAGTCTAGGCCTACCTAAAGAACACAAACCCTAGTCTAGGCCTACCTAAAGAACACAAACCCTAGTCTAGGCCTACCTAAAGAACACAAACCCTAGTCTAGGCCTACCTAAAGAACACAAACCCTAGTCTAGGCCTACCTAAAGAACACAAACCCTAGTCTAGGCCTACCTAAAGAACACAAACCCTAGTCTAGGCCTACCTAAAGAACACAAACCCTAGTCTAGGCCTACCTAAAGAACACAAACCCTAGTCTAGGCCTACCTAAAGAACACAAACCCTAGTCTAGGCCTACCTAAAGAACACAAACCCTAGTCTAGGCCTACCTAAAGAACACAAACCCTAGTCTAGGCCTACCTAAAGAACACAAACCCTAGTCTAGGCCTACCTAAAGAACACAAACCCTAGTCTAGGCCTACCTAAAGAACACAAACCCTAGTCTAGGCCTACCTAAAGAACACAAACCCTAGTCTAGGCCTACCTAAAGAACACAAACCCTAGTCTAGGCCTACCTAAAGAACACAAACCCTAGTCTAGGCCTACCTAAAGAACACAAACCCTAGTCTAGGCCTACCTAAAGAACACAAAACCCTAGTCTAGGCCTACCTAAAGAACACAAACCCTAGTCTAGGCCTACCTAAAGAACACAAACCCTAGTCTAGGCCTACCTAAAGAACACAAACCCTAGTCTAGGCCTACCTAAAGAACACAAACCCTAGTCTAGGCCTACCTAAAGAACACAAACCCTAGTCTAGGCCTACCTAAAGAACACAAACCCTAGTCTAGGCCTACCTAAAGAACACAAACCCTAGTCTAGGCCTACCTAAAGAACACAAACCCTAGTCTAGGCCTACCTAAAGAACACAAAACCCTAGTCTAGGCCTACCTAAAGAACACAAACCCTAGTCTAGGCCTACCTAAAGAACACAAACCCTAGTCTAGGCCTACCTAAAGAACACAAACCCTAGTCTAGGCCTACCTAAAGAACACAAACCCTAGTCTAGGCCTACCTAAAGAACACAAACCCTAGTCTAGGCCTACCTAAAGAACACAAACCCTAGTCTAGGCCTACCTAAAGAACACAAACCCTAGTCTAGGCCTACCTAAAGAACACAAACCCTAGTCTAGGCCTACCTAAAGAACACAAACCCTAGTCTAGGCCTACTCCGTTCGATTTGACAGAGATAAGAACGAGGTTGGTTTTTCATGTATGTAGCCTAGTGATATGAATTTGAACGTAAACCAAATGAGACTATATGGAGGTGAATGTTTATTAGGCTACTTTAGGATGTTAATTTAGCTTTACTGATGTTTCCAAAGACCTGTTTGCAGGATTTCAACTAGGCCTACAGTAGCCTACTTCAAACCAAAAAATGTTCAGAACTGCAAATGTATATGACATTGATCATGACATATATTATCAACTGCTGTTATTGTTGCAATATGCATTTATGTCCCTCACAAAAAAAGATTGCAGTTTTGAAACTACAGTAAAAGTGCAGTAACGGCAGTGGACTGTGGCATTGTGGAGGCAGTAATTACAGATAACTGCAGTTACACTGCAAAATTATTGCATTATTTTTTTATATTTTGGACGCAGTGTTGGCAGAACACTGCAGTTAAACTGCATTCTGACTGCAATATTTTTTCGTCAGGGGTGTGTCCGCGCGTGCGCGCGTGTGTGTGTAAACACATTTTGATTTGCAGGTGAGGGAATTATTGAGATAAAGATTCTGTGGTGGTAAATGATTAATGTGTTAATACGATGCAATTTTTGAGGACATACCTCAACCACCAGAGCTAGGTGTAAACAAGCAGATGATATGGACCAGATCTAGAGGTAAACAAACAGAACTAAAACTAACGTAAACCTTTGTAACCTGTTAGCTGTTAGTTCTGACAGCGGCTAGTAGACGAGACGACCTCTGACCTTGTCACAGCTCACAGCACTCCTCTGGTCTGGTTGGACTGTTGTTGAAGGCAGACAGAGGAACTGTATGTGTGTCTGAGAGCAGGATCTTTGGGGATAAGGAAGGTACAGCCACAGACAGACACACCACTGGGAGGAGCCAAGGCAGTCCAATGAACTAATGAGAGCCTAAGTAGAGGATGATTGACACACTGAAGCCCCCGCCCCTCTCCCTTCAGCCACTGCCAGTAATGTATCTGATAAAGCGTCAGGCTTTTCCCGTGTCAGCCTGCACATAGCTGCAACCAGGACACAACCTCAGTCAGTGACTCTGCATAAAACTGCCAACTGGAACACGCTGAGGCATTCTCTCCAGCCGACAACATGGACTTTGGGAACCTGGCTTCAATCGGTGGGGGGGCAGCCTTTTAGGGAGGCAAGCAATTTAAACCAGTGAGCCAGTTAGAACCAGTGAGCCGGTTAGAACCAGTGAGCCGGTTAGAACCAGTGAGCCGGTTTGAACCAGTGAGCCGGTTTGAACCAGTGAGCCGGTTTGAACCAGTGAGCCGGTTTGAACCAGTGAGCCGGTTAGAACCAGTGAGCCAGTTAGAACCAGTGAGCCAGTTAGAACCAGTGAGCCAGTTTGAACCAGTGAGCCAGTTTGAACCAGTGAGCCAGTTAGAACCAGTGAGCCAGTTAGAACCAGTGAGCCAATTAGAACCAGTGAGCCAGTTAGAACCAGTGAGCCAATTAGAACCAGTGAGCCAATTAGAACCAGTGAGCCAATTAGAACCAGTGAGCCAATTAGAACCAGTGTGCCAATTAGAACCAGTGAGCCAGTTAGAACCAGTGAGCCAATTAGAACCAGTGTGCCAATTAGAATGAGTGAGCCAGTTAGAACCAGTGAGCCAGTTAGAACCAGTGAGCCAGTTTGAACCAGTGTGCCAATTAGAATGAGTGAGCCAGTTAGAACCAGTGAGCCAGTTAGAACCAGTGAGCCAGTTTGAACCAGTGAGCCAGTTTGATAAGTTAGATGAGTCAGATAAGTTGAACCAGTGAGCAGACAGAGATAACTATATGGTACTATAGAGACCAGAGAACTAAGATGAACACTGTGTTCTGAGAGAGAAGACGACAGAGGCTTCCACTGTTGGCCCTTCTACAGGTAGAGAGTGTGTGTGTGTGTGTGTGTGTGTGTGTGTGTGTGTGTGTGTGTGTGTGTGTGTGTGTGTGTGTGTGTGTGTGTGTGTGTGTGTGTGTGTGTGTGTGTGTGTGTGTGTGTGTGTGTGTGTGTGTGTGTGTGTGTGTGTGTGCATAGTATGCATCTTGTGAGTATGTTTGCTTTTGTGCCCAGTGTATCTGGGTTAACAGTGTATTTGCTGTTACATAGAAATAAAGTTTCAGGAGCAGTGCCCTCTGTGTGTGTGTGTACTGTGTGTACTGTCTGTACTATCTGTACTGTCTGCACTGTGTGTACTGTCTGTACTGTGTGTACTGTGTGTACTGTGTGTACTGTCTGTACTGTGTGTACTATGTGTACTGTGTGTACTGTCTGTACTGTGTGTACTGTGTGTACTGTGTGTACTGTGTGTGAGAACCTAGTGCTATAGTGCCAGATGTAGTGAAAGAAAGGTTAAGGTTAATACTGGCTTTTTAATCCTGCTGAGTTCCTAATGGAACCCTATTCACTATTTACTGTAGTGCACTACCAGGGCCAGGGCTGGTCAAAGATAGTGCACTATATAGGGAATAGTGTGCCGTTTGGGACACAGTTGTAGTAAACATGACGGACTCACCTGTGTTCTCTAACAGGCAGTCAGGCTGTCAGTAGTTCTATTGAAGTTCTACTAGTTTGTGTTCATGTTCTACTAATTCTAGTCAATACAGATCAACACAGTGAAGTTTGAGGTAACTAGCTGCATGGGGGTTCACTGCCCTCATTTCTTTTAGTACTTCATATTTTGGCGCTAGTCCCGCCTCATCTCCTCTTACTTTCCAAAAATACCCCTGTGACTGAACAGGGGCACCGATGGTGTGGTCAGAAATTGAGGGACCCACCACCACTACTACCGAGCTTCACCACCACCCCTCTGACCAGCAACACAAAGTCCCATAGGAGGAACCCGAAAGTGAAGCAGGAAGTAAGCGGCAGTGGCAGCAGAGAGCATGCTGGGGTGTGGGGGCGGGGCCAAGCTGCGCCACAGTTTGACGGTGGCCTCGGGATTCGTTGAAAACCTGTGTTTCTCGGGGATAGCGTACGGCTGGGCGTCGCTGGTGTTCATCCTTAAGAATGACGGCTACTTCAGTGACCTCTGTGACATCACTGCCAACGCCACCGACCCCGGTGACATTATCACGTTGTCAGGGGAGCGGCCCGGTGATAACATCATACAGTCAGGTGAGTCATGAGCTCGCACACACTTTCTCTCTCACACACACACAACCTCTTTCTCACACACACAAAAGCGACTGAAGTTCACAAAAGCTCTCTCCCCCATCCCTCCTCTCTCTCTGAGACACCAGTAGACAGGATGAACAGTTCTCTCTGGTCTCCATCCATCTTTCCTTCTCGCCCTCTCTCCCATCCCAAAATGTAGCATACAGGAGACAGGATGAACAGTTCTCTCTCTCCCCCATCCCTCCATCTCTATCTCTCTCAGACTGTAGTGGCCAGGATGAACAGTTCTCTCTGGTCTTCACCGTCGCCTCCTTCTCCATGAACTTCCTGCGTTTCCCTCTGGGCTTCCTGTTCGACCACTTCGGCACAATGGCGACCAGGCTCCTGGCCACGTGAGAATGTTTTATTATTGTTAACATTTTTTATTGATACCCATCATTTATTTTTGGGTCAACTAACTGGTGAGTGTCGTTTTTGCAACAATGTCTTTGTCTGAAATAGCACCCTATTCCCTATAGTGTACTACTGTTGACCAGAGCCCTACGGTATGAGCCCCGGTCTAAAGTAGTGCACTGGGACGGGGGGGGGAAAGGAATTTCCAGGTGAACCTAAAGGAGAGCAGTCATTGATAAAAATCTATCAAAAATCTATCCGGTTTATTACAAGAGTTCAGGGAGAACCTCCAGAACAGAAGCAGAGAACATTTCTAATGTTAATCACATTATCACAGAAGATTCTGGAAACACCAGCCTGAGAGACTTGTAGGAATTCTCATCATCAGCTGCTATAGAATCAGAGTGTCACAGAGACACAGTGTGTTTGGCGTCAAACCTGAACCACATTCAACACCAGCAGACATTTATACCGGCAGTTAAACAGGTCAAAGGTTGGAACGTCCCCACTGGGCACAGACGTCAGTTCAACGTCTAGTTTTGATTTACATTTGGTTGAGTTGTCAACTGACGTGAATTCAACGCTAAATCAATAACAAACCAAAAAATCACCATGTCATTGGATTTAAGTAAAACGTTTGGGGTAACAATATATGAAATACTCTTACGTTGATGACTTTGCAAATCCAATTCGTTTTCCACGTTGATTCAACGTCAATTACGTGGATGTTTTGGCTTGAAATGATGTGGAAACAACATTGATTCAGACAGTTTTTGTCCAGTGGGTCAGTACTTAGTTCCAACCGATAATTATAGACTAACAGGGTTAATTAAACATGGTTAACTCCTGTTTCCCTTCCCCAATGGAATGCATCTGTCTGCGTCTTGCCGCACATGGCATCATGTTTATTACATATCAATCCATATCAACAGAAAATTACATACAAGAAAATAATTTCTCCAATAATTTCATTGTCATTTCAGATACAGACAGTGTGTTTATAGATTTTTCCGCTGACAATGTGTCACGCCCTGACCGTAGAGATCCTTTTTATGTCTCTATTTTGGTTGGTCAGGGCGTGAGTTTGGGTGGGCATTCTATGTCTGGTGTTCTATGTTGTCCTTGTTTTGTATTTCTATGTGTTTGGCCTGGTATGGTTCTCAATCAGAGGCAGCTGTCTATCGTTGTCTCTGATTGAGAATCATACTTAGGTAGCCTGTTCCCACCTGTGTTTGTGGGTGGTTGTTTTCTGTTTTGTGTGTTCACATTACAGGACTGTTCGTTTATCTTCAAGTGTTTCATGTTTTAATTAAAATAATGAACACTTACCACGCTGCACCTTGGTCCTCTTCTCCAGACGACGATCGTGACACAATGATTTTATTTTTTTATTTTTTATTTCAACTTTATTCAACCAGGTAGGCAAGTTGAGAACAAGTTCTCATTTGCAACTGCGACCTGGCCAAGATGAAGCATAGCAATTCGACACATACAACAACACAGAGTTACACATGGAATAAACAAAACATACAGTCAAAAATACAGTAGAAAAAAGATAACAAGAAGTCTATATACAGTGAGAGCAAATGAGGTAAGATAAGAGAGTTAAGGCAATAAATAGGCCATGGTGGCGAAGTAATTACAATATAGCAATTAAACACTGGAATGGTAGATGTACAGAATATGAATGTGCAAGTAGAGATACTGGGGTGCAAAGGAGCAAGATAAATAAATAGATACAGTATGGGGATGAGGTAGATAGATGGGCTGTTTACATGATGACAATGGTGATGGTATTTTCCACATTTTGTTACGTTACAGCCTTACTCAAATTTATTACATTGTTTTCCCCCTCATCAATCTGCACACAATACCCCATAATGACAAAGCAAAAACAGGTTTTGGGAAATGTTTGCTAATTTATTCAAAATAAAAAACTGATACCCCCATTTACATAGGTATTCAGACCTTTTTTACTCAGTAGTTTGTTGAAGCACCTTTGGCAGCGATTACAGCATTGAGTCTTCTTGGGTATGTCGCTACAAGCTTGGCACACCTGTATTTGGGGAGTTTCTCCCATTCTCTGCAGATCCTCTCAAGCTCTGTCAGGTTGGATGGGGAGCATTGCTGCACAGCTTTTTTTAGGTCTCTTCAAACATTTTTGATCAGATTCATGTCTGGGCCACTTCACAACATTGAGACTTGTCCCGAAGCCACTCCTGCGTTGTCTTGGCTGTGTGCTTAGGGGTCATTGTCCTGTTGCAAGGTGAACCTTCGCCCCAGTTTGAGGTCATGAGCACTCTGGAGCAGGTTTTCATCAAGGATCTCTCTGTACTTTGCTCCGTTCAGGTTTCCCTCAATCCTGACTAGTCTCCCAGTCCCTGTCGCTGAAAAACATCCCCACAGCATGATGCTGCCACCACCATGCTTCACTGTAGGGATGGTGCCAGGTTTCGTACAGACGTGACACTTAGCATTCAGGCCAACATTTTGTTTCTCATGGTCTGAGAGTCTTTAGGTGCCTTTTGGCAAACTCCAAGCGGGCTGTCATGTGCCTTTTACGGAGGAGTGGTTTCCGTCTGGCCACTCTACCATAAAGGCCAGATGGTGGAGTGCTGCAAAGATGGTTGTCCTAATGGAAGGTTCTCCCATCTCCACAGAGGAACTATAGAGTTCTGTCAGAGTTACCATTGGGTTCTTGGTCACTTCCCTGACCAAGGCCCTTCTCCCCCGATTGCTCAGTTTGGCTGGGCGGCCAACTCTAGGAAGAGTCTTGGTGGTTCCAAACTTCTTCCATTTAAGAATGATGGCCAATGTGGTCTTGGGGACTTTCAATGCTGCAGAATTTTTTTGTACCCTTCCACAGATCTGTGTCTTGACATAATCCTGTCTCGGAGCTCTGCAGACAATTCCTTCGACGTCATGGCTTGGTTTTTGCTCTGACATGCACTGTCAACTGTGGGACCTTATAGACAGGTGTGTGCCTTTCCAAATCATGTCCAGTCAATTGAATTTACCACAGGTGGACTCCAATCAAGTTGTAGAAACATCTCAAGGATGATCAATGGAAACAGGATGCACCTGGGCTCAATTTCGAGTCTCGTAGCAAAGGGTCTGAATACTTATGCAAATAAGGTATTTATTTTATTTCATAAACCTGTTTTCACTTCATCATTATGGGGTATTGTGTGTAGATTGCTGAGGATTTAAAAAATAATAAGGCTGTGTGGATAAAGTCAAGGGGTCTGAATACTATCCGAAAGCACTGTGTCTCTAAATCAATGTTATCATGACACCAAACCATCACAAAACGACCCATGCTCATAACCTCCCTCGCCCCTACCACCCTCCCTCACCTGCCTCCCTCGCCCCTACCACCCTTCCTCACCTGCCTCTCTCGCCCCTACCACCATCCCTCACCTGCCTCCCTCGCCCCTACCACCCTTCCTCACCTGCCTCCCTCGCCCCTACCACCCTCCCTCCCTGCCTGCGTCTTCTTTTCCAGATGTCTATACACCACGGGGACCTTGTTGATCACTGGCTCCAGTCCAGGTATTTTTATAACATATTGAAATGTCGGTTAGCGTGTCTAGACCTTCGGTCTCTAATTGACGTTATATTTTTTTATTGAGGAATTATTGCCCCCCCCACTTCTCTCTCACACACACAGAGCAGTCAGCGTTGCTGTTTCCTGCCATCTCGTGTCTGATCACATCTGGAATGTTGTTCTACACCACCAATGCTCAGGTTGGTCTCTTTCAAAGCTACAGTCTGTCATTTCTATGTCATGACATGCATCTGGTCAACAAATTGTAAACTAGTGGTCATCTCTGTACCTCTGTCTCATTCAGGTGGGGAACCTGTTCGACAGCCACCGTTCCACGGTCATATCGGTCTACGCCGGGGCCTTCGACTCCTCCGCCGCTGTCTTCCTCATCATCAAGGTAACACAGCATCTTCCTTATGACTATCCTTATGACTATTCCTCAATGTGGGACAGGTTTACTGAGGGTTTATACTGTTGAAAACCTCCTGACTTCCTGAATATTCCTCAATGTGGGACATGTTTAATGAGGGTTTATACTGTGTAAAACCTTCTGATTTCCTGAATATTCCTCAATGTGGGACATGTTTAATGAGGGTTTATACTGTTGAAAACCTCCTGACTTCCTGAATATTCCTTGATGTGGGACATGTTTAATGAGGGTTTGAACTGTTTAAAACCTCCTGACTTCCTGAGGATTCATACATGCTGTATATAACCTCTCCCTCTTTCTCTTTCTCTCTCCCTCTTTCTCTCTCTCCCTCTATCTCGCTCCCTCTTCCTCTCTCTCTCTCTCTCTCTCTCTCTCTCTCTCTCTCTCTCTCTCTCTCTGAAGTTTTTGTATGAAAGAGGGATCTCTTTCCACTCCTCCTTCCTCGTTCTCTCCGTCTGCAGCGTCATCCACGTCTTCCGGACATTCTTCCTCATGCCCAAGACCCACATCCCCTACCCACTCCCCGACAGATACGCTTACGGGTCAGAAGAACTGTGACTCCCACGATGCACCACCACACCACACAACCAGACTAACAGTCACCATGGTGACCGACCACTATGGAAGCCAAACAGGACTGTCGTCGCCGTGATTTTAAAGCGGTGACTCTGACTCAGCTCTTTGTGACAGGGTGAGCTGCGGTGGCCGGCGTTGGAAGAGAGAGGGAGAGAGAGGAGATAAGGAGGGAGAGAGGAGAGAGAAAAGGAGATGTGAATGCCAAATATCAGAGGAATGCTGTGTTACAGAAGGCCGAGAGTGCCACGCTGCAGTTGCAGGACAAAGCAGGACCTTCCAGACCCGATCAGCCTGAGAGAGGTAAGAAACCTGGTCATCCCAGTCAATTCAATTAAATATAAAGGGCTTTATTGGCATGAAATAGTCCTACATATTGTAAAAGTTAAAAAGCACTGAGAAAGTGAGCAACGTCATTCACTCAGACACCTCATACAGCCACACAAGCATCATAGAATATTGCCCCAACCAACACCCAGTCTCTGTCCTCCTCCCTTCCTCCGTCTCTCCCTCTCTCTCTGTCCTTCAACCCCCCTCCTTCTCTCTCTCTCTGTCCTTCACCCCTCTCCTTCTCTCTCTCTCTCTCTCTCAGTTACCAGTTTTAGGAGTTGTGTCCTGTCCTGGTTCTTCCTGTGGCACCTGGTCTGGGTGGCTGTCATGCAGTTCTGTCACTTCCTGTTCATCGCCACGGTGAACCCCATGCTCAACCGGCTGGCCAACAGAGACCAGACCCTGGGTAAAAACTACCAGAAAAACACAAATACAACTATTTTTCTGCCTCTGTGTAGACTACTTCTCTAATTTAGTGGTTATCAATGCTGTTCTTTTCTCTCTCTCTCTTCCTCTCTCTCTCTTCCTCCGTCTGTCTCTTGTTCTCTATCTCTACCCCCACCTTCTCTCTCTCTTTCTCCCCCCCCCCCTCTCTCTTTCTTTCTTTCAGTGAGTCAGTACACCAATGCCTTTGCCTTCACCCAGCTCTGTGGGGTCCTCTGTGGTCCCTGGAACGGCCTCATCATGGACAGACACAAGGGGAAGCCACTGGCTCCAGGTGGGTGACATCATCGACGTTAAGGGCAGGTGACGGTGTGGGCATTAGAATAAGAATCACCTTTATTAACCAAGTACATTTACACATAGTCACAATGTTACCTGGTGATATGGTGCTGCTATTGATAGACAACATTTACACACAGTCACAATGTTACCTGGTGATATGGTGCTGCTATTGATAGACAACATTTACACACAGTCACAATGTTACCTGGTGATATGGTGCTGCTAGTGATAGACAACATTTACACACAGTCACAATGTTACCTGGTGATATGGTGCTGCTAGTGATAGACAACATTTACACACAGTCACAATGTTACCTGGTGATATGGTGCTGCTAGTGATAGACAACATTTACACACAGTCACAATGTTACCTGGTGATATGGTGCTGCTATTGATAGACAACATTTACACAGTCACAATGTTTTTTTTTAATTTTTATTTTTTAATTTTATCCCCTTTTCTCCCCAATTTGTCGTGGTATCCAATCGCTAGTAATTACTATCTTGTCTCATCGCTACAACTCCCGTACGGGCTCGGGAGAGACGAAGGTCGAAAGTCATGCGTCCTCCGAAGCACAACCCAACCTAGCCGCACTGCTTCTTAACACAGCGCGCCTCCAACCCGGAAGCCAGCCGCACCAATGTGTCGGAGGAAACACCGTGCACCCGCCCCCTCGGTTAGCGCGCACTGCGCCCGGCCCGCCACAGGAGTCGCTGGAGCGCGATGAGACAAGGATATCCCTACCGGCCAAACCCTCCCTAACCCGGACGACGCTAAGCCAATTGTGCGTCGCCCCACGGACCTCCCGGTCGCGGCCGGCTGCGACAGAGCCTGGGCGCGAACCCAGACTCTGGTGGCGCAGCATAGCACTGCGATGCAGTGCTCTAGACCACTGCGCCACCCGGGAGGCCCCCACAGTCACAATGTTACCTGGTGATATGGTGCTGCTAGTGATAGACAACATTTACACACAGTCACAGTGTTACCTGGTGATATGGTGCTGCTAGTGATAGACAACACACAGTCACAGTGTTACCTGGTGATATGGTGCTGCTAGTGATAGACAACACATAGTCACAATGTTACCTGGTGATATGGTGCTGCTAGTGATAGACAACATTTAGAGACAGAATACAGACAATGAAGTTTAAACAAAATTTACATACATTATATACATTATATTATAAACTGGCTGGTTCGAGCCCTGAATGCTGATTGGCTGACAGCCGTGGTATATCAGACCGTATTCCATAGGTATGACAAAACATGTATTTTTACTACTCTAATTACGTTGGTAACCAGTTTATAACAGCAATAAGGCACCTCGGGTTTGTGGTATATGGCCAATATACCACGGCTAAGGACTGTATACAGGCAGTCTGCGTTGCGTCGTGTGTAAGAACAGCCCTTAGCCGTGTGGTATATTGGACATATACCTCAAACCCCCTCAGGCCTTATTGCTTAATTAGGTGTCTTTAGGTGGCCATTTTGTGAAGTAGTCTGGCCTGACTGCTGGCTGTGGATCTGCAGTTGCACTTTGTGATAACTGTTGATTGGTTGATACATCTATTGATTTAGATGGTGAATAAGTCCTGGAAAAGCTTACAGCTGTAGTTAAAGATGGACTCTATTTATTTAAACACAGTAGACCCAAGCAACAAGCAGTTAAAATGAAAGTCGTAAGTATCTCAATCAACCTTTCATCCTCACCTAACTCTTTCTATGTCTTTCCCCTCCCTCCCTCACCTCTCTCCGACCCTCTCTCCCTCACCTCCCTCCCTCCCACCCTCCCTCCCACATCTCTCTGACACACTCTCCCATCTCTCTACCCCTCTTTCTCTCCCAAAAGGAGAGACGAAGCAAGAAGCCGACCTGCGCTCCTCTTCTCTCTCCCTCTTCCTCACCTCCCTCCAGTGCCTCCTCTTCTACGTCTGCTTCTCTTCTCCTCTCCTTCCTCTCCAGTACCTCACCTTCATCCTGCAAGTCCTCAACAGTGCCTTCATCTATGGTGGACACCAAGCCTTCCTCACCATCGCGTACGTTCACACTGTGTGTGTTATGTCTCCTATCCTAAAGCACCCCCAGCCCCACCACAGCAATTTAACCCTACCTCTACCACCATTACTACTATTGCTTTTACCATCGAGGACCACTTTGGAAATAAGCATTTTAATTAATACTTTAAAGTGATATCCTCTGGGTCCACATTATACATTTTGTTGTATATGTCTGTTACCTAAAATAAATTCAATTCAACAAAAGAAAACTCCACTAGTCATCCATTAGTTTAATCCGTCTGTCTTCTTCTTTTCCTCTCGTCTCCCCAACAGGTTTCCCGGCTGCCATTTTGGTAAGTTGTCTGGTCTGATAACATCTCTGTCAGCTGTGGTTCTGCTGCTCCAGTTCCCTGTTCTACACCTCATCAGAGAGTTCCTGCATGGAGACCCTATCTATGTGAGTCAGTCAGTCAACTTCTTTATCCTACAGAAAACAGTAGGGGTCTCATACCTGTGTAATGAACTAGGGTTATATACCTTTGAGTGTTTACCAAGCCTCTCATCGAGTACCCGCTGTTGTTCTACGTATTTGGTGTATTCCAGAACTAGCACAACTGTTTCAACAAGTGAGGGGCTTGGTGATGACTAGATTGATGGAATCAGATGTGCTAGAACTGTAATACATTAAGTAAGTAGAATGGCTGGAGTACTGGAGAGGATGTTTTGGGAAACAGATAGACCACAGGCTCTGCACAAGGGGGGCTCAATCTTTGTGTTCTTCTTCCCACCTCTCCTCTCCTCCAGGTGAACGTGGGTCTGACCCTCCTCACCCTCCTCACCTTCATCCACCCCCTCCACGTCCACCTCCACTGCCGCTCTCTAGCCAATCAGAGGAGGGCTAAACAGGAAGTGACAAACTCGGGGTCAAAGGTCACGTGCAACAGGCTGGTGGGGATGTGACGATAAACCAACAACAACAGTGGTGCGTCTCAATAGTCTAAAGTCGCTTCCTCTCCTTGTCTCCTTTCCTTTGACAACATTGATCTGATTAAATTGGACAGGTGGAAAACAGGGTATATGTCCCAAATGGTGCCCTATCCCCTACATAGTGCACTACTTTTGATGGACCCTGGTTAAAAGTAGTGCACTATAGTTTTGCCAAAGGGTACATTGAGACACAGACAGGTGCCTCTGTAGGACGCCTTCCCTTCGCCATCTTGCTTTCACTTGTCCGGTGAAGGAGAGGAGACGAGGAGAGAAAGCATCTTTAGACTGTTAGGATGCATCCAGGACAATTGACACTACATCATCGACAATGCCACTGACTGTTCAAGGCAGGGCAAAGGAGGACAGTGCCAAAGTGAAGACCTACTGTAATGTGTGTGTTAACCTGTCTGATTGTAATAAAGAATACAACTAAACTGTGAAACAACAAAGTCCAAAGTATAGTTTAATTGATAAGTTTGAATGGTCAAAATATCAATCACAATGGGTTATATATGTGGCTCCCAAGTGGCGCAGCGGTCTACAGCACTGCATCTCAGTGCTAGAGGCGTCACTACAGACCCTGGTTCGATCCCGTATCACAACCGGCCGTGATCGGGAGTCCCATAGGGCGATGCAGAATTGGACTCAGCATGCGCCCGCAAATGTTTATTCAACTCTCTCATGTACTTACGGTAAATTGAATGAGACGTCATCACGTCATGTTGCATTGTTATTATTGTAGACACAGGAACAGGGATTTGTAAACCGCTATGAGCTGGGCTTTAACTACCCAACCAAGTGTCCACTTACAGGCCACAGTGTTTAAACATATTAAAAATCAATATCGTTATTTTCCCTTTAAAACTTGCCATTATCAATATCTAGCTAGCTAGGCTATTCTAGCTAGAATGTCGGGGACCGTAATGTTTCAGACGCAGTTGTCGTCCATCATGGAAGCTCTATCCTCCGCCGCCATGGCGGAGATAACCAAACTGGTGGACGAGTACTCCACGTTTTTACGTGGGGAACTGTCACGGAAAAAACACGATAACGAAATCCTGATGAAAAAGCTGAAAGTAGTTGAAAACCGGCACCGGAAAAAGACATCTACGATTGAACACGGCGGGGACGGAGTTGGCACTGTGCTGCGCGAGAGACTTTGGAACGGGGGTTCCCTACCGCACCACACGCCCCGTACGTGTTTATGGATTTCATTTTAAATGCTTGGTGCTTTTAAATCGACAGTCGAAAATGAAGTAATGTGGCCTCTTCTCTTTCCATGCAGAAACCAACAGAGAACAAAAGCCCGACCAAGTCTTTACGCAGCAGGGTTGCAGCAGCAACTCGAGTAATGGACCCGCGGCGCGGGCGGGACAATGGACGGACGAGGTAGTGTAGCCGCTACACATTACACTTTTTTGTTTTATCAGCAGTAAAATAGTTAATCGTGGGCATGGTATTGATATTATTTTCAGCTGAATTATATGGTATAATAATTTACATAAGGATTAATAAAACATTTTCTAAAATAGGCTAATAGGCTAGTATAGGATAAAAGTATTAATGCATTACACAGGCATACATGCAAGTAAGTGTTTATGTAATTCGCCTCCAATTAACAATGCATTGATCACACTATCACCGTGTGTCCCGTCTGTCCGTTGACAGACCACTGTAACAGTTACCATCAAACAAGAGAGACTGGAGGAGGACGGCCCAGGGGAATGTGGTGCCCCAAATGAACTGAGGATGAATGGTGAGCGAGACAAACCACGTTTCCATCCACCGTTTTTATACAAGGAAAGTCATGCCGAATTTTTTTTTATCACTACAGCTGTGATGGAAACAAAGTTTCGGAACAATTTTATAAATGCCAACAGATAATTTGTTCATTCGACATGTTGGAACCTTTTTGTCTGTAAAAGGAATTATGCGAGAATTGGCGATTGAAACGCCTCTATGCGCAAATATTGATATTATAACCATCATATCGAAGTAAACTTGGAGTCACGTGATGATATGTTGTGTGTGTAGTCCCACTAGGACTCGGGAAACCATGCAGTTGATTAGGCTACAGATGAAATAACATGATGAACTTCAGGGTGGTGCTGCTCCTTTCCCATTAATATCATTGGTCTGATTCTGGGGATGCTTGACTGCCGTTTGACAAATATTCTCGCTCCATAATAATTTAGGTTTAAAGTTTATTTCCTGCAATTCTACACATTTTGTAATGGGGTGCAGAGAATATTTTGCCATTTTAAAGGTCATTTTCTTGCAATTCTATACATTTTGCAATGTCTAATGTGTATTCATGTGATATTTGAGTGACTCAACAAAATAAACCTAGCAACATTTTTTTTTAGTTGATCTGGACATTTCTGACAAGTTATTTATAGCTCTCTAAGGCATGCAATGGCTGACATGACAAGAGGAAAGCTGATAATGTACTACCCAACTTCCTAACTGCACCTTGTGCATTCTACTGTTTCAAGTTGAAAGCCGGACTGAGTTCCTTTTTTAAAAATCCGCAAAAAGTCTGTTTGGTGGAAACACACCACTGGTGGGAAAATTTACATATTTTCTTATGCAGATTTTAGAATATTCACATTAAATTGGATGTAAACCTAGCTACTGAGAGAGAAGGAAAGAGCTTACATGAAATGAGGGAGGAAGGGAGGCCAAGTTCAAACATCTAGCCAGCAAAATGCAATATTACATGGTGGTGGTGGTGATGATGATGGTGGTGGTGAGGATGATGATGATGACATTGCCTTCTGTTCTCTATCCCGTGTTGCCCCCTCTCCTGCATGTAAGCTCCTGAGCATTCCACCACTCCACTGGTCGCCCGGCAACCGCATCCCACTGATCAGAGCAGTTTTGAGGAGGACTGGGGGTTCCAGAGTACACCACCAGGGGGTAGAGATGAGCTCACTGACTCTATGGAACACAACATAGAAGTGGAACATAGAACTATGGGACACCACATAGAAGTAGAACATAGAACTATGGGACACCACATAGAACAGGAACATAGAACTATGGAACACCTAGAACTGGAACATATAACTCTGGAACATGACCTCAGTAGCAGCTCTCACTGCCTGGACCAGGACCAGCCTGTAGTAGTTGAGGAGATCCGCCTCAAGAGGGAGCCAGAGAGCCCATGTCCAGACCTCAACCCACTACCGGGAGGAGAACCAGGCCTGGAGGTCGACCAGGGGGATCTGGGCCAAACGTACCCCGAGTATGCAGCACTGAACCTGGGGTACGGTGGCTACACAGACACCTCTGGTCTATTTTTCACCTACTCGTCAGAAAACCAACAACACACTTCCTCCTCGACAACGACCACAGACGATTACGCATCGTTCCCGGGGAAACACTCCGTCACCGTCATGCCTGGTCACCATGGAGACCAAAGAGGAAATGGTGGGACTGTCAGAACTCGAGCTCCCCTCAGTAAAGAGAAGGAGGGGAGGTTCGTATGCAAACATTGTGGGAAGGGTTTCCCCTACATCAGCTGCCTTAAGCGGCACGCCCTCAACCACACGAGAGAGAGGATGCATCACTGCTCCGTGTGTGGGCGGAGCTTCATCAGACCCAGTCACCTGAGGAGGCATGAACTGCTGCACACGGGTGTCCGACCCTTCGCCTGCGCACTATGTGGACGCCACTTCTCGCATGGTGCACACCTCCAAGCTCACATGAAGACACACACGTGATGGAAGTGCCCTGTGTGTGACGTAATTGATGTGTGTGACGTAATTGACTTCTTGTTTTACATATGATCTAAAGTTTTATGTGGAAAGACTTGAACCAGTTTGACAAAGGGGGATTCCACATAAAATCAAGAGTTCAATACATACAGTAGACATCTGTTCTGTGAATTGGCCTTTATTGTAGCCTGCTGTGTTGCTAGGCAGTTTCTGAGTAAAATGCTGATGGTTGAGATGGCTGCTTTCATTGGTCAAGTTACTTTTTAATTCCAGAATATGTATTTTATTATTGCTGTCAAATCATATTCCAAGTTTGTATTTCCATTTTTACAATGAATGACATTATCATCAGAAATCCCACACAGCTGTGAGTAGCTAGGCCTACTTTTAGAGTGTATATTTAAGGCCTGAGGGGGTGTGGTATATGGCCAAGGCTAAGGGCTGTTCTTATGCACAACACAACACGGAGTGTCTGGACACAGGTGGTATATTGGCCATATACCACAAACCCCCGAGGTGCCTTATTGCTATTATAAACTGGTTACAAGTGTAATTAGAACAGGAAAAATACATGTTTTGTCATACCCCTGGTATATGTCTGATATACCATGGCTTTCAGCCAATTAGCACTCAGGGCTCTACCACCCAGTTTATAATTAGATGTAAGCAACTGGAGACAACTCACCACTCACATATATTTTGGTCATTTAGCCTAGTCCCCAATGCCTGGCCAACGCTTGCGTCGCGTGCACCATGCAGCGCAGGTGGAAAGACAGACAGCGAATGGACAGGCACAACGCGGCGCCTGCGCGTAATGGTGAAGAGGTGTCTGTTTAGAGTTCTACCACAAATCAACAAGAGGATCGACATTAAACAAAGTGAGTAGCTGGTATATAGGCTAATATCTGAATGTATAGGCTACAGCCTATGTATGGCATAGTTTTCATAGCCTACGATTTATGATTAATGCTGCATGGTTGAACTGTGGCCAGTGTAATAATTGTCATAAAAGTTGCTCTACCATAGCCATACACGTTTTTATTGTTTTATGACAGCACAGTGTCCTACACTGGCCAACGTCCCGTTATAACCGAACTATTTTACTGTCTATTTTGAGGCGTTTTGGCACCATACTACAGATTGCACGCAAAGAAAACACAGTAATGCAATGACCGCATGGCGGATTAGTCTGTAGCTAATCTGATGTGGATTACCGTTATATGGCGAGTGTACTTTATCTGTTGTAGTCTTCCCGCACTGTAATGTAGGCTACAGCTCAGCACACATTCTCATACCATTAGCGGATTTACTACGCATTAGACCGTAGCCGATAGTCCCTAGGCTGTATTATTCCGATTTCCGAACTTGTATTATAATTATTTATCCTTAAAGTGTTTGATGTGCACTATGCATTATTATTATTAATTGTTATTGCATTATTACACCTGACACGTGTTGTGATGCCTCTTCACGTGTATATTTTAGGGGGAAGATGAACAATCGCCTCTCTCTCAAAGCAAATGACAGGATCATTTATGAAATGGCAACAAAGGAATGAACAAAAGTCATGAGTTACACACTGAAGAAAAGAGAGGGAAATAAACACAAAGTGGAACAACAAGGAAGGGCGAAAGGAGAGGAAGTGAGAAAGAAAGAGGAAGAGAAACACATCTATAGACAGAGGGGCTGTGAGAGCGACCGTTCATCAGTTTACATCCAGGTTGAGAAACGTCCCACTCCTCGTGGGTTTAACCACTAGGCCTACTATTATGACAACTCATGTTAGTGTGCTATGAACTCAAATTCTACTGCTATTATTTCTACTATGGTCACTTCAAGTCTTAGGTGTTTGAAACCTGTCATAAAACGTGTTATCTCTAACAGCCATTGATTGAGAAGAAGGGGAGTTAACCAGTATATTTTCTGATAGTGCAGTTTGAATTGGAATGCCACGCCTTATCTCTCCCACCCAGCACTCCTTTCTAGTGATACAGCTACTTTTCAGCCAGTCGCTCTCAAATACTCAAAGCAACTATCAAGAGGGATAGAGAGGGAGAGAGAGAGCGAGGGAGAGAGAGAGAGAGAGAGAGAGAGAGAGAGAGAGGGAGAGAGCGAGGGAGGACATATAGAAAAGTAAGACATAAGAGTCAGAGGATAGAAAAAGGGTCTCTTTGAATACAGTCACCCATTAACCTCACATTAATAAGACAACAAGAACAGTCCTTTGAGTGACAGTTAAACAGGCAGCCAGCCAGTCAGTCAGGGCAGGGAGTCAGTCAGTCAGCCAGCAAGCCAGTCAGAGCAAGGACTCAGTCAGCCAGGCAGGTAGCTAGTCAGCCAGCCAGGCAGTCAGGCAGTCAGTCTGTTAATCAGCGAGGATGCTGGGATGCGAGGGGGGAGGGGTAGGGTTGCGCTACAGACTGACCCTGGCCACAGGGCTGGTGGAGTGTCTGTGTTTCGCCGGCGTGGTCTTCGGTTGGGCATCGCTGGTCTTCGTCCTGAAGACAGATGGATACTTCACTGACCTCTGTGTCAATCTGACTACTGGACCCAACAGTACAGTGGAAACAGGTGAGTAGTTCAATGCTATTCAGTTCAATATGACATAGAATAGAATAGATTGGAATAGAATATGAAGCACATCTAAGGAGTTCATACTAGAAAACTGAAGGACTTCTATCTTTCTCCCCCTCTCTATATTCCTCTCTTTCTGTATTCATCTCTCACTCTGCCCCATCCCCCCTCCCCCACACTCTTTCTCCTCATCCATCCATCCATCCCTCCATTTCTCTCTTTTTCAGACTGTAGTGGACAGGATGAACAGTTCTCCCTGGTCTTCATCCCTAATCTCTCTCCCCATCCCCCCTCCCCCACACTCTCTCTCCTCATCCATCCATCCATCCATCTCTCTCTCTCTCTCTCTCTTCCTCAGACTGTAGTGGAGAGGATGAACAGTTCTCCCTGGTTTTCATCATCCCTAATCTCTCTCCCAATCCCTCCATCTCTCTCTTTCTCAGACTGTAGTGGACAGGATGAACAGGTCTCCCTGGTCTTCATCATCCCTAATCTCTCTCCCCATCCCTCCATCTCTCTTTCTCAGACTGTAGTGGACAGGATGAACAGGTCTCCCTGGTCTTCATCATCCCTAAACTCTCTCCCCATCCCTCCATCTCTTTCTTTCTCAGACTGTAGTGGACAGGATGAACAGTTCTCCCTGGTCTTCATCATCCCTAATCTCTCTCCCCATCCCTCCATCTCTCTCTCTCTCTCTCTCTCTCTCTCAGACTGTAGTGGACAGGATGAACAGTTCTCCCTGGTCTTCACCGTCACCTCCTTTATGAACAACTTCCTCACGCTTCCCAACGGATTCATCTTCGACCGCTTCGGCACCATGGCAACGAGGCTTCTGGGAATGTGAGTCTTTTTTAAACTACAGAAATCCAGGCTTCATTACTAGGGCCCAGAGTTTTTCCTGCCCTGGTCAATGTGATATATGGCATATCCATTGCAAATAATTCTTACAATGTTAACATTTAAAGAATATAACTAGGTCCTGACCTCTGACCAGTATTTCCAGGACATCCACAGAGTTTATTTACACATAGTCAATTAATTACAATTCTTCAGTAAGTTTATACCTAGACCGTCGCCTAGACGAGAGAGAGTGAGTGAGTCACTGAGTCAAAAGGGGGTGGGAAGGTAAGGGTCCATTCCTGGTTTACTCAGTCATTGTTTTTGTAGAATGTGTATGCATATTTTAATCTAAGTTCTACAGGTTTATTGAGGTTGTCTTCTGACCCAGTGAGAAATGTGTCACCGACTAAAGTTTAACAGACCATAACCCACTGTGTGACACCTCTTTATCTACCTCTGCTCTGTGTTTTCCCTCAGATGTCTCTACACCACTGGTACACTGATGGTTGCCTTCTCCAGTTCAGGTGAACATAGACTGTACAGTATAACGGTTGTTATTCAATCAGAACAGCTCTTGATATTTGTGTATTTGATAAATGAACAAAGACAATCAATCAAATGTATTTATAAAGCCCTATTTACATCAGCAGATGTCACAAAGGGCTTGTAAGGAAACCCAGCCTAAAACCCTAAACAGCAAGCAATGCAGATGTAGAAGCACGGTGGCTAGGAAAAACTCCCTAGAAAGGCAGGAACCTAGGAAGAAACCTAGAGAGGAACCAGGCTCTGGCTGTTCCCGGTGGAAATTATAAGAGTACATGGCCATTAAGGCCAAATCGTTCTTCAAGATGTTCGAACGTTCATCGATGACCAGCAGGATCAAATAATAATCACAGTGGTTATAGAGGGTGCAACAGGTCAGCACCTCAGGAGTAAGTGTCAGTTGGCTTTTAATAGCTGAGCATTCAGAGGTCGAGAGACAGGTCGAGAGAGAGAGACACCGGGAGAAGGAGAGAGAGGGTTGAAACAGCAGGTCCGGGACATCAGGCAGACCAGCAGAAACTAGAGCAGCAGTACGACCAGATGGACTGGGACCCTGCAAAAGCATTAGGAAGAGCACATTCCTAGTGTAGAATGTTGGATGAGTAGAGATTGAACTTGACCTATGCTGTCTCTGTGTCTGTCTCTCTCTCTATCTCTCTATCTCTTTCTCTAATAGCTCTGTCCATGCTGCTGTTCCCAGCCCTGTCCTTCATCGCAGTGGGAGGTATATTGTTCCTCATCACAAACATACAGGTACAGCAGCATGCCATGACTCCTCAGTTTCAACACAGTTCTAGACAGTACAAACAGTATTCAATACATCTGTGTAACAGGTGTATGTCACACACTATTTTGTCTGACACATAAAACTGATATTTATTCAGTAAATACTGTATTTCTACTGTATACTATATGGATACTGTGTTTATACTGTGTACTATATGGATACTGTATTTCTACTGTATACTATATGGATACTGTATTTCTACTGTATACTAAATGGATACTGTATTTCTACTGTGTACTATATGGATACTGTATTTCTACTGTGTACTATATGGATACTGTATTTCTACTGTGTACTATATGGATACTGTATTTCTACTGTGTACTATATGGATACTGTATTTCTACTGTGTACTATATGGATACTGTATTTATACTGTGTACCCTATGGGTGGATGTATTCTTCTTTGATGAATGTCCACACTTGTTGAACTGTTGTTCGCTACTATAGGTTGGGAACCTGTTTGGCTCCCATCGTTCCACCATCATCACCCTCTATAATGGAGCCTTCGACTCTTCCTCGGCTGTCTTCCTCATCATCAAGGTATCACAGAACTCACACATACTGTAGCCTACAGGACAGAGGCCTCTCTCTGAGAGAAAAATGATAACTGCCTTAAAAAGGCCAAGTGTATAAAACAGATGAATTTGATTATATATTGTAGATATATCCCATATAATGATTATATTTGTATATATTGTAGATATATCCCATATAATATTATATTTGTAGATATTGTAGATATATCCCATATATTGATTATATTTGTATATATTGTAGATATATCCCATATATTGATTATATTTTTTATTATATGTAGTCATGGTCGTTTAATAGCTATCCATTGGTGGCTCTGATTATCCCTCCCTCCGTCTCAGGTGATGTATGAAGGAGGGGTCTCCCTCCGCTCCTCCTTCCTCATTCTCTCCGTCTGCAGTGTCATCCACCTCCTCAGGACGTTCTTCCTCATGCCCAACACCCACATTCCCTACCCACTCCCTGAGGGCTTCACCTATGGGTGAGAACTACATCCAACTCCCACCCACACCACCCCCTGAGGGCTTCACCTACGGCTCAGAACTACAACTCCCACACATGACAGTATTAATCTGACCAGGCCCTATGATACATAATGCCATAGTATGTATGGGGGTTGTAGTTGTTACCTAGAGAACTACGACTCGCAGAGGGCCTGGGGGTTTTCCAGACCATGGAGTGTTTCCTTGTCAGACTACTTGGGCAGGAAAAAGTCCTGTACATGTTCATAGATAAATGCAAAACGAAATTAAATAATTATTAATAATTATTTGTGTTTGGCATTTAACAAATGGTATTGATTTATTAGGTTAGTCTCAATGACATGCATTCATATCAGATGGGTGACCCTGATGATAAACACATTTGATTGCCTCCTTTTCAACAGCGTGAACCCTGGAAAGTCCAACAGCTACAACGTAGAGGAGATTGAGAAGACGCGAGAGACGGGGATGACATCAGAGGGGGAGGGGCCAGCGGAGACCGACGACATGCCCCTACAGTCTGATGACGGGCAGCAGTCGGAAGACTCTGGGAAAGGTGTCGTTTGGCCAACTACAATCTTTAATCTGGCCGGGGAATGGAAGGTGCATTTTGTTGACTCAAATGTTTTTCCTCTCTCTCTCTCACACACACACACACACACACACACACACACACACACACACACACACACACACACACACACACACACACACACACACACACACACACACACACACACACACACACACACACACACACACACACACACACACACACACACACTCTCTCAGTGGCCAGTTTCAGGAGCTGTGTGCAGTCGTGGTTCTTCCTGTGGCATCTGGTGTGGCTGTCTGTCATGCAGCTGAGACACTACCTCTTCATCGGAACACTGAACCCCATGCTCAACCGGCTGGCCGACAACGACTCAGCCCTGGGTAAACCACACACACGCATGCACACACACGCATGCACACACCAAAGCATAGGTTCACTGAATGAATCTAAATACTCTCTCCCCCCTTCTCTCTTTCTCCCCCCTCTCTCTCTCTCTCTCTCTCTCAGTGAGTCAGTACACCAATGCCTTTGCCTTCACCCAGCTGTTTGGGGTCCTCTGTGCTCCCTGGAACGGCCTCATCATGGACAGACACAAGGGGAAGCCTCTGGCTCCAGGTGGGTGACATGGCTCTAGCTTAGCAACAACATGATGGTGTTCAATAGAGCACAAAATAGCTAAATGTTAAGCAATTAAAGACGAAAATGGGTATGCTTATTTGTTCAGGTAGTAGGCCTACCTCCTGTTTCAGTCTAGTATATATATGTTTTATCCTATTTCATGCCTAATGAGCATGGCCATGGTTCTGGTGTGTGTGTGTCCATCATCATCCTCACCCAACCTTTCTCTCACCTCCTCCCTCTATAGGAGAAACAGATAAGGAGGCAGACCTGCGCTCCTCCTCTCTCTCCCTCTTCCTCACCTCCCTCCAGTGCCTCCTCTTCTCCATCTGCGCCTCCTCTCCTCTCCTCCCTCTCCAGTACCTCACCTTCATCCTGCAGGTCCTCAACCGCTCCTTCCTCTACGGAGGCAACGCAGCCTTCGTCAGCATCGCGTGAGTGAAAGAGGGATAAAGAGACAGATAGTGGGGGGCAGAGTGGCAGATTAATAGTGGGGGGCAGAGTAGCAGATTAATAGTGGGGCCTGAGTGGCAGATTAATAGTGGGGGCAGAGTGGCAGGTTAATAGTGAGGGCAGAGTGGCAGATTAATAGTGGGGGCAGAGTGGCAGATTAATAGTGGGGGGCAGAGTGTCAGATTAATAGTGGGGGGCAGAGTGGCAGATTAATAGTGGGGGGCAGTGGCAGATTAATAGTGGGGGCAGAGTGGCAGATTAATAGTGGGGGCAGAGTAGCAGATTAATAGTGGGGGCAGAGTGGCAGGTTAATAGTGAGGGCAGAGTGGCAGATTAATAGTGAGGGCAGAGTGGCAGATTAATAGTGGGGGGCAGAGTGGCAGATTAATAGTGGGGGGCAGAGTGCAGATTAATAGTGGGGGGCAGAGTGGCAGATTAATAGTGGGGGGCAGAGTGGCAGATTAATAGTGGGGTCAGAGTAGCAGATTAATAGTGGGATCAGAGTGGCAGAATAATAGTGGGGTCAGAGTGGCAGATTAATAGTGGGGGCAGAGTGGCAGATTAATAGTGGGGGCAGAGTGGCAGATTAATAGTGGGGGCAGAGTGGCAGATTAATAGTGGGGGGCAGAGTAGCAGATTAATAGTGGGGTCAGAGTAGCAGATTAATAGTGGGGGCAGAGTGGCAGATTAATAGTGGGATCAGAGTGGCAGATTAATAGTGGGGGCAGAGTGGCAGATTAATAGTGGGGCCTGAGTGGCAGATTAATAGTGGGGCCTGAGTGGCTGATTAATAGTGGGGCCTGAGTGGCTGATTAATAGTGGGGGGCAGAGTGGCAGATTAATAGTGAGATCTGACAGGAAGGAAATAAAAAGGTAGATTATAGAAGAAGGAACAAGGGAAATAAATAGACAAGACTTGACATTTTAAAATGTGAAAATACAGTTCAAAGACTAAAGTTTACAATAAAGGAAGGCGACTGAGTGCTACTCATTCATACTTCCCTCAGTTGATGTCCGGCTCTCCTTTCTTTTCTCCTTCCTGCCCTCTCTCACCACAGTTTTCCTGGGGTCCACTTTGGGAAGTTGTATGGTTTGGTGATGTCTCTGTCTGCCGTGGTGTCACTGCTGCAGTACCCCTGTTTCGCCCTGGTCAAAGGAGCCCTAGGTGGAGACCCCTTCTATGTGAGTGGGTTATACAAACATACGGTCACTAGATGACTAACCTCATCCCCAGGCTCAGTTGCTATCGTGAGAGAGCAGGCAGAGTGGACGAGATTAGTAGATGTACTGTATTGTACTTGCCAAAAAGTAAATATGGAAATGTCTTTGTTGAACCTCACAGCTCATAACATAATAACAGTGTAACATGCAGTTAGCCTACTTTGCAGACCAGTACGGTTAATGCTACTCTCTCAAAAGGGCTGTCTTTGTCGTCTTTCCTCCTCAGGTGAACATCGCTCTGACTCTCCTCACTCTACTGGCGTTCATCCATCCAATCAACATCTTCTACCACTGCAGGAAACTGACCAATCAGAGGGAGGATATGGCCGGCGGTGCTGCCATCACATTGGCTGAGGCCAAAATGTAGGGGACATTACATGAGGCTCCTGAGCCAAGGGAAACAGGAAATGTCTTATTTCTAATTGTTTAAAGGGAATAAGTGAAAATGTAAAATTATAATAAAATATTTTTTATACTTATGTTTTACAGTAATCCCATATTTTCCATCAGTATGTTTTGTTGGATAGTTTTCAATAAAATGTATTATCCATTATTGTGTCCTGATTTCTAAGCATAACAAGTAATGGCATAGTA
The DNA here is from genome assembly GCF_045679555.1 of Salvelinus alpinus. Classification (NCBI taxonomy): domain Eukaryota; kingdom Metazoa; phylum Chordata; class Actinopteri; order Salmoniformes; family Salmonidae; genus Salvelinus; species Salvelinus alpinus. The sequence continues at coordinate 77,068,493 of NC_092091.1, read as the reverse complement.
CGTCATGCCGGAAGTCGTCATTGAAAACAAACTGGTTTCCGGTCAAATTGAGTCACGCAGTCCAAAACAAACTAGTTGGCGATCACATGTCAATTTAGCCTGATAAAGATTGGTATTCAAGGTTTTCGTCTCGTGTAGGCAGAGTTGAAACTACCGATGTACACCCAATATCCTGAGTTTCACAACAGCTGTAGAAATGGAGGAAACCACGTTTAGTTACAATTTTATTCCGAGTCGAACGGTGGATGAAGTGATCGACTTGATGCGATCTAGTTTTACACCTGAACATATGTCAACAGAGGAAGTCGTGGCTTTACTTCTGTCCATCTCTGAAGTGCCGTTGGCTCGTTGTATGGGTTCTCTGCAAAAAACGTTACCGGCGTTTTTTGCAGCCAAGCTGTCAAAGTCAGGTCGCCGACGTTATTCTTACGGTGAAAGGTCCAGTACCGAGAACGGAGAGAGCAGAGTACTTCAGTTAGCGGCGGAAGGAGCTGATAATGAAGATGTCAGTTACGACAACGATGGCACAGACACAGGTAGTTCATTCCACACACACTGAATCAATATAACATACAAAATATTGTCCAATATGTGTGTAGCTTACTGCTGTATAATTGATTGTAATCGAACACACAATAAAAGGTATTTTGATCAAGTTTGGGGGTACATTTATGAAATGTAGCCCATAACAAGTCAGGAGAAAAAAATCGGTTCAAGTTATTGCCAATGTTGACACTTGCCTTACTTCCCCAACAACAACAGGTCACATGTAGACCACATCGATACCAAAGCAGACCCAGATCCACCATACTGAGGCAGTGGATCAAGCCTCCACCACACATGCAGTCTGTTCAGGATAGCAGGATGATGCACCTACGTGTCCACACGGGAGAGAAGCCTTACTCCTGCTCCGACTGCAACAAGACCTTCCACAGACAGGTAGGTACTGGGTAGACGTAGCAAAACATGATTTCAGCTTGTGGTAAGAGTGAGCTCTTTGGAGTGCCAACTTTGAGTGCCAACCTACCCATTCTATCACTTTCATTTGGCCGACAGGAACCTGACAAACTACTACACCAAGGGGGGGCGGGGGCTCCGCCTGCGACAGGAACCTGACAAACTACTACACCAAGGGGGGGGGGGGGGGGGCTCCGCCTGCCCGCGCACCTTCTTCCGTTCCGACGGATGCAAGCACACGGGAGAGCAGCCGTTTCCGTGCCCGTACTGTGAGAAGACGTTTGCGACCGCCGGTATGATGAAGGCGCACGTCCTGTGCCACCTGAGTGAGCAACCTCGCCCGTGTCCCCAGAGCTTCAGAACAGTGTATGATCCGAGTCATCAGCTGGTGACACAAGGCCCTTCCTGTGTGTGAAGTGTCTCAAGGCCTTCAGGACAGCAAGGATTCTGCATAACCACAAGGTCAGTCAAGTTAGGTTGAGAGGACTGGTCCCTGGTTTTGCTGTCAGTATACATATAGGTAGGAAACACTGTTCATAAGGGTTTGAGGAAGTGTAGGAGAGATGCGGACTCCTGTAATTACTCTAAACAATACTACACACAAAGGTATACTATAGGTATGCTTTGAGAATGGTTGTTTTTGAAATTCTTTAAAAAATATTGCCGTATAAAAGAACTGGCGATGAGAATAGCTAAATGGGCGCCGTGAGAAACTCAAAAACATTGTTCCCTGTATTAGGTCCACCACATGGAGGACCGTGACCACACCTTTGAGGACTGCAACAAGACACCCCATCACCTGAAGCTCCACTCAGAGGATACGCCCTACGTCTATCCCGACCGCGGCAAGGGATTCCTCCGACCCGACCGCCTCACCCTCCATCGCCGTACCCACGTTACAGAGCCCAAGTCCAGGAAGACGCGCCACAAGTGTTCCATGTCTCCTTGGTGAACGCCCGCAGGCACACCTCACTGTTCACCTTAATGTTGAGCACGGCGTCGAACCGTCCACCCCCCCCGGGGTCAAGGTCAAAGTTTAACTGTCATCTGGATTGGAGGCAAAGACTAGGACAGGTCAAACCCAAACCGCCTTCGTTCAGGTGACCTGTGTCGGGTTAGTTTTACAGGTCTGAACCAACTGGATAACCACAGCTGTGACACGGTGAGACGGAGTCAGAGACACAGACAGTTCCAGCAGAACAGGAGGATCACAATGAAGAAGTCAGAGCAGAGTTTGGTGTTGAAAGAAGAAAACGTGTTCCCGTCTTATAAACTACTTGTCAGTGTCTAGTAGTACACGCCATAGACACCAGCTTGTGTCAGGGAGTGCTGTAGCAGGGAATACAGATCTAGGACCAGTTGTTAAACCACAGCTTGTGTCAGGGCCGGGGAGTGCTGTATCAGGGAATACAGGTCTAGGACCAGTTGTTAAACCACAGCTTGTGTCAGGGCCGGGGAGTGCTGTATCAGGGAATACAGGTCTAGGACCAGTTGTTAGACTGTAGCTTGTCAGGGCCAGGGAGTGCTGTAGCAGCAAGAACAGGTCTAGGAACTGTTGTTAGAATGCAGTGTGTCAGCAGGAAGAACAAGTCCCAGGTCTGTTTTTATTGATTGTAGCCAACCAGGGAGTGGGACAGCCTCTGACCTTGTTCCAAGTACCTGTAGTGAGGTTCACAACTCCTGGTAGAGTCACAGCACCATCTACAGGCCAAACAGTGAAACAACATCCTCTGTGACTAGTTTACATGGCTGTGGTATCATCCACAGCAACACCCATAGCACCAGTATAGTATCCAAACCCATAGTAACACTAGTAAATCCCTGACAAGTCTCACCTGTAGCAGCTAAACACATAGTAGCAGCACCAGTCACCTCCATGGCCAGACCAGCAATGACATCACAACTATGGCAACACCAGTAACTCCCAGGTGAAGACCAAACAGAAGCAAATGTTTTTTTGTTAAATAAATTATATATTAAACAGGGACAGGGACGGACCCTTTTAGTTGCAAAATGTTTTGCTACAGCGTTTAACGAATGAATTCACCCATAGCTACTACTCCTCCATGCTAACAGTTGGCTGAAGTAAACCCTGATATGAGTGTCAATGAAAAGACCCATTGAAACATCTCTCTAAAACAAAGTTTACTTACAAATACCCAAAAGCCATTGACAGTAAGAATGTACAGGGATAAATGCTATTTGTATGACCATACAAACTGATCAGATATACTTCAAGTTTCTTTCATAAAGAACAGTCATTCTAACATGCAAACACAAAGCCTTGTACAGGATGAAGAACTGATTATGTGAACACGTTTAGGATTACAAATGTGTTGGTTCACTATTCTAACATTTAAGCCTTGGAACATTTGATTAAACAGTTAAGACTATAAAAGTTACATGTTCAATTTCTTGTTAGGTCTACAGCTTTGCCATAATCCCCTGTGTCTGATTTCCTCCACAAAACCAATACATCTTCATTTGTTTCAGCTGCAATATATTTTATATAGTGTTTTTCTCAGAAGTAAATTAATCCTACAGACACTATGAAAATTCAACCTTGTTGGTTAACCAATTATGTATATATAAAATTCTGAAATGTAAAAAATATAAATCTAGAGTTTTCCTAAAACTGAAATGAATAGGTTCAGAAGTAAGAGTCCCATCAGACTTCGGACAGTAAACTAGCTTAAACAACAGTATATGCATACAGTAAAACAGTTTTTAAAACTTAAATACATGTGTACAGCAGTTATGCTAACAGTTCAAAGAATGATAAGGCACTAACCGAAAAGGGACTTCTCTCTACATACTGAAAACACACAACAGTAACATGTTTAACAGTCCAACATTTTAACCAAGAAAGGAAAGTCTTTCAAGTTTCAGAGATTGAGTGATAGTCTTCAAAGTCCATCATCAACTTGGAGAGAGAGAGACAGAAGCCCCATAGTTAAATCTATGTATTGAGTGACAGTCAGCAAGTTGTGTTCATCCTTTCAGACCGTTGTGTAACCCTGTGTGGTCGCGGTCAGACCGTTATGGTGCAGAAACAGCATCTGGTCAAGGCCCTCTGGAGGAATATTGGTTCTCTTCCTCTGTATCACCCCTCCTCCATCCTGCAGGAACATCTGGACCGCACTGCCTGCGACAGCCGGGGCAGCCAGGTAGGCACGTGCCACTTTGGCCAGCAGGGGGAGCTGTCCTGATCTAGCTTTCCACCACTGTAAAGGCTCCACGCCCAGGGTGGCCCCCTTCTCTGCTCTGAAGACAGACAGCTCAATGTCCACTGTCTCTTCCACTGAGGGCTGCTTGTTCTGGGACTGGGAGCCGAATAGGTCCCCTAGAAGGAACTCCATGCCGGTCTGCTGGGAGGTGGGCTCCAGTTTCGGCTCCATGTTATCACTCTCACTGTCGTCGTTCACAGAGCTACCGGTGGCTTCCTCGTCTGAATCACTCTCTGTTCTCTCTTTGAAACTGACCGGGGTGATCTCCTTCAGCCTTTTGCTTCTTCTCAGGACGTCTCCCTCCATCTCTCCTGATGAGGTGGTCGAGGAGGATCCCCTCTTCTTCCTCTTCCTGACCCCTGGAGACGCTGCCTCGGCCCTCCTCCGGTCCTCCTCTACGATCCGGACGGCTTCTTTCTTCAGCCAGGCGAAGGTGGTCGCCTGCTCTCTGACGTCCATGAAGCCCAGGCCGTGAAACTGGGGGTCCAGGACGCACGCTACACACAACAGCTGGTTGATCTGGGGGTCGTTGTACCGGCGGGAAAGGCCCCACCTTATCTTCTTTTTGAGTTCCTTCAAGATGGTGGAGTCGTTGCGATGGCGGGGGTGGGGGGCGAAATGTCGGCCGAGCAGGCCGGTGAGGATGGGCTTGACCAGCGAGAGCCTGGGGAACGGTTCCTTGGCCAGGGTACGGCAGGCCACGTCTAGGGGTTTCAGCATGGAGGAGAGATCCTCCAACACCTTCCAGTCAGATCGTTTGGGAGGGACGGGTACCGATGAGTTGGAGCTGTCGGTGGTGTCAGAGTTAGCACAGGCAGCGGAAGTGGAGTTTGTGCCATGTTTGTCAGCGGTTTTCAAAGCGGCAGTCGCCCCTGAATCCAAGTCAGTGGGACTTCCTGTGTCTTGTCCAGTTTGGATCTCACTGTCTATTTGTTTTAGTGTCTCAGAGATCATGTTTTGATAGCGGAGGAGCGTCTTAACCACACTGTAAAGCCCATTCCAGCCTGGTTTCCCATAGGCCCAAGCCTTCAGCTCAGCCGTCTCCTGCTTCTGTAGGTCTAAGATCAGTTTCCTGGCTGGGTGAAGAGTTACCATGTCTTTATCATGGAGGGAGAAGAGGCTGTAGAGAAGATGTTGGAATACACTGAGGCTCTTTGAGATGATGGAATGACCCATGACTTCCTCTATGCAGCTCTGAACAGCTGTGAAGAAACAGGGTATGGGTGGAGAGTGGGACTCCTCGCTGGTGGAGTTGGCTCGTTCGATCGCTCGTTCCAGACCTGAGAGATCATCAGAGGATATGGAGTCCTCCATCTCCAGGAATGTGGTGGAGTTCGGGTGGTGGTGACGGGCACCTTCACCAACCCCTTCTCCACTTCTCTCTCTCTTCTTCGCACCTACCTTCGTCTTTTCCATCTCTTCGCCCCCAAGCAGGATGAAACTGGGCTGAGCGATGTCCCACTCCTGAGCCATGGACCTCACTGTAGCCTCGACCATGCTCAGATCCATATCCCCAGTTCCTGTCTCACCCAGACGCTGCGTGGCCAAAGCCAGGTTATGGGAAGTGAAGTCAGCGTTGATGAAATGGGCCCACAGGGTGGCGTATCTCTCCTGGTCTCCCTGCCAGTCATGACACCACACGTCAGCACTAACAGCTACGTGGTGAGATACTTGGTTCTGGGTCTGTGAGTGGAAACGGGCAGCTTGTCTTGTTGAGGAGCTGGGTTTGAATTGAACTGGAATATTAGGCTTGGAAATGTCTTCCTCATTAAACCCAGTGCGGTTGGTCAGCAGCTTGGCCCAGTTCTTTCTTCCCTTGGTGTGGACGTCCCTCAGCACCTCCTCCAGTAGAGAAGCTGAAGGAATCTCCTTGCAGGATGGCAGCAGGGTCTGGATCAGCTGCTTGAAGCCCTCCCCCTCCACTGTATCTGGGGGCAACAAGTCTTTGATGAGGAAGTTAGTGATGGCTGTGGTGGTTTGATTGGTCAGGAAGTTAGAGAGCGTTCTCTGTCCCGGTGTAGCGGTCGAACCCGCTGTTACAGTATCGGTCACTGCTGAACTGCCGTTCCCACTCCAAGTCCAGTCCTCATTACTGTAGTTGTTGTTGGTGGTTCTGTGGGTTGAGGGGCTGCTAGAACGAGGTGCTCTGCCGCCCGTAGTGTGGTAAGGCCTGAAGCGCGAGGACGAAACCCAGGGCTTGTTGCCATCCTTGATGACGTCCCGGCGCTTCATATGGTGCATCTGGACCAGGTGGTTCTCCAGGTGGGTGAAAGTAGCACTGTAGTCCACGTGTTGACCACACAGCTTGCACATGACTTTGTCCTTGTCCAGCGGCTGGCCGTTGGGGTCCGGCTCAAACCCAAAGAACTCCCATACGGGGCTGTTGGGCTGAGAAGGGCTCAACAGTATCTCAGCACCCTTCACAAAGTCATACTTCACGGTTGTTGCCAGTCCCGTCTGATTGGTGTTTTGAGGTGGGTTGAGGACAGGGGTGGGGTCAGTTGTATCAGTCTGTAACCCGCTACTGACATCACTGATGACTGGCAGGGGGCTCCCTGATTGGCTGTTGTCTGACCAGCTGTAAGAGCCATTGGTGTCTGGGAGACTGCTAGTTCCGCCCACTGGCACGACCTGGATGTCACGGAAGATCCGCAGTAGGATTTCCTTGTCGCCGAATTCACACTTGATGTTCTCACCTGTGAGAGTGACAGTAAGAGAGAGAATATTGTGTTTAATAACAGTGTTCGTGTGAGTCAAAATATAGGTAATGCTTTATTTTGCAGCTCCCTGATCAGCTCCCTTTTACTACAAGATAACAGCGTAATTCCATAATTATTACCCCAAAACGTACTTTTCCGTCACATGGGATGAATACTAGGAAGCTCCAATTGTTATCAAGTAAAACACCTAATAACGTTAATTCCGTTGCGCTACAACTCCCAATCACCAAACGTACCGATCCCTAGACCCAGCATGGCAGCGTACTCCTGGCCAATCCAGACCTTGAGTTCTGTCCCCTCAGGGATGGGCTGGGAGACCCTGTAGAAGATCTGACCGCGGTACTGGAACACCGTCAGGTTGTGTTCTTCCTCGCAGGCAGCACACGCTACATACCTGAACAGGGATGAGAGACATGACAATGCAGTGAAATTAACATTGCATAGCCAATGGAGCACTTTCCCCAGACATAGATTAAGTCTAATCCTGAACTAAAAATTATTCTCAATGGAGAATCTCCATTGATCTTGCTTTTTAGTCCAGGACTAGGCTTAATCTGTCCTGGAAACAAGCCCTAAATGTATATCTTGACTAAAGATGATATTCACATAGATATGAGATAAATATGAAGTAGGGATGTCTGTTCGGACATTAGAAACATAAATGACTAAATAAATGACACTGATATATTCATTGGGTTAACTAATTAGATCACTAAAGGAATACATGTTGGAAAAAGGTTAAACAGATCGCTAACAACCTGAAAGACTAAATGCAGACATCATTGTTTCAAACATAACTTCTCACCTCATCCAGTTTGATTTGTTTTCATCCGAGGCATCTACGAAGTAGTAGGAATCATTTTCTTTGATCTGGGAACAAGAGAGAATCAACTATTAGCTGATTTGTAGACCAAACTGACCACATTTGCATGTAGTTTACAGTGTATAGGTCAGCCTATATCTATCAAGACTATACTGAACAAAAATGTAAACGCGTTGTGTTGGTCCCATGTTTCATGAGCTGAAATAAAAGATCTCAGAAATGTTCCATACTCAAAAAAAGCTTATTTCTAAAAAAGAATGTGTGCAGAAATGTGTTTTACATCCCTGTTAGCAAGCATTTCTCCTTTTCCAATATAATCCATCCAGTTGACAGGTCTGGCATATCAAGAAGCTAATTAAACAACATGATCACTACACAGGTGCAGCTTGTGCTGGGGACAATAAAATGCCACTACAATTTGCAGTTGTCACAATACAATGCCACAGATGTCAAGGTGACGGAACGTGCAATTGGCATGCTGACTGCTGGAATGTCCAGCAGAGCTGTTGCCAGATAATTGAATGTTAATTTCTCTACCATAAGCCGCCGCCAACGTCATTTGGTTGCTGGATCGAATCCCCAAGCTGACAAGGTAAAAATCTGTCGTTCTGCCCCTGAACAAGGCAGTTCCCCGGTAGGCCGTCATTGTAATTAAGAATTTGTTCTTAACTGACTTGCCTAGTTAAATATTGTAAAGAAAATAATAATAATTCTGTTACACAGCTTACAACACTTTCAGAAACTATTCACACACGTTGACATTTTCAAAATGTTGTTACAGCCTGAATTTAAAATGGATTAAATGGAGATGTGTCACTGGCCGACACACATTACACCATAATGTCAAAGTGGAATTATGTTTAGACCTTTTTACAAATTACAGCTGTATGGCAAGCCTACAATTCAGGAGTACAAATGTGCTTAACAAGTCACATAATAAGCTGCATGGACTCACTGTGTGCAATAAATGTTCAACATGATTTTGGAATGACTACCTCATCTCTGTACCCCACACATAGATATATGTAAGGTCCCTCAGTCGAGCAGTGAATTTCAACCACAAAGACCAGGGAGATTTTCCTATGCCTCGCGAAGGGCACCTATTGGTAAATAGTTCAATGCCTCGCGAAGGGCACCTATTGGTAAATAGTTCAATGCCTCGCGAAGGGCACCTATTGGTAAATAGTTCAATGCCTCGCGAAGGGCACCTATTGGTAAATAGTTCAATGCCTCGCGATGGGCACCTATTGGTAAATAGTTCAATGCCTCGCGATGGGCACCTATTGGTAAATAGTTCAATGCCTCGCGAAGGGCACCTATTGGTAAATAGTTCAATGCCTCGCGAAGGGCACCTATTGGTAAATAGTTCAATGCCTCGCGAAGGGCACCTATTGGTAAATAGGTTAAAATAAAAACAGCAGACATTGAATATCCCTTTGAGCATGGTGAAGTTATTAATTACACTTTGGATGGTGTATCAATACACCCAGTCACTACAAAGATACAGGCATCTTTCCTAACTCAGTTACTGGAGAGGAAGGAAACCGATCAGGGATTTCACCATGAGGCAAATGGTAACTTTATAAAAAATTACAGAGTTTAATGGCTGTGAAAGGAGAACACTGAGGATGGATCAACAACATTGTAGTTACTCCACAATACTAACCTAATTGACAGAGTAAAAAGAATGAAGCATGTACAGAATAAAAATATTCCAAAACATGCATCCTGTTTGCAACAAGGCACTAAAGTAATACTGCATAAAATGTGGCAAATTAATTAACTTTTAGTCCTGAACACGTGTTATGTTTGGGGAAAATTCAATACAACACATTACTGAGTACCAGTCTCCATATTTTATAGCAGGAAAGTCATCATGAGGGGCTGCAGTGGCTCGTGGGTCTGTGTACCCACGTTCATACACACCCCCTCACACGAGCAAAACATTTTAACGTCTGTGTACCCACGTTCATACACACCCCCTCACACGAGCAACACATTTTAACGTCTGTGTACCCACGTTCATACACACCCCCTCACACGAGCAAAACATTTTAACGTCTGTGTACCCACATTCATACACACCCCCTCACACGAGCAACACATTTTAACGTCCCCCAAACTGCAAAATGTATGGCAAGACCTGAAAATAGTTGTCTAGCAATGATCAACAAACAATTTCACAGAGCTTGAAGAATTTTGAAAATAATAATGGGCAAATGTTGCACAATTCATGTGTGGAAAGCTTTTAGAGACTCATAGCTGTAATCGCTGCCAAATTTGCTTCTACTCAGGGGTGTGAATATTTCTGTATTTCATTTTCAATACATTGCTAAAATGTCTAAAAACATGTTTTCACTTCGTCATTATGGGGTATTATTTGATTTCAGGCTATAACAACAAAATGAGGAATAAGTCTAGGGGTATGAATACTTTCTGAAGGCCCTGAACATATTCTGTTCCACAGCTTCCATGTTGTAATGAAACCGGCAGGGAGTATGGTTCGAACCGTCAACCTTCTGGCCAGAGGCCCGGCGCACCATCGACTGTGTCATCGACTGTGTCACAATGGCATGCTGAAGTGGCAGAGTCGATATCCGCGCTTATAAACCAGGGTCACTACAATATTCAGTTACACCGCTTACTTATTCTACACAGTGATTTAGTCAGGATGGTGGATCAGGCTAATACTATCGGTTCATACTCACAGCCCAGGCTAATATCTATCCATTCATACTCACAGCCCAGGCTAATATCTATCGGTTCATACTCACAGCCCAGGCTAATATCTATCGGTTCATACTCACAGCCCAGGCTAATATCTATCGGTTCATACTCACAGCCCAGGCTAATATCTATCCATTCATACTCACAGCCCAGGCTAATATCTATCCATTCATACTCACAGCCCAGGCTAATATCTATCGGTTCATACTCACAGCCCAGGCTAATATCTATCGGTTCATACTCACAGCCCAGGCTAATATCTATCGGTTCATACTCACAGCCCAGGCTAATATCTATCGGTTCATACTCACAGCCCAGGCTAATATCTATCGGTTCATACTCACAGCCCAGGCTAATATCTATCGGTTCATACTCACAGCCCAGGCTAATATCTATCCATTCATACTCACAGCCCAGGCTAATATCTATCGGTTCATACTCACAGCCCAGGCTAATATCTATCCATTCATACTCACAGCCCAGGCTAATATCTATCGGTTCATACTCACAGCCCAGGCGTATTTGAGGCAACTCAGAGGGCCGCGGGTCAACTCTCCTACGAAAGGTCCAAACGTCCACCCCTGATGCAGTGACAGGGTCTTGGCAAACACCCCCGCCTCTTCCTCCTCGGCTGACCCCCCAGGCACAGGCCCACTGCCCCACCTCCGCAGGCTGAGGCACGGGGGGATGGAGCCCACCGCACGGGGGTCACCGCCCTCCAACCATGGCTCACCGCAGACCACCGTGTCTGGGATGAAGTGAAGCGGTCTGTCATTACCGTGGCCACCATGGCCACCGCCGAAGTTACCATGGCCACTGCCGAAGTTGCCTTGGGAGCCGTTGTCGTTGTTGTAGTGGTGACTCTGCTCTGAACCTGGGTAGAGGTGGAGAGGGAATTAGTAGAAGCTGTCTGGACTGTGGATGGAGGAAAATGCACACCGGAATTAGCCTGGCAGCAGGACACCTCTGTTCTCTTCCCCCAGAAATAAAATATGAGCAAGCAGACTGCAGTCCCTCTGTTACACACACACTATTAGTGGGGGGAATTATATACAGTTACATAGAGATATTATTTGACAATATATTGCATATATTTTTTTTTAACAATATCGCAATATTTTTTTGCACTAGTCAGTTGTACCTGCACCAAAACTCCAGTATTATTTCTTCATAGCTTGTTCTCCATGTTTAGAAAAATGATGAGCAAAAACAACATCAGCGCTTATTTATTTCAGGACTTTCCATGACTGATCAAAACTCATGTTCATGGCTCTCTCTTGCCCCTCTGCAGCAGACAGTGAGCAATATGTTTGGACATTGAATCGCAATACATATCGTATTGGCACCTATGTATGTGTAACGGATGTGAAATGGCTAGCTAGTTAGCGGGTACGCGCTAGTAGCATTTCAATCAGTTACGTCACTTGCTCTGAGACTTAAGTAGTGTTGCCCCTTGCTTTGCAAGGGCCGCGGCTTTCAATGTAACAGTATAACTTTAAACCGTCCCCTCGCCCCGACACGGGCGCGAACCAGGGACCCTCTGCACACATCGACAACAGTCGCCCACGAAGCAGCGTTACCCATCGCTCCACAAAAGCCACGGCCCTTGCAAAGCAAGGGGCAACACTACTTAAGTCTCAGAGCAAGTGACGTAACTGATTGAAATGCTACTAGCGCGTACCCGCTAACTAGCTAGCCATTTCACATCCGTTACACTCACCCCCCTTTCAACCTCCTCCTTTTTCCGCAGCAACCAGTGATCCGGGTCAACAGCATCAATGTAACAGTATAACTTTAAACCGTCCCCTCGCCCCGACACGGGCGCGAACCAGGGACCCTCTGCACACATCAACAACTGACACCCACGATGCGTCGTTACCCATCGCTCCACAAAAGCCGCGGCCCTTGCAAAGCAAGGGGCAACCCTACTTAAAGTCTCAGAGCAAGTGACGTAACTGATTGAAATGCTACTAGCGCGTACCCGCTAACTAGCTAGCCATTTCACATCCGTTACACTCACCCCCCTTCCAACCTCCTCCTTTTCCTCCTTTGCAAGGGCCGTGGCTTTTGTGGAGCGATGGGTAACGCTGCTTCGTGGGCGACTGTTGTCGATGTGTGCAGAGGGTCCCTGGTTCGCGCCCGTGTCGGGGCGAGGGGACGGTTTAAAGTTATACTGTTACATTGGTGCCGTGACCCGGATCACTGGTTGCTGCGGAAAAGGAGGAGGTTGAAAGGGGGGTGAGTGTAACGGATGTGAAATGGCTAGCTAGTTAGCGGGTACGCGCTAGTAGCATTTCAATCAGTTACGTCACTTGCTCTGAGACTTAAGTAGTGTTGCCCCTTGCTTTGCAAGGGCCGTGGCTTTTGTGGAGCGATGGGTAACGCTGCTTCGTGGGCGACTGTTGTCGATGTGTGCAGAGGGTCCCTGGTTCGCGCCCGTGTCGGGGCGAGGGGACGGTTTAAAGTTATACTGTTACATTGCATCGCTCCACAAAAGCCACGGCCCTTGCAAAGCAAGGGGCAACACTACTTAAGTCTCAGAGCAAGTGACGTAACTGATTGAAATGCTACTAGCGCGTACCCGCTAACTAGCTAGCCATTTCACATCCGTTACACTCACCCCCCTTTCAACCTCCTCCTTTTCCGCAGCAACCAGTGATCCGGGTCAACAGCATCAATGTAACAGTATAACTTTAAACCGTCCCCTCGCCCCGACACGGGCGCGAACCAGGGACCCTCTGCACACATCAACAACTGACACCCACGAAGCGTCGTTACCCATCGCTCCACAAAAGCCGCGGCCCTTGCAAAGCAAGGGGCAACACTACTTAAGTCTCAGAGCAAGTGACGTAACTGATTGAAATGCTACTAGCGCGTACCCGCTAACTAGCTAGCCATTTCACATCCGTTACATATAGTGATAATATCGTATGGGGAGGTCCTTGTCAATTCCCAACACACACACGGTGCAAATAACTTGCTTATTACACACCTGATGATTGACGCATGGAGGCTCCAACACCACCATCACCATACATGAGTTGATAAAACACATCAGGGTGGTGAACCCTTAAATGTGATCTCAGGTTGGTCGGGCTCCCAGTTTTGCACGGAACTATCCTTCGGCACAACCGACAAATAGCCTCCTCCTTATTTTCAGGCTCCCCTTTATCATTTGGTTTAACACCAAAATGAACCCAGACTGTGGATGTAGCTCGTTTCTTTGAGACTAGATCCATCATTCAATGGCTCAAATGTGCTAGTTGGCACAGTGAAATAGGTTTACCTGGATACCTCGATTTAGCCTAAAGATTAGGCCTCCCGATGATGAAATTCTAAACGGTTATCGATTTACACACAATAGTTACCAATTTAGAATGTTTACAGAATACACCGCGTCTGTATATTTTACTTAATTGCCAACAAATTCAGCAACATATCCGACGAACAACAAGTTAATGTGTACGATATCAGTGACCCTTAATGGCGATATCCGATACTTCTTTCTCATCGAGGACAGAGTTTGACTGACATCGCTGGTTGACCAATCATATTCAGGCGTTTGGTGCGTTAGCAAATCATCTTCAAGTATTGAGTTGTATATAATGCACATCATGCATGACAGCGAGTGAAAGAGAGAAAAAAAAATCGACAATAATATGTCTAAAAAAAAGCATAGGCTACAATTCTAAAAACGTTTGAATGTAGACTCACCTGATGGCTCAAAATAGTACCCATGCCCAGACGTTGCCGATATAAACTCAGAAAATATATCTGGGTGTCGTAGTCGCAGGTGATGTCTTAGATTACTCGTGTTTCCTCCTTTGACAAAAACAATCCTCCGGCATAACCGACAAACCGCCTCATCAATATTCTGAGGCTCTCCTTTCTCGTTTGGCTTAAAACCAAAATGCACCCAAATTGCGGATTTGACTTTGGGTTTAGAGACAAGATCCATTCTCACGACTGACCATTATAATCTACGCGTAGCAGTAGCCTACACTCTGTTGAGGGCTGGTCTTTTAATCTGGGTGCGCTCGTTCTACTGACCGCCCAGTAACCTACCCCGGCGTGGCATGCGTGCACTCGATATACCGGGCTCAATTTTGCAAGTGTCACCAAATGTGCAGTTCTTTAAAAAAAAAAGTGAGAAAAATATTTATACAAGTATTTAAATATCGAGTACTATGGATGGGCAGCATGGAAATGTAGGAAAACAACTCTACAGAGATTGTCGTGGTATACCACTGGCCTATGCGAAATGCACAGCATGGAAGTGAGTGAAATTGAGAGAGAGAAATCGACACTGGGTAATTTAGTCATGGGGGAAAACACATCGAAGCCTACAATTCCAAAACGTAAGGAATTCAAACTTTGAATGTAGATTTCAATGCCAGTGCAAATGACTTACAGCAGAGCAGACTCACATGATGGATCAGAGTAGTAGTATCCATTGCCGATATAAACTCAGAAAAACAGTAGGATGTTTTAGATTACTCGTGTTTCCACTTTTGACACAAACAATCCGACATAACCTGCAAACGGCCTCGTCAAGAGTACGAGGCTCTCCTTTGCCGTTTGGTTTAAAACCAAAATGCACCCAAACTGCGGCTTTGACTTCAGAGACGAGACCAATTTTCACCGCTGACCATAGCCTATAATAATAATAACTAAGGCGTCCGCACGCTTCCCAGCCGAAACAGTTCGGAAAAGTTCGTGCATATATTATGACGACATTTTCTGACGTTTTGGACGTTGGCGAGGGTTTCTCGGATGTTCGGGCACACAAAACATTTCCTGGAGGCAAGGCGAAATTCAGAGCCGAAGTCTATGTACACCCCTTTCTCGGTGATTGGTCAACAGTAGGACTCTACAATAAGCTCTTTGTTGTCGTCCAACTAGAGACGACTCGTTTTCATACACTTTTTTTCATTGAAAAGTACTGCACTATACATCTTAGTTAGCTGTAAAATTTCGCAAAAACATCAAAATGAATGACAGATTTCTTGAGTTATGTTAGATTCATTTCTGACTATTTTGAGAAAGTACAGGTTACGGCGTCTCAAAATGGACAAACATGACTATTGCCGCTTTCTTCTCGGTTTTCAAGCGAAGGTCTTTTATAAGAGACTATACGAGCGCACTCGTTCCGTTCGACTAGCCGAGTTTGGCTAGGCACCAGCTGAACCTCTTCTTCGGTGGGGTTTATCAGCGGTTGGCATCCAACGTTAGGGTGCATTACCGCCACCTACTGTACTGGAGTGTGGGCCAGAGACAGGGAGCAACTAAATCCTACCTGCCAGCCCCGTTGCTCTTAAAAAAAAGATAACAAAATATTTGAGACTATATCTAATGACGTTCTACTCAATGTACTCTTTAAACTAATTTCCTGTATCCCCCTTCTCCCTCATACTAGATCTCATCCTCTCTTTCCCTCCAATAATGTCCACACTGTATCAATACATGCTCCACTGTCTCTGTTTCCTGGCAATACTCACATGTTCCTGTTGGAAGCTTTCCTATCACATGTAAGGTCTTATTCAACTGACTGTGTCCCACCCTTCATCTTGTAAATATAGCCTCCTCTCTTCTGTCCCTTCCTGCAGTTCTCCCTTCCCCAACTTTCTTCTGTATTTGAAATAAATGCCTGCCCTTAGTATCTCTATTCCACTGCTCCTGCCATTTCTCCACCATCACTGTCCGTGTCATGCTTTTTGCCTCTGCCCTGCTCATGGAAACTACCACATCAACATCCCCACTACTTAGTGCTTGTTTAGCCAGTACATCAACTGCCTCGTTCCCCTCCACTCCCACATGAGCTGGGACCCATGTAAATATGATCTGTTTACCCATTTGTTTACTCCAGCCATGGGTTTGTAGCACGTATCAAGACGTCTCTTAAACCAGTCAGATGGATCAACACCCTCCCTATCTTCCTGTAGTCTCTCCAACACTTCTAGATCAACTACTGGAGGTGGGAGTAGCCATGGTGGATTTACAGGAATAGCTACCGTTGGACTAAACTCCCTTCCATAATTATTATTTTTTTATGTTTTAATTTAACCTTTATTTGTACATTCCCATCTCTTTTGCCTGGGTATTATCCACCCACCCAAAGCTCGTGTTCTGTCTTCGCTCATGTTCCCAGCATGCCTGTAAAATCCCTTTAGCAGGAAGAGATACCCCATGTCCCTGTAGGTTGACCCAATAATTCATTGCCAGCTGCTGTCTCCTAATCTGCAATGGCATTTCCCCCATCTCCACCTGTAGTGCAGCCACTGGGGACGTCCGAAACGCCCCACTACATATTCTGAGTCCTTGTCCCTCAATGACATCTAGCCTTTCCAATGATGTCCGGACTGCCGAACCATACGCTATACTGCCATAGTCTATTACAGATCAGATCAATGCAACATACATGGTCTTCAATGAGGCACACCCAGCCCCCCACTCCTTCCCGTCAGACAGCGCATCACATTTAGTACCTTCTTACACTTTCCCACAACTCTCAATGTGTTCTGCCCAGGTCAGTCTAGTGTCAAAGTACACCCCAAGCAACCTGAAAGCCCCCACCCTCTCCAAGTTTCTCCCATATAACCTCAAGCATACCTCATCTCCCACCTTCCTCCTGGTAAAGAACACTGTCTGAGTTTTCTCTACGACCTCCCAATATCCATCTGTCCCTGAGAGTTAACATCATTGATTGTGATTGAGAACAGAGGACTAATCACGCTCCCCTGTGGTATACCATTATCCACCAGCTGCCTGATAGAGACTTCCACACCCTCACCTGGATAGACCTTCCAAACAGGAAATCCTTTATCCAGTTGTACGTTCTTCCTCCTACCCCCATAATATCAAGCTTGATTAACAACCCCTCCTTCCACATCATATCATGCTCCTTCTCCACATCAAAAAAGACAGCTACAACAGACTCCTTGTTCACCTGAGCCTTCCTGACCTCTGCTTCTTAGCAGAGCACTGGGTCCATTGTTCCCCTACCCTTCCTGAACCCAGTCTGATGTGGCGATACTAACCCCTTGCTCTCCAGGAAGTAAGTTAGCCTCTCCGTTATCATACGTTCCATAATATTACATACATGTGATGTTAAGGCTATTGGCCGATAGCTTGTTGGCCTCGTTTGGGTCCTTCCCTGGCTTCCCGATTGGTACCCCTACTGCCTCCTTCCAGCTGCCTGGTAGTTTCATCCTCCTCCCACACTCTGTTGTACAACACCAATACCTTATCCAGTGCCTCATCACTAAGATGGGCCAACATAACATAGCACACCTCATCTTTCCCAGGTGAAGTTAACCCAGCCGTACCTATTGCCATTTTCATCTCTGCCATGGTAAATGGATCATTCAACGCATCATTTACATCCTCCCTCCTATCCAGCACTCTAGGATTCTCCTCTCTCATTCTCTCTCTCCCCCTCTGCCCCTCCTGTGACAAATTTGCAGAGCTATGCACTTGGACAAACGCTTCAGCCATCATCTCTGCCTTGTCCTCATCTGTTACTGCCACATCCTTCCAACTCATCAACACTGGATAATCCCACTCCCCTCTGAACCCACTCATCCTCTTAACCTGTCTAGGACAGGGGTTCCTCTAGCGGAACTCCTCCCACATTCCACTGAAAAGGCAGAGCGCGAAATTCAATTATTATTATTTTTTAAATATTTAACTTTCACACATTAACAAGTCCAATACAGCAAATGAAAGATAAACATCTTGTGAATCCAGCCAACATGTCCGATTTTTAAAATGTTTTACAGCGAAAACACCACGTATATTTATGTTAGCTCACCACCAAATACAAAAAAGCACAGACATTTTTCACAGCACAGGTAGCTTGCACAAAACCAACCAAACTAACCAAGAACCAACCAAACTAACCAAGAAACAACTTCATCAGATGACAGTCTTATAACGTGTTATTCAATAAATCTATGTTTTGTTCGAAAAATGTGCATATTTGAGGTATAAATCATAGTTTTACATTGCAGCTACAATCGGAAATAGCACCGAAGCAGCTAGAACAATTACAGAGACCAAATTGAAATACCTAAATACTCATCATAAAACATTTATGAAAAATACATGGTGTACAGCAAATTAAAGACAAACATCTTGTGAATCCAGCCAATATTTCCGATTCTTTAAGTGTTTTACAGTGAAAACACAATATAGCATTATATTAGCTTACTACAATAGCCAACCAAACAACAGCATTGATTCGTTAGGCACGTTAGCATAGCGAATAAACCAGCAAAAGATATACATTTTTTCACTAACCTTCTCAAACTCCATCAGATGACAGTCCTATAACATCATATTACACAATACATATATGGTTTGCTCGAAAATGTGCATATTTAGAGCTGAATTCCGTGGTTATACATTGTGAACATGTAGCATATTTTTCCCAGAATGTCCGGATCTATTTCTGACACTCACCTATTCTGACAAAATAACTATTCAAAAACTTTACTAAAAAATACATGTTGTATAGGAAATGATAGATACACTAGTTCTTAATGCAATCGCCGTGTTAGAATTCTAAAAATAACTTCAGTACGACATCCAGCTTACGTTATGGCGAGAGAGCGCCCAAAATCTGGGCGCAAACTAATAGTAAACAATTTTCGACAGATATATGAAATAACATCATAAATGGGTCCTACTTTTGATGATCTTCCATCAGAATGTTGTACAAGTGGTCCTTTGTCCAGAACAATCGTTGTTTGGTTTTAGAACAGCCTTTTTCCCTCTCGATTTAGCAAGCAAAACTAGCCAGGTGCCGCTAAGCTCTCCTTCGTGAACAAACGCAGTGAACGGAACACGCCAAAACTCCCGAAAAAAATGCAATAATCTGATTAAACTATATTGAAAAAACATACTTTACGATGATATTGTCACATTTATCAAATAAAATCAAAGCCGGAGATATTACACGTCTATAGGGAAAGCTTTTCAGAAGCCAAAGCTGATGTCCATCCCGCGTCATCCTGAACAGAGGAAATTGGGGTCCTGTCATTCCAAGAGGCCTCTTTTCACCGTAGAAATACCTATACATTCCATTTCACCTCTCACAGCCTATTGACATCTAGTGGAAGGCGTATGAAGTGCATGTATAGTCATAAATCTCAAGCAAAATGATAGGGAGGGCCTGGAACAGAGCCTCGATTTGAGATTTTTCACTTTCTGACAGGAAGTTTGCTGCAAAATGAGTTCTGTTTTACTCACAGATATAATTCAAACGGGTTTAGAAACTTGAGAGTGTTTTCTATCCAATAGTAATAATAATATGCATATTGTACGAGCAAGAATAGAGTACGAGGCCATTTAAATTGGGCACGATTTTCCCCCAAAGTGAAAATAGCGCCCTCTATCCTCAACAGGTTTTAATCATCCCCCACACTTCTCCCACAGGTGTCGCCCTTCCAATTGTGTCACAGAAACGAAGCCAACATGACCTCTTTGCCTTACGGATAGTTCTCCTCACTAGGGCCTGGGCCTGTTTATACTGAATCAGACTGATGGATAGTTCTCCTCACCAGGGCCTGGGCCTGTTTATACTGAATCAGACTGATGGATAGTTCTCCTCACTAGGGCCTGGGCCTGTTTATACTGAATCAGACTGACGGATAGTTCTCCTCACCAGAGCCTGGGCCTGTTTATACTGAATCAGACTGATGGATAGTTCTCCTCACTAGGGCCTGGGCCTGTTTATACTGAATCAGACTGACGGATAGTTCTCCTCACCAGAGCCTGGGCCTGTTTATACTGAATCAGACTGATGGATAGTTCTCCTCACTAGGGCCTGGGCCTGTTTATACTGAATCAGACTGATGGATAGTTCTCCTCACCAGGGCCTGTTTATACTGAATCAGACTGACGGATAGTTCTCCTCACCAGAGCCTGGGCCTGTTTGTACTGAATCAGACTGATGGATAGTTCTCCTCACCAGGGCCTGGGCCTGTTTATACTGAATCAGACTGACGGATAGTTCTCCTCACCAGAGCCTGGGCCTGTTTATACTGAATCAGACTGATGGATAGTTCTCCTCACTAGGGCCTGTTTATACTGAATCAGACTGATGGATAGTTCTCCTCACCAGGGCCTGGGCCTGTTTATACTGAATCAGACTGATGGATAGTTCTCCTCACTAGGGCCTGGGCCTGTTTATACTGAATCAGACTGATGGATAGTTCTCCTCACCAGGGCCTGGGCCTGTTTATACTGAATCAGACTGACGGATAGTTCTCCTCACTAGGGCCTGGGCCTGTTTATACTGAATCAGACTGATGGATAGTTCTCCTCACTAGGGCCTGGGCCTGTTTATACTGAATCAGACTGATGGATAGTTCTCCTCACTAGGGCCTGGGCCTGTTTATACTGAGTCAGACTGATGGATAGTTCTCCTCACCAGGGCCTGTTTATACTGAATCAGACTGACGGATAGTTCTCCTCACTAGGGCCTGGGCCTGTTTATGCTGAATCAGATGTTGGAAGTTATGCGTTCTTTTCAGTACTCTAAATGCCCTGTTCCTACTCCTCACCGCTGCCCCACACTCCTCCGTCCACCACGGGACTGCTTTCCTCCTCCTTCCTGAACTCTTAGGTATAGCCTCAGTAGCTGCCCCCACTAACACTGTGCTCACCCATACTATCCACTTCCCCTCTCATATCCACCTGAGCCATCACCTGCTCACTCAGCTCCTGAAACGGATCCCACTTTGCTCTTCTAAAACACCCACCTGCCTCCTCCATCCACTGACACCTCCTCCTCCCTCCGGCCTACTGTGCATACTATGGAGTAATGATCACTCCCTACTGTCGACTCCTCCCATACCTCCCACTCACAGATTCCTGCCATCGCACTAGAAACCAGAGTGAGGTCCAAGGCAGACTCTTTCCCTTTGGCTGCATCCATCCTGGTCCCTCAGCCATCAGTCAGGCCCTTCAGATCTTTCATTTCCATTCAGATTTTCCATCACTTGTCCATTTTCATCCATCCGTTTCCCCCCCAGAGCTTGTTGTGGTGGGCATTAAAATCCCCGCACCACATGACCTTACTTCTATCCTGGCCCTCCACCCTCTCCAGCACTTCTAGGTCCAATACCTGACACGGATTATAGTAGTTCACTACCACTATCATCCCTCCTCTCAACCACACCTCCACCACCACATATTCCTGTTCAATACCTCTGCCTAGCATCCTGTAGGGAAGTCCTTGCTTCATGAAGGTGGCACATCCCCCCCTCCCACTACATCTCTGTCCCTACGAACCACTACTTATCCCTGTATTATAAACTACACATTCGGTTTGAGACATGTTTCCTGCACACAAATCACATCAGCCTTAGCTGGCATATCCACAATGAACTGCATGAACTCCTGTCCATTAGCCAACAGGCTTGGAGCATTCCATTGTAGTATTACCACCATAACTAAGATCCAGTGATACATGACTCCACCCTCGGCTGATGAGGTAATCTCCAACCTCTTCCCATGTCAACCCTGTCATACTCAGATGTCTCCCAGCAGCTTTCACTATGAGCTTAATCTTCTCCGTTTTAGACTTTACTTCAGCAGTGCTGTTGATAACTCCTGCTATGAACGTCACCAGCTTTCTCTTATCTATGTAGACCATATCGCCACCCACCTGCCCCGTAATCCCCGGTCTAGATGCTCCTACCCATCTCTCTCTTGAACCTGTATCTCTCTGGGCCTGGACCACCCTCACTGCTTCCGTATAAGACACCCTTCACTCCACTCTCACTTGTTGCACCTCCACTGCCTTCTTCATAGCCTCACACCCACTATATGTCACACTATGAGCAGCCCCACAGCTGCAGCACTTTGGTTGTACACGATCCCCACATTTCCCATACTCATTCTCCCCTCCACACTTGGCACATCTCTTTTTCTCTTTACAGGCTGTTGCCAAATGCCTCAACCTCTGGCATTTATAACGTCTTAAAGGCTTCGGTACATAAGCCTTCACATAATAACTCATATACCCTATGGTTACTTTATTTGGCAGTACCTGGTCCTTGAAGTGTAGATGGGTTATCTACCCTAACTCCACTCCTTGTTGCAAGTTGCTTGACAACTTCCCCTATCAACTTTTTTATCACAGCCGTCAACCTTATCAGACTCATCGCCCCTACTCCCCCTTCCTCCCTAAACTTCAGAACCACTTTATGCTCCTCCTCACCTCCATGCTCCCCTCACGTCTTATCTTGCCCTTCCTCGGCACTTTCTACCTCCGAACATGGCGCAGAAGGAAAAAGCTCTCAGAGTGAAGCAAATGGGGAAGTGTAAGGTGGTGTCGAGCAGCCGGAATGATCAAGCAGGGAAGCAGTGGATTAAAGGGGTGATAACAGGAATGCCTGTGAATTTGGACAAACTATCCCTTTAAATCTAGTCTGTTACACTACAAGGTAAGGAAACCAATGTGTCAGTTTGTCATTTGGACGAACTATCCCTTTAAACTGCACTACAGGAGCGTGTGGGTTGTGTTCACACTTACACAGCCTACCATGTTTTGAAAGTCAGGTATGTTTTTCACACTGTAGATGAAGGATGCTAAATCAAACTGAACATGCATTCTTTATTGGCTTCCAAAGGAAAGCGTGAATTTAATCCATATGCTCTGGCCAGTGGTTGTGGTTTTGTCCGTGACTTATTGACCGATGATAATGTAGCATATCTGTTTTTAGCGCATGACTATACATAAGAATATACACCAAAAGCATTATGGGTATTGTGTGTAGATTGATGAGAAAAAACAAGATTCAATCCATTGTGGAAAAATTTGAAAAAATTCAAAGGTGTAATACTTTCCGAATGCAATGTATATATATACAGTGGGGAGAACAAGTATTTGATACACTGCCGATTTTGCAGGTTTTCCTACTTACAAAGCATGTAGAGGTCTGTAATTTTTATCATAGGTACACTTCAACTGTGAGAGACGGAGTCTAAAACAAAAATCCAGAAAATCACATTGTATGATTTTTAAATAATTAATTTGCATTTTATTGCATGACATAAGTATTTGATCACCTACCAACCAGTAAGAATTCCGGCTCTCACAGACCTGTTAGTTTTTCTTTAAGAAGCCCTCCTGTTCTCCACTCATTACCTGTATTAACTGCACCTGTTTGAACTCGTTACCTGTATGAAAGACACCTGTCCACACACTCAATCAAACAGATTCCAACCTCTCCACAATGGCCAAGACCAGAGAGCTGTGTAAGGACATCAGGGATAAAATTGTAGACCTGCACAAGGCTGGGATGGGCTACAGGACAATAGGCAAGCAGCTTGGTGATAAGGAAACAACTGTTGGCGCAATTATTAGAAAATGGAAGAAGTTCAAGATGACGGTCAATCACCCTCGGTCTGGGGCTCCATGCAAGATTTCACCTCGTGGGGCATCAATGATCATGAGGAAGGTGAGGGATCAGCCCAGAACTACACGGCAGGACCTGGTCAATGACCTGAAGAGAGCTGGGACCACAGTCTCAAAGAAAACCATTAGTAACACACTACGCCGTCATGGATTAAAATCCTGCAGCGCACGCAAGGTCCCCCTGCTTAAGCCAGTGCATGTCCAGGCCTGTCTGAAGTTTGCCAATGACCATCTGGATGATCCAGAGGAGGAATGGGAGAAGGTCATGTGGTCTGATGAGACAAAAATAGAGCTTTTTGGTCTAACTCCACTCGCCGTGTTTGGAGGAAGAAGAAGTATGAGTACAACCCCAAGAACACCATCCCAACCGTGAAGCATGGAGGTGGAAACATCATTCTTTGGGGATGCTTTTCTGCAAAGGGGACAGGACGACTGCACCGTATTGAGGGGAGGATGGATGGGGCCATGTATCGTGAGATCTTGGCCAACAACCTCCTTCCCTCAGTAAGAGCATTGAAGATGGGTCGTGGCTGGGTCTTCCAGCATGACAACGACACGAAGCACACAGCCATGGCAACTAAGGAGTGGCTCCGTAAGAAGCATCTCAAGGTCCTGGAGTGGCCTAGCCAGTCTCCAGACCTGAACCCAATAGAAAATCTTTGGAGGGAGCTGAAAGTCCGTATTGCCCAGCGACAGCCCCGAAACCTGAAGGATCTGGAGAAGATCTGTAGGGAGGAGTGGGCCAAAATCCCTGCTGCAGTGTGTGCAAACCTAGTCAAGAACTACAGGAAACGTATGATCTCTGTAATTGCAAACAAAGGTTTCTGTACCAAATATTAAGTACTGCTTTTCTGATGTATCAAATACTTATGTCATGCAATAAAATGCAAATTAATTACTTAAAAATCATACAATGTGATTTTCTGGATTTTTGTTTTAGATTCCGTCTCTCATAGTTGAAGTGTACCTATGATAAAAATTACAGACCTCTACATGCTTTGTAAGTAGGAAAACCTGCAAAATCGGCAGTGTATCAAATACTTGTTCTCCCCACTGTATATATATATATATACTACCGTTCAAAAGTTTGGGGTCACTCAGACATTTTTTTGTTTTATATGTGTGATGTTATGTAATGGACAAAAAAGGTGCTTTTCTTTCAAAAACAAGGACATTTCTAAGTGACCCCAAACTTTTGAACGGTAGTGTATATATAGATATATACAAGTAATAATATAGAATTCACAAGTTGTCACCCATCAGACTATTTTTGATTTAATATTGTCTTTACATATACAAAAAAATATGTGTGAAATTTGTTTTGAATTAGAATGGACCATTATCATGCACCTGTCTCAAACAGGGGCGGGGGTAAAACAATACATGTCATCTATGCACTGAAATAGCGAATGGAGGACGCGGTTCATTTTCTTGCCAGCCAGGTAGACTATACTCCTGCTGTAAAGCGAAGCAATGTGCTTAATATTAGGCAAGTTGAGAAATAAATACAGTATGCCTAGCCTATAGAAAACTGATGGGATCCTCCTCTTTTTAACATCACTGTTTTCTCACGCAATTTCATAGCCTGTAGAAATGTTGAGCAACATGAGCATGGGCTCATCAAGTATTTTTTCTTAGATTTTCGATTAAATTTGCATTGATGTGATTAGAGGGACAATAGAGTGCTGAGTACCAGGCAGTTAGCAAGTTTGGTAGGCCACTAATGACCATTAGCAACATCAGAGCTTAGAGAAGCCTAATTTCCGTGACTAAACGGTCACATGGACTCTGACTGCCATCATGACTCGTGACCTCCAGTGTGGCTGCAATATGGTCAACCTTGTAAGAAGCATTCATTGTTATATCCCTGTACTTACAGACTGCAATTATAACCAGTTGCATGTTGTTATTACAGTGTAACTATGAATTTTTACAATTAATTACAATAATTTTACATATATATTTATACTATAATATGAACCCCTTAAAATGAAGCGTTACCAAGATTGCTATGTTACATGAATGGGTTTCCTGACGTGATAAATACTTCTCCAGGCGCTGTGAGATCTGATAAGTTCGTAGCGTAACTGTAAAATAAAGAGGATCTGAAACGTCACTTGTTCTTGATTAAATGGGTCAAGTGTTAATGAATTACTAGGCTACTTGTGAGGTTGATGAATCACTGTTCTCCGTCAGATACATATGGCCTAAAATGGTGGAGCGGTGTATACTACAGTCTATAGACTGTCTGAAACGAACTCAACTCTACAATTGTTTACTAAAATTTCATTAAAAATGATTGACAAGAAAATGATCAACTAAATCACATGCTGATGGTGTACCTTTGTAAGTAGTCTATCCTAAATCAACTGATTTATCATTCTATTCTGTCATATTCCCAGTCACCTTGCCATGGTTAAATGCGGTGGTTCGCGCTTTCAGTTTTCCTCGAATGCTGCCATCTATCCATGGTTTCTGGTTAGGATAGGTTTTAATAGTCACAGAGGGTATAACATCTCCTATACACTTCCTTATAAACGCAGTCACCGTCTCAGTATATTCGTCAATATTATTCTCGGAAGCTACCTGGAACATATCCCAGTCCGGATGCTAGCATGATACAGCAGCCACCAGCATTATATTATGACAGTACTGAGGCAGTGCTGGACAGATACCTTGATTTGTTAAGACACTCTTACTTATGTGTCTACTGTAGTGTAGTCTACAATGATCATTACATTAGTCCAGTCCATGTTTTCATTATACTGACAACTACTGTAGTGTAGCCAACTAGTGAACATTACTTCAAGTCCAGTCCATGTTTTCATAATACTGATAACTACTGTAGTGTAGCCAACAAGTGAACATTACTTCAAGTCCAGTCCATGTTTTCATTATACTGATAACGGATACACTCAGGATTCCATTCCATGTTTTATTTATGCACTAGTTAGGTACAGGACTAGTGAACAACAATGTATCTATGTATCCCCACAATGCTTCATGAGCTATAGAGGCTATGTAGTTGTGAATATCTACCTTTGTCCCAGTAAAAATATCAACATAAACGGTAAAAAGAAATGCAGAAAGTAAACATGTACATCAATATTTACAGAGGGATTGTTCACATCGATACACTTTGATTCAGTAAAGGATATTCAATGACACCGTACCAGAGGAGGCTGGTGGTAGGAGCTATAGGAGGATGGACTCAATGTAATGGCTGGAATGGTTTAAAAGGAACGGTATAAAACACATCAAACGTATGGAAACCACATGTTTGACTCCGTTCCATCGATTCCATTCCAGCCATTACAATGAGCCCGTCCTCCTATAGCTCCTCCCACCAGTCTCCTCTGCCCATACAGCTCTATGAAAATATACCATTACATGGGAGAGCTTCAGAGGTGTAAAGCATTGGGCTTTAAAAATATATACTTTGAGATGATGGGCTTACAATGTAACTTTTATTTAGCCATGTACAATTACAATTGGTTCAGAACAGGGCAGCACAGCTGGCCCTTAAATGTACACAGAGTCAACATTGATAATATGCATGTCAATCTCTCTTGGCTCAAAGTAGAGGAGAGATTGACTTCCTCACTACTTGTTTTTGTAAGAAGTATTAACATGTTGAATGCACCAAGCTGTCTGTTTAAACTACTAGCACACAGCTCAGACACCCATGCATACCGCACAAACATGCCACCAGAGGTCTCTTCACAGTCCCCAAGTCCAGAACAGACTATTGGAGGCGCACAGTATTACATAAAGCCATGACTACATGGAACTCTATCCCACATCAGGTAACTGATGCAGGCAGTAGAATTAGATAGAAATAACATATAAAAATACACCTTATGGTACAGTGGGGACCGTGAAGAGACACACACAGAGGTACAAACAAGCATACACACATACACACAATTAAGTCATTTAGCAGACGCTCTTATCCAGAGCGACTTACAAATTGGAAAGTTCATACATATTCATCCTGGTCCCCCCGTGGGGAATGAACCCACAACCCTGGCGTTGCAAGCGCCATGCTCTACCAACTGAGCCACACGGGACCACACGTACATATGGATTTTGTGCTGTGGTAGAGTGGTGACCCGAGAGCACACATTTGGTGTGTTGTAAAATGTATTTTAATGTTTTAAATTGTATTCAATGCCTTCATTTAAACAGGACCCCAGGAAGATTGGTTGCTGCTTTGGCAAGAGCTAATGGGGATCCATAAAGAATATTAATACACACACAGTATGTCACATAACTGGGGGGCTTCAGAGGTGTAAAGCAGAGTATTCCTTAGGTCATCACCTGGCTGTATCTATGAATAACATCTGATTAGTCAGTATTCCTCAGGTCATCACCTGGCTGTATCTATGAATAACATCTGATTAGTCAGTATTCCTCAGGTCATCACCTGGCTTTATCTATGAATAACATCTGATTAGTCAGTATTCCTCAGGTCATCACCTGGCTGTATCTATGAATAACAGCTGATTAGTCAGTATTCCTCAGGTCATCACCTGGCTGTATCTATGAATAACAGCTGATTAGTCAGTATTCCTCAGGTCATCACCTGGCTGTATCTATGAATAACATCTGATTAGTCAGTATTCCTCAGGTCATCACCTGGCTGTATCTATGAATAAGATCTGATTAGTCAGTATTCCTCAGGTCATCACCTGGCTGTATCTATGAATAACATCTGATTAGTCAGTATTCCTCAGGTCATCACCTGGCTGTATCTATGAATAACATCTGATTAGTCAGTATTCCTCAGGTCATCACCTGGCTGTACCCATGAATAACAGCTGATTAGTCAGTATTCCTCAGGTCATCACCTGGCTGTATCTATGAATAACAGCTGATTAGTCAGTATTCCTCAGGTCATCACCTGGCTGTATCTATGAATAACATCTGATTAGTCAGTATTCCTCAGGTCATCACCTGGCTGTATCTATGAATAACAGCTGGTTAGTCAGTAATCCTCAGGTCACCACTTGGCAGCATGTCATGAATAACAGCTGATTGGTCAGTAATCCTCAGGTCATCACCTGGTGTATATGAGCTGTTCTGAGACCCAATGAGAACATCACCACCAGGTAAAGGCAATAGGCAGAAATTACACAAAAATGAAAGTCTAGGCTGTGAGTTCCAATGCATCTTTTCCTAAAAAATCTCTAAAAGATGATTGCGTCAGATAATCCAGTCCAAGGTAGTCTTTTAGATGTGTCTTGGGTCTTCACTCTGGAACAAAACATACCTAGGCCTAAGTCGATATCCCCCAAACACGCACGTTTTAATAAGTCATCTTAAAGTTACTTGATTGAGCTACACAATCAGTTTTAGACATTTTGGGATGATTTGGACATGGGAATTTAACGCATGCTGATTGGTGGATATTGACTGTATTGGTAGCCTAACTGTATTACCCTATGTGTAACCCTAATCCTATAACACTGTGTAACCCTAATCCTATAACACCGTGTAACCCTAATCCTATAACACTGTGTAACCCTAATCCTATAACACTGTGTAACCCTAATCCTATAACACTGTGTAACCCTAATCCTATAACACTGTGTAACCCTAATCCTATAACACTGTGTAACCCTAATCCTATAACACTGTGTAACCCTAATCCTATAACACTGTGTAACCCTAATCCTATAACACTGTGTAACCCTAATCCTATAACACTGTGTAACCCTAATCCTATAACACTGTGTAACCCTAATCCTATAACACTGTGTAACCCTAATCCTATAACACTGTGTGTAACCCTAATCCTGTAACACTGTGTAACCCTAATCCTATAACACTGTGTAACCCTAATCCTATAACACTGTGTAACCCTAATCCTATAACACTGTGTAACCCTAATCCTATAACACTGTGTAACCCTAATCCTATAACACTGTGTAACCCTAATCCTATAACACTGTGTAACCCTAATCCTATAACACTGTGTAACCCTAATCCTATAACACTGTGTAACCCTAAACCCATAACACTGTTTTAATAAACATTATTTACTGAAACCTATTATCTTGTCTGTTCACACTGTGAACATCCCTTGTTCCACTCACTTTGTGGAGGGAAAACTATTTTACTGAAAAATTCTGATTGTAAATGTTCTAACAGGAAGAACATCAAGGTTATACTCATCCAACAGAACATGAGGTCCGGATTGTTCTGATGGGGAAGACTGGAGTTGGAAAGAGTTTAGTAGGAAACACCATTCTGGGGAGGAAAGCTTTTGAATCAAATGCAGTTTTACATCATGTGTTACATCAGGCTGTGAAAAGGAGAGGTGGATGGGTAAAGTTTAGCTGTTATAATACTGAACAAGAATATAAATGCAACACGCAACAATTTCAACAATTTTACTGAGTTACAGTTCATATAAGGAAATCAGTCAATTGAAATAAATTCATTAGGCCCTAATATATGGATTTCACATGACTTGGCAGGGGCGCAGCCATGGGTGGGCCTGGGAGGGCATTGGACCTCCCACTTGGGAGCCAGGCCCACCCACTGGGAAGCTCAGCTCAGCCCAGCCAATCAGAATTAGTTTTTCATAAATATGTCTGTAATAAAGTCCTTTGTGGGGAAAAACTCATCAGCTGTCCAGGTGGCTGGTCTCTGACGATCCATATAGATGAAGAACCCGGATGTGTAGGTCCTGTGCTGGCGTGGTTACATGTAGTCTGCGGTTGTGATGCCGGTTCGGCACACTGCCATGTTCTCTAAAACATCGTTAGAGAAGGTCTTATGGTAGAGAAATGAACATTAAATTATCTGGCAAAATTCCTGCAGTCAGCATGCCAATTGTGTACAATGAGAATCTGTAACATTACCACCTGTCATTGTTTTGACTGGTTGGTTGGTTGCTGGTTGGCTGGTTGGTTGCTGGGTTGCTGGTTGGGTGGTTGATTTACAGTTCGTCTAAGGACTATCTAATGGACACATTCTAATGATTTACACACATTAGACAAAGTATAAACCAACCTCAACAATAGAAAATTAATGTATGATGAATGATGGTTATTAAATAACTAAATGCCGTATTTTGTTCAGTTTCTTTCTATTTCTGTAAACACCTCCCTCCCACCCACCGGGAAACATCGCAGCACCCCCAACCCTACTTCCCGTGGCTATGGTCTCCACCTCTGATAGCGTCTTTTCACTCCTTTCATTTCTGCTGTCTGCTGTAGCGGCTCAGGACCCATCAGCTCTACAAAGTCCTCTGAGGAACAAATGAGTAATTACAACTGTCACTGGAACGCCGAAAACCCGATTAGAATACTGTATAATGTTTTCTGATCTACGTTTGTTTGTATTTTCACTGCATTTAATAACCACGAGCTGAAGACACATTCCCACATCATGAAATCATTTTAATGCACAATAAATATTTTATTTATAGAGTTTGCGGCGTATGCCAATGCCAAAATGTATCAGGTGTGTCGTGTTATTTCCAGATGTTTTTAATTAATTTGACCCTATCAATATTTGACACCACAAACATTTCAAATATTATAACTACATATTCTGCCTCTTTAAAAAAAACAGGTCTACGTTTTCTAAGCGGGAGTTGTTTGTCGAAAATCTTTCCTGTTAGAAACTGAAAGTAAATTCGACAACTTTTTTCTTTCTGTGTCTTCACCTCATGTTTTTCGACTTGCAAGACAGCAGCAGAAATGGTAGGTTAATATTTTTATTATGAACGTCAGGTGTAAGATTCTTTGGGACTCAATTATTATTTAACTCAACGAAACTTGCTTTTAATGAAGCCCCAATTTTTCAACTTATTTCTAATAAACGGCAAGTAAAAAAATCTAGTACCCCACTAGGCCAACTAGCATAATGGTTAGTGCGCACAAGGAAGACCAATGTGTTCTCTTTTACACAGCTACCAGACGCTGACTGAGATTTAGCAGATATATTAATATATTTATCCGAAAATAAGAGATGCTTATGAGGAAATAAATAATAGACAATCGTGTGAGTTGTATACATACAGTGCATTTCTACCAAACTGATAGGCGGTCATAGGCCTAATTGAGTCCCGTTACATTTGTACAATGGGCGTATCCGAATACCCATACTTGCATTCTAAATGATAGGCATTTTAGGTATGTGAAAATATAGTTTATATGTGAATTTTGGAAAATCGAGTATGCTTTAAATGCCTGGATGTTATACTCATTTCGGCTATAATTCGCTGCACACTTTTGAGGAAGGACGCACTGTACCCAAATGAACGGTGAGTCTAGTAATTTATGTTCATATTTGTTGCTTACTGCATACATTTGTTGTATACAGTACGTTTCTAATTATTATGTAATACGATTAGTAGTAAACATTATGTCGTTATAGTAAGTAGTAGGCAATACAGATTTCGGATACGCCTATGACTCCCAGCAAACCATGACAAAATGGATTCATATAAACGTGGTTTTGCGTTGGGCCATAGAGGTAGACAGCAGGGGCAGCACCATTGATGCTATCTCCTTTTTAAAGTAGTACATTTTCTACTTTAGGACTGTCTGATCCCTCCTGATGACCCGGCTGGACATGACTCCAACTGGGTCACCAGGAAGGGTAAGCCAATGAAGTTGGAAGTTCCACCCAGTTGACTACGTTAAAATGGTGGAAGTCCTCAATGGCGCTGCCCATGCTAATGCAGCCTTTTGGCCACTAGAGGCCTCTATTTTCTATGGTCGGCGCAGGTTGAGGCGTTTAGGTTTATGTCAGAATTGACCTGGATTGACTTTTCCTAGCAGGTTAGGAGAAATGACTCCACAGGTTAGTATAATTAACGTAGTAGGTTGGGAAAATTAGGTTAACGTTAAAGAAAGGTTTACGTTTAACTAAAATGCTAAATTAACTTTTGACGTCAATTTGACATAAACTGTCTACCATCTAGCCATGACCAGGTGGGGTCGGTTTGGTGTCCAGCATAGGCATAACACCATTTCCTAAAAGAGGACTGACACGAAAAAGACAACTAAATACCCTAATTACATAATCACTAAAATTATGTTACATTGCTGGGTTAAATCTTTTTATAAAAAAAAATATAATAAAAAAATATATAACATTCAGCCTTTAGTGCTTTTCACAATTGTATTCGGTACAAAATGCTTTACAGAATGTCATTATGTCAATTTAAATCCCCAGCACAGCAGGCCAACAGTAGGTCTACTCGTTTTAATATAATGGTGTTAACTCTTCTTATTTACAGATTGATATGGGACCAGACCAGTCCTCTTCAGGATTCTGAGGCCTCCTCTCTGAGAGTTATAATGAGTTATCAGGGGACTGAGGGTGGAGCCATCCCTAAAGAAAGACAGAAAGATGGGTCACCAAACAAGGATCTTGATGAGACCATGGACCCTGATATGAGGTAGGGGTGTGTGTGTGTGTGTGTGTGTGTGTGTGTGTGTGTGTGTGTGTGTGTGTGTGTGTGTGTGTGTGTGTGTGTGTGTGTGTGTGTGTGTGTGTGTGTGTCCGTCCATTGGATCACATTTCACTACTAATGATGCAATCTGATGTAGTTATCAGGATAATTGTTTATTATAGTAATTACCAGGATAACTGTGTGTTATAGTAATTATCAGGATAACTGTGTATTATAGTAATTAGCAGGATAACTGTGTGTTATAGTAATTAGCAGGATAACTGTGTGTTATAGTAATTATCAGGATAACTGTGTGTTATAGTAATTACCAGGATAACTGTGTGTTATAATAATTATCAGGATAACTGTGTGTTATAGTAATTATCAGGATAACTGTGTGTTATAGTAGTTATCAGGATAACTGTGTGTTATAGTAATTATCAGGATAACTGTGTGTTATAGTAATTATCAGGGTAACTGTGTGTTATAGTAATTATCAGGGTAACTGTGTGTTATAGTAATTATCAGGATAACTGTGTGTTATAGTAATTATCAGGGTAACTGTGTGTTATAGTAATTATCAGGGTAACTGTGTGTTATAGTAATTATCAGGATAACTGTGTGTTATAGTAATTATCAGGATAACTGTGTGTTATAGTAGTTATCAGGATAACTGTGTGTTATAATAATTACCAGGATAACTGTGTGTTATAGTAATTACCAGGGTAACTGTGTGTTATAGTAATTATCAGGATAACTGTGTGTTATAGTAGTTATCAGGATAACTGTGTGTTATAGTAATTATCAGGATAACTGTGTGTTATAGTAATTATCAGGGTAACTGTGTGTTATAGTAGTTATCAGGATAACTGTGTGTTATAGTAATTATCAGGATAACTGTGTGTTATAGTAATTATCAGGGTAACTGTGTGTTATAGTAATTATCAGGGTAACTGTGTGTTATAGTAATTATCAGGGTAACTGTGTGTTATAGTAATTATCAGGATAACTGTGTGTTATAGTAGTTATCAGGATAACTGTGTGTTATAATAATTACCAGGATAACTGTGTGTTATAGTAATTACCAGGGTAACTGTGTGTTATAGTAATTATCAGGATAACTGTGTGTTATAGTAATTATCAGGATAACTGTGTGTTATAATAATTATCAGGATAACTGTGTATTATAGTAATTATCACAATAACTGTTTATTATAGTAATTATCAGGATAACTGTTTTATTATAGTAATTATCAGCACAACTGTTTATTATAGTAATTATCAGGATAACCGTTTATTATAGTATTTACTGACATTACAAGGTATAGTAATAGATTAAATTGAAAAATGCATTTTGAAAATGAAAATGAAATTTCAAATGTATGCTGTTTCCAGTCAGATAATGGTGGAACTCAGTTTCCCCTAATTTCTATCAAACTAATACTCTATGTGTTCACCACAGGGGTAGGATACAAAATTATTTTCCAATCGTTTTTTTCGAATCAGTGCAGATAGAGCAGCTTTGTATGGACCGGGCAAGCTAGCTGTTTATATCCTTGAATGACAGACAAGTTTGACGTACATTTTGCAGGATTGGGAGAGAGTGAGAGAGAGGGGTCCTGCCTTGAAGTGCTCGGTATCATGATATGACATGCATTATAATGTGTTCAGGATATTAGTAGTAGGCCTATCATTACTTCACTGAATTACATCATTCTATGCTAGCTAGATACAGAGCCTTCAGAAAGTATTCATACCCTTTGACTTATACCCCATTTTGTTGTTACAGCCTGAATTCAAAATTTATTACATTTATTTTTGTTCTCACGCATCTGCACAAAATACCCATAATGACAAAGTGAAAACATTATTTAGATTTTTTTTGCAACTGTAGAAATAACAAATTTACGGTGCATTCGGAAAGTATTCAGACCCCTTGACTTTTTCCAGATTTTGTTATGTTACAGCCTTTTTCTAAAATGGATTACATTATCCCCCCCATCAATCTACACACAATATCCCCCAATGACAAAGCAAAAACAGGTTTTTAGACATTTTAGCAAATGTTTAGCAAAAAAAAGTATTAAAAAACCTCTGAAAGTTCACATTTACATTAGTATTTAGACCCTTTACGTGAAGCACGTTTGGCATTGATTACAGCCTCGAGTCTTCTTGGGTATGACGCTACAAGCTTGGCACACCTGTATTTGGGGAGTTTGTCCCATTCGTCTCTGCAGATCCTCTCAAGATCTGTCAGGTTGGATGGGGAGCGTCGCTGCACAGCAATTTACAGGTCTCTCCAGAGATGTTCGATTGGGTTCAAGTCCGTGCTCTGGCTGTGCCACTCAAGGACATTCAGAGACTTGTCCCGAATCCACTCTTGCATTGTCTTGGCTGTGTGCTTAGGGTCGTTGTCCTGTTGGAAGGTGAATCTTCACCCCAGTCTGAGGTCCGTTCATCTTTCCCTTGAACCTGACTAGTCTCTCAGTCCCTGCCGCTGAAAAACATCCCCACAGCACGATGCTCCCACCACCATGCTTCACCGTAGGAATGGTGCCAGGTTTCCTCCAGACATGACGCTTGGCATTCCGGCCAAAGAGTTCAATCTTGGTTTCATCAGACCAGAGAATCTTGTTTCTCATGGTCTGAGAGTCCTTTTGGCAAACTCCAAGCGGGCTGTCATGTGCCCTTTACGGAGGAGTGGCTTCCGTTTGGCCACTCTACCATAAAGGCCTGATTGGTGGAGTGCTGCAGTGATGGTTGTCTTTCTGGAAGGTTCTTCCATCTCCACAGAGGAACTCTGGTGCTCTGTCAGAGTGACCATCGGGTTCTTGGTCACCTCCCTGACCGAGGCCCTTCTTCCATGATTTGCTCAGTTTGGCTGGGTGGCCAGCTCTAGGAAGAGTCTTGGTGGTTCCAAACTTCTTCCATTTAAGAATGATGGAGGCCACTGTGTTCTAGGGGACCTTCAATGTTGCAGAAATGTTTTGGTACCCGTCCCCAGATCTGTGCCTCGACACAATACTCTCTCGGAGCTCTACGGACAATTCCTTTGACCTCATGACTTGGTTTTGGCGCTGACATGCACTGCCAACTGTGGGACCTTATATAGACATGTGTGCCTTTCCAAATCATGTCCAATCAATTGAATTTACCACAGGTGGACTCCAATCATCACGGATGCGCCTGAGCTCAATTTCAAGTCTCATAGCAAAGGGTCTGAAGACTTATGTAAACAAGATATTTCTGTTTTTTATTTGTTATAAATTTGCAAACATTTCTAAAAACCTGTTTTCACTTTGTCATTATGTAGATTGATTGATGAGAAAAAAAGTATTTAATCAATTCAAAGGGTCTGAATACTTTCCGAATGCACTGTACATAAGTATTCACACCCTTAAGTCAATACTTTGTAGAGGCACATTTGGCACCGATTACAACTGTGAGTCTTTGTAAGTATCTAGAGCTTTCCACACATGGATTGTTCAACATTTCCAATTATCCTTTTCAAAATTCTTCAAGCTCTGTCAAATTGGTTGTTGAACATCTTTAGACCATTTTCAAGTTTTGCCATAGATTTAAGTCAAAACTGTAACTCGGCCACTCAGGAACATTCACTGTCTTCTTGGTAATCAACTCCAGTGTAGATTTGGCCTTGTGTGTTTTAGGTTATTTTCCCGCTGAAAGGTGAATTAATCTCCCAGTGTCTGGTGGAAAGCAGATTGAACCAGGTTTCTTTTTTTTCCTGAAAAACTCCCCGGTCCTTAATGATTGCAAGCATACCCATAACATGATGCAGCCACCACTATGCTTGAAAATATGGAGAGTGGCATATTTATGCCCCAAACATAAGACTTTGTATTCAGGATAAAAAGTGAATTGCTTGCCACATTTCTGGCAGTATTTAATGCCTTGTTGCAAGCAGAATGCATGTTTTGGAATATTATTTATTCTGTACAGGCTTCTTTCTTCTAACTCTGTCAATTAGGTTAGTGTTGTGGAGTAACTACAATGTTGATGCATCCTCAGTTTTCTCTATCACAGACATTGAACTCTAACTGTTTTAAAGTCACCATTGGCCTCATGGTGAATTCACAGAGCGGTTTCCTTCCTCTCTGGCGATAGAGTTCGAAAAGATACCTGTATATTTGTAGTGACTGGGTGTATTGATACACCATCCAAAGTGTAAATAATAACTTCACCATTCTCATAGGGATATGTAATGTCTGACTTTTATTTTGACCCACAAACCAATAGGTGCCCTTCTTTGCAAGGCATTGGAAAACCTCATTGGTCTTTGTGGGTGAATCTGTGTTTGAAATTCACTGCTTGACTGAGGGACCTTACAGATAATTATATGTGTAGGGTACAGAGATTAGGTAGTCATAAAAAATTATGTTTAACACTATTATTGTACACAGAGTGAGTCCATGTAACTTATTATGTGACTTGTTAAGCAAATGTGTACTCCTTCACTTATTTGGGCGTTGCCATAACAAAGGGGTTGAATACTTATTGACTCAAGACATTTCAGCTTTTAATTTTTAATTCATTTGTAAAAATGTTTAAAAACAAATTCCACCTTGACATTTTAAATGCAGGCTAACACAACATATGAGTCATGGGGTGTGAATACTTTTTGAAGGCACTGTACCTTGCTACGGAGGAACGAATAATATGGAGGAACTTTGAATGTCCCAAGAATCGGCTCAACGCTGAGGCTAACTCAATGCCCTGGACCAGAGCTAGCTAACAAGCTTGTGTGTGCAGCGGCACCAGAATTCAAAATAAGTCTTACCTTTCTGTTAAATCCAAAGTGAAACAAGATAACTTAAGTGTCCTTAACTAGCCTAAAAACAAGCTGGCAGGCAGGCAAGGAGAAGTGTCTGTGTGACAGAGTAAGTGCTTTTCATAGACGGTTTGATGGCATTTTTCCTCCCAAATTTAAAAGAACGTTATTAACCGGATCCCATGATTTTAAAATAATGGTTCTGTTCCGGAACAGTAAAAATCACTTTCGTTCCCAGTTTTGGTTACGTTCCTCAAAAATGTTTTTGTTCCTTTACGGTTTTCGGTTCTGTTCCCTGAACCGTTCCAACCCCTGGTTCACTATCAGAAGGTTCTCAAACACTAAAGCTGCAGTAAAAATCTTCTCTGTTCACAGTGTCCATGTGTATAAAACAGACTTTCCTACACCCAGCTGTGAGTCCACTAGAACACCGGAGAGTGACGGAGAACTAAGGTGCTTCTACTTCTAATTAGTTGTTTATCTGATCCTTTTTTGTTGTTGTTGATTACCTTACAATACACAGTTGAGTCACAGTTCAATGTTTTATAAAATAGTTGCATTGAAATAACAGTAAACACATTCGTGAGCATCTTTCTATGTTCACAGCAACAATATGAAGCATCTCCAGCTATGTACAGCTAGTCATAGTGACCACAGTGACCAGTCAGTGAATTTGAGCGTAGACCCAAGTGATGGAGACCAAAGCAAGGATGAAAGGTAAACCAGTACAACCTATGCAGAGTAGTATTGTTGTGTGACATGTGTATCATGTACTGTATATGTTTATTGTATGTTCAAGTGAATTGTGGGACGGTCTTTTGTTGCTTTCAGGGTCCATCTGGAGAGACCAGTGTCACCAACCTCCAGTTATCTATCAATGAAGAGTGACAAATCAATGCGTAACCCTCCTGTATTCAAGGAGGAAGACTTGACTCAGAAAGAGGGGTGAGAATACATTTTATTTATGGCATTTTATCTAATTTGATGTCACTAATTAATGTATTAACCAATTATTGTCTACTACAAGCAAAAGTTGTGCCGTAGAATATAGCAGACCAATTATATTGTTATTATACTATTCAGGTCTATAGAAAAGTGTTTTGTTCATTGTGTGTCCGCCACAAGAAGTCCCCATTCGCCTTGTTATGACAGTCCCCCCAGGATTTCACAGTTTGTTTTTGTCATAGTTCCAGGCCAAAATGTTTGATTCTGCTTCGGCAATAATTACATTTTGCATGGCAATTTATAATGATTTTGTGCTATTTGTCACAAAAATGCGCTGACAAGGGAAAACGTTTGTTGACGTGATGCTTGATTTAACTATTTTATGCAGTCAAAGTGTGGTGATTGGTTAAAATTGTGAGACAGTATTATACAGTAATATTGCAGTGATTTTACTGTTTTATGCGGTAATAGTGCGTGATTGTTTAAATTTGCAAGCCCTCGCATAATATGCAGCAAATGTTTGATTTTGCAATGAAAAATTGTGAACGCAGAATCACTAAATCCTGGAAGGACTGTAGGTTGTTTCTTCTGTAAGATCGCGCTAGATATTTCAGGAGGTTGAGAACAGCAAGCTAACTTTAGCTATGAAGACAGAATAAAAAAACTCCTAATTAACACAATTTTAAGCTTTATTTCAAGGTAAGCAAGTCACCATTGACCTAAAACTAATAGTTCAATGTTCTCTGAGTGTTTATGTGAAGTACTAATTTTAATGACAATTTTTTTTACATGGCATTCAATCCCTAAATTAGCTTAAACCAGCTAGCAAACAATTAGCTAACATTATCTAGTTACCTAGCAACAGACTCACCAGCTCTGTATGGAAACAATTGAATGTGTGCCTGTGTCACGATCGTCTTGAGTGGAAGAAGTGGACCAAGGCGCAGCGTGTGCAAAATACATTCTCTTTTATTTAGAGAAGGGAAAAAACACGAAAACGAACACTGAATACACACTAAACAACAAACGTGAAGCTAACGACGTAAGTGCATAGACAAGCAACAAACGTTCAACATAGACAATTACCCACAAAACCCAAATGCCTATGGCTGCCTTAAATATGGCTCTCAATCAGAGACAATAAACCACAGCTGCCTCTAATTGAGAACCAATCTAGGCAGCCATAGACATAAAAACACCTAGACAAGACACTGACCCATTAAACGTACAAACCCCTAGACAAACCAAAACACATACATTCCCCATGTCACACCCTGACCTAACTAAAATAATAATGAAAACAAAGATAACTAAGGCCAGGGTGTGACAGTCTGAGAGCAGGGGTTGTGAGAGAGAGCTTTCAATTTTGTGTCGATATGGGATATACATTTTAAAATAAATAAATGAAATAGATTTATAATTTATTGTCCTATCATGATTGAGTGGTCCCCAACCATATACCCTAGACATCCACCAGAGCGACCCATACAATAAGGAGAAGTCCTTATCTGTTTTATGGGCCTACTATAAGTAGCCTATATGCAGCTAAAACAGAAGGATTCATGTGGTCAGTGACCCACTAAAGTAGCACCGCCCCCTCAAGACTCTGAGCCTGCCTGGCAGGGTTGGTCGTACAAAGCCCCCTGATTGGTGAGCATAATATACAAGGAATTTTTCAAAGCTGCTAATGAGAACCTTGACGACCTTGTACCTAGCCGTTGGGGATTCCGATGGGGTGCCCCCACCCAGGTAGTGGCAGTGCTGGCAACTCTAGCTGCAGTAACCCATGGGGAGGGGTTCACACTTTGACAATTAGAGAGCGGGCAAATTATTGCCCTGTTGGCTCAAAATAATCATAGGTCTGATTGCACAGAGATGCTTTGGAAAACGATTACAACGGGCGACCAGAGTATGTGAGTTTCAGGGGAAGGGAGTGTATCTGATGTCCATCAGCTTGGACATGACATTGGTTAATAATCAAATCTTACATTTTTTGCCAGTTTTTGCAACATTTTGCATGCCTTCTCAATGTTCTCAATGCCTTCTCAATGTTCTCAATGCCTTCTCAATGTTCTCAATGCCTTCTCAATGTTCTCAATGCCTTCTCAAGCGAACGGCATACGCCGAATGTATATGCATTCGCACATCAAGTCCTTTCTTGAGTTGGGCTCGGGGATGGAACAACTGTTCAACATCTGAGCTTGTGGTTGTTTGTGGGGGAAAAAGGATTTGTGTGTATGATTATGTGTATGTATCCCACATCTGTTTCAATGGGGTAATGAGTTAGGGACAATATAGGATGAATCCAAATAATTATTTGCTAAAATAATAATTGCTTGCCAAAAATTGGATTTTTGTAATGGCAATCCTGGATATAGGTAACAATCCTTCTCATGAACTGCCTACATTATTACACATATTATTTGTTAATTATGGAAATTAAATACGCACAATTTCTTTATATATACAGTACCAGTCAAAAGTTTGAACACACATACTCATTCAAGGGTTTTTCTTTATTTTTACTATTTTATACATTGTAGAATAATAGTGAAGACATCAAAACTATGAAATAACACATATGGAATCATGTAGTAACCAAAAAAGTGTTAAACAAATCAAAATATATTTTATATTTGAGGTTCTTCAAAGTAGCTACCCTTTGCTTTGATGACAGCTCTGCACACACATTCTCTCAACCAGCTTCATGAGTTAGTCACCTGGAATACTTTTCCAACAGTCTTGAAGGAGAACCCACATATGCTGAGCACTTGTTTGGCTGATTTTCCTTCACACTGTGGTGCAACTCATCCCAAACCATCTCAATTGGTTTGAGGTCGGGGGATTGTGGAGGCCAAGTCATCTGATGCAGCACTCCATCACTCTCCTTCTTGGTCAAAAAACCTAACCTTGATCCTAAACTTAAGCCATTTCGATCTCTAAGGCCTAATCCTAACCAAATCTGCCGGTCAAATATGCCCCTACTTTATGAAATTTTGTTGAAGTTGATATCAATGCTAATTGGTTGACTTTTGATGCTTCTACTCCTCAAAGTTATGAATTACTCTACTTTCAGTGTCCTTCTGGAGAGTGCAGAGTCACCGACTCTGAGTTATGCATCAGAAAATAGTCACCAGTCAATGGATACGGAGGAGGAGGACTCAGCTCAAAAAGAGAAGTAAGGTCATACATTTTATTTAAGCAGAAGCTGCGTGACCTTATCAGACTTTTCCTACCTGTTAGGTATGCGTAACTGGCTGTAAGGGAGTCAGGCGCAGGAGAGCAGAAGTTGGGTAGCCAAAGGAGCCTTTTATTTTGGCGAACAAAACACCCGGCACTAAGAACACTAAACACAATATGGGTTGACATAACCCAGCGCTAGCGTGCACATACACGAAACAACAAACAATTCCACACACAGACATGGGGGGGAACAGAGGGTTATATACACGTCTAATACTGAGGGAATTGAAACCAAGTGTGTAGGAAAACAAGACAAGACAAATGGAAAAAATCAAAGGTGGATCGGCGATGGCTAGAAAACCGGTGACGTCGACCTCCGAACGCCGCCCGAACAAGAAGAGGAACCAACTTCGGCGGAAGTCGTGACAGTACCCCCCCCCCTTGACTGCGCTCCGACACCGTCCTCGGGGGCGACCCAGAGGGCGAGGTGCGGGGCAGTCTGGACGGAGACGGTGGAACTCCCGCAGCATTGTAGGGTCCAACACGTTCTCCACCGGAACCCAGCATCTCTCCTCCGGACCGTACCCCTCCCACTCCACGAGGTACTGAAGGCCCCTCGCCCGACGCCTCGAATCCAGTATGGAGCGAACGGCGTACGCCGGGGCCCCCTTGATGTTCAGACTCCTGGAGCGGGCCATCCACCACCGGCCTGAGGAGAGACACATGGAACGAGGGGTTAATACGGTAATCGGGGGGGAGCTGTAACCTGTAACACACCTCGTTCAGGCTCCTCAGGACTTTGAACAGCCTTACAAACCGCGGACCCAGCTTCCGGCAGTTTCGGGTTGAGAGCCAGACCCGGTCCACCGGGGCTTCACTGCGGTGACAGTCTGCGCTGGCTTTCTGGCGCAGCACAGCGCGCTGAAGGTGAACATGCGTCCCATGTCTCCTCCGCGCGCCGGAACCAGTCGTCCACCGCATGAGCTTCGGTCTGACTCTGATGCCAAGGAGCATGGGCTGGGCTGGTACCCCAGTACGCACTGGAAGGGGGAGAAGTTAGTGGAGGAGTGGCGAGGCGAGTTCTGAGCCATCTCTGCCCAGGGCACGAACGCCGCCCACTCCCCTGGCCGGTCCTGGCCAAAAGACTGCAGAAACCTAACCACATCCTGGTTAACTCTCTCCACCTGCCCGTTACTCTCAGGGTGAAAACCAGAGGTAAGGCTGATCGAGACCCCCAGCCGTTCCATGAACGCCCTCCAGACCCTCGAAGTGAACTGGGGACCCCGATCAGACACTATATCCTCAGGCGCCCCGTAGTGCCGGAAGACGTGCGTAAACAAGGCCTCCGCAGTCTGTAGGGCCGTAGGGAGACCGGGCAGAGGAAGGAGACGGCAGGACTTAGAGAAACGATCCACAACAACCAGGATCGTGGTGTTTCCCTGTGTTGGGGGGAGATCGGTCAGGAAATCGATCGACAGGTGCGACCATGGCTGTTGTGGAATGGGTAAGGGGTGTAGCTTACCTCTGGACAGGTGCCTAGGAGCCTTACACTGAGCGCACACTGAGCAAGAGGAAACATAAACCCTCACGTCCTTAGCCAAAGTGGGCCACCAGTACTTCCCACTCAGACAACTCACCGTCCAACCGATCCCAGGATGACCAGAGAAGGGTGACGTGTGGGCCCAATAGATCAGCCGGTCATGGACAGCAGACGGAACGTACAGACGCCCAGCGGGACACTGGACGGGAGCGGGCTCTGCACGTAACGCCTGCTCAATGTCCGCGTCCAGCTCCCACACTACCGGTGCCACCAGGCAGGAGGCCAGGAGTATGGGGGTGGGATCCATGGGCCGCTCCTCTGTTTATATACAGCCGGGACAGTGCGTCTGCCATCATGTTCTGGGAACCTGGTCTGTAAGAAAGGGTGAAAACAAAATGGGTGAAAAACATGTCCCACCTTGCCTGGCCATGTTTTTCAGTCTCCTCGCTGCCCGGATGTACTCCAGATTGCGGTGGTCAGTCCAGATGAGAAAAGGGTGTTTAGCCCCCTCAAGCCAATGTCTCCACACCTTCAGAGTCTTGACGACAGCCAACAGCTCCCGGTCCCCCACATCATAGTTTGCTCCGCCGGGCTGAGCTTCCTCGAGAAGAAGGCACAGGGTCGGAGCTTCGGTGGCGTACCTGAGCTCTGAGAGAGCACGGCTCCTATCCCAGCCTCGGACACGTCCACCTCCACTATGAACGCCAAAGAGGGATACGGATGGGCCAGCACGGGAGCCGAGCTAAACAGAGCCCTCAGGTGACCAAAAGCCCTGTCCGCCTCAGCCGACCACTGCAAACGTACCGGTCCCCCCTTCAGCAGTGCGGTAATAGGAGCCGCTTCCTAACCAAAACCCCGGATAAACCTCCGGTAGTAATTGGCAAACCCTAGAAACCGCTGAACCTCCTTTACCGTGGTGGGAGTCGGCCAATTACGCACGGCTGAAATGCGGTCATCTCCACCCCTGAGGTGGAAATGCGGTACCCTAGGAAGGAGACGGACTGTTGGAAGAACA
Source organism: Salvelinus alpinus (assembly GCF_045679555.1). Taxonomy (NCBI): domain Eukaryota; kingdom Metazoa; phylum Chordata; class Actinopteri; order Salmoniformes; family Salmonidae; genus Salvelinus; species Salvelinus alpinus. Next base: position 77,023,726 of record NC_092091.1, on the reverse strand, counting down.
GGCATTTCTCAGCCTTGACGTACAGGTCATGCTCCAACAGTCGACCAAGCACCTTACGCACCAGGGACACATGCTCGGCGCGTGTAGCGGAGTATATCAGAATGTCATCAATATACACCACTACACCCTGCCCGTGCAGGTCCCTGAAAATCTCGTCTACAAAGGCTTGGAAGACTGATGGATCATTCATTCATCAACCCGTACGGCATGACGAGGTACTCATAATGCCCTGAGGTCGTACTGAACGCCGTCTTCCACTCGTCTCCCTCCCGGATACGCACCAGGTTGTAAGCGCTCCTGAGATCTAGTTTGGTGAAGAAGGGCGCCCCGTGCATTGACTCAATTGCAGTGGCGATAAGAGGTAGCGGTAACTGTACCTCACCGTGATCTGATTTAGGCCTCGGTAGTCAATACACGGGCGCAGACCTCCCTCCTTCTTCTTCACAAAAAATAAACTCGAGGAGGCGGGTGAAGTGGGGGACCAAATGTACCCCTGACGCAGGGATTCAGAGACATATGTTTCCATAACCGGCGTCTCCGCCTGTGAAAGGGGATACACGTGACTCCTGGGAAGTGCGGCGTCTACCAGGAGATTTATCGCACAATCCCCCCGTCGATGGGGTGGTAATTGAGTCGCCTTCTTTTTGGAGAAGGCGAAAGCCAAATCGGCATTTCCAGGGGGAATGCGCGCGGTGGAGACCTGGTCTGGACTTTCCACCGTAAACGGAAACCCCTAAACACCTCCCTGAGCACTCTCGCGACCACCCAGTGAGAGCCCTCTGTTGCCATGAAATGGTGGGGTCATGAGGGGTCAATGGTGGGGTCAGCTAACCAGGGAAGGCCTAGTACCACGTGAAACGCAGCAGAGTCAATGAGGAAGCGACTGATTCTCTCCTCTTGACCCCCCTGTGTCACCATGCCCAAGGGAATGGAAGCCTCCCTAATCACCCCAGACCCTAATGGTCGACTGTCCAGAGCGTGAACTGGGAAAGGCCTAACCACTGAAACAATAGGGATCCCTAACCTATGGGCGAATGCTCTGTCGATAAAATTCCCAGCCGCGCCTGAATCGACGAGCGCCTTGTGCTGGAAAAGCGGGGAAAACTCAGGAAAGTAAACATGCACAAACAGGTGTACAAGAGAGGGCTCTGGATGAGAGTGGTGCAGGCTCACCTGGGGCAACGCCAGAGTGCCCAGCCTGCTGCCTCGACCCCTAGAGGAACCAACACGGCACCGACCAGCAGTGTGACCTCTGCGGCCACAGATGGTACACAGCACCACCCTCTTCCGGCCTCCCTGAGCGCAGCACCTCCCAGCTCCATAGGCAACGGAGCGGTGGTGCTGGGAGAGGGAATCGACAGAGCAACATTATCAGTTGCTACAAAGAGGTCCAGGACCTGAAGAACAGTTTGCAGTTCTCCCAGGGTCAGATCGATGAGTTTAGCAGGAGAACGTAAAAATGACAGCAATATTTAAGTCTTTGAGAGAGGACACCAGTTCTGTATGTGAATCCATGATAACAATGATGAAGAAATCAGATTATCTCGAGGAACGACCAATGTCGGAACCATGTTGTAGTGGACAAAGAGAGGGAAATTATCTCAGAGAAACTGAAGATGGACTACAGGAAGATTGAGGTGGAGTGCACCAACAGGACTGGAAAACCCACCACAGTCCCAGGTGACAAGCCCGATAGTGGTCAAATTTCAGAGTTTCAATGAAAAGGTAGCTGTTCTGGAAAGAGCCAAGAACTTGAGAGGAACGTACATTTTCCTCAACAAGGACTATCCTGAAGCTGTGCGCCAGAAGAGGAAAGAAGTTATCCCAGCCATGAAAACTGCCAGTGCGTGTGGAGACATTGCTTACATCTGATATGACAGGCTCATTGTCCACCCTCCCTCACAAAAGCCTGTAAGGGATGAGAGATCCAAGCCTATGGGTTCGTAGCTTCAACCCCGCAGCACACACACACACACACCAACTGATTAATGGACTGCTGAATATTTGTTTCTCTTGCTTTGTTTGTACTTTTCTATATTATGTCTATCTCTGATAAGCTACCCAGGAAAGGGCTGAAAATAGCCCATATTAATATATGTAGCCTTAGAAATAAGGTTCATGAAATCAATAACTTGCTAACATCAGATAACATTCATATATTAGCAATTTCTGAGACTCACTTAGATAATTCCTTTGATAATACAGCAGTAGCAATACAAGGATATAACATTTATAGATGAGACAGGAATGCGGGGGGGAGGTGTTGCTGGATACAGTAGTTTCATTAAGTATTCACCCCCCTTGACTTTTTCCACATTTTGTTGTGTTACAGCCTGAACTTCAAATTGAGATAATGTGAAAGTGGAATTATGTTTTTCAAAATTTGTACAAATTGATTAAAAATGGAAAACTGAAATGTCTTGAGTAAATAGGTATTCAACCCCTTTGTTATGACAAGCCTAAATAAGTTCAGGAGTAAAAATGTGCTAAACAAGTCACATAATAAGTTGCATGGACTCATTCTGTGTGCAATAATAGTGTTTAACATGATTTTTAATGGCTACTTCATCTCACACATACAATTATCTGTAAGGTCCCTAAGTCAAGCAGTGAATTTCAAAACACAGATTCAACCACAAAGACCATCCCTTTGAGCATGGTGAAGTTATGAATTACACTTTGGATGGTGTATCAATACACTCAGTCACCACAAGCATCCTTCCTAACTCAGTTGCCAGAGAGGAAGGAAACCGCTCTGTGAATTCACCATGAGGCCAATGGTGACTTTAAAACAGTTAGAGTTCAATGTCTGTGATAGAGAAAACTGAGGATGCATCAACATTGTAGTTACTCCACAACACCAACCTAATTCACAGAGTGAAAAGAAGGAAGCCTGTACAGAATCAAATAAAAAAAAATCCCAAGAATCCATCCTGTTTGCAACAAGGCACTAAAGTAATACTGCAATAAATGTGGCAAAGAAAATCACTTTTTGCCCTGAACACAAAGTGTTATGTTTGGGGCAAATCCAATACAACACATGCCTGAGTACCACTCTCCATATTTTCAAGCGTAGTGGTGGCTGTATCATGTTATGGGTATGCTTGGTATCGTTAAGAACTGGAGAGTTTTTCAGTATAAAAAATAAACAGAATGGAGCTAAGCACAGGCAAAATCCTAGAGGAAAACCTGATTCAGTCTGCTTTCCACCAGACACTGGGAGATTAATTCCCCTTTCAGCAGGACAATAACCTAAAACACAACGCCAAATCTACACTGGAGTTGCTTACCAAGGTGTCAGTAATTTTCAATGGCCGAGTTACAGTTTTTTAAAAATCTACTTCAAAGTCTATGGCAAGACCTGGAAATGGTTGTCTAGCAATGATCAACAACCAATTTGACTGAGTTTGAATAATTTTGAAAAGAATAATGGACAAACAATCCAGGTGTGGAAAGCTCTTAGAGACTTATCCAATAAGACACAGCTGTAATCACTGACAAAGGTGTTTCTGCAAAGTATTGACTTAGGGGTGTAAATACTTATGTTAATGAGATATTTATGTGTTTCATTTTCAATACATTTGCAAACATTTCTAAAAACATGTTTTCACTTTGTCATTATTGGGTATTGTTTGTAGCTGGGTGAGATATATATATATATATTTTATCCATTTTGAATTCAGGCTGTAACACAACACATGTGGAATAAGTCAATGGGTATGAATACTTTCTGAAGGCACTGTATATTCAGAGCCATATCCCTATAATGCTTAGAGAAAATCTCATGTCAAGTGTTATTTAAATTTTGTGGTTGCAGGTTCACCTGCCTTATCTAAAGCCTATAATTGTGGGGAGTTGCTATAGGCCACCATATGCTAATTGTCAGTATCTAAATAATGTGTGTGAAATGCTTGATAGTGTATGTGATGTAAAAAAAGAGGTCTACTTTCTTGGGGACCTGAATATTGACTAGTTTTCATCAAGCTGCCCTCTCAACACAACTGATTGGCTCAAACGCATTAAGAAGGAAAGAAATTCCCCAAATTAACTTTTAACAAGGCACACCTGTTAATTGAAATGCTGGTTGAGAGAATGCCAAGAGTGTGCAAAGCTGTCATCAAGGCAAAGGGTGGATACTTTGAAGAACCTCAAATCTATTTTGATATGTTTAACATTTTTTTGGTTACTACATGATTCCATATGTGTTATTTCATAGTTGTGATGTCTTCACTATTATTCTACAATGTAGAACATAGTAAAAATAAAGAAAAACCCTTGAATTAGTACGTATGTCCAAACCTTTGAATGGTACAAAAAAAGAAACGTCCTCTCACTGTCAACTGCATTTATTTTCAGCAAACTTAACATGTGTAAATATTTGTATGAACATAACAATATTCAACAACTGAGACATAAACTGAACAAGTTCCACAGACATGTGACTAACATAAAGTGAATAATGTGTCCTTGAACAAAGGGGGGGTCAAAATCAAAAGTAACAGTCAGTATCCGGTGTGGCCACCAGCTGCATTAAGTACTGCAGTGCATCTCCTCCTCATGGACTGCACCAGATTTGCCAGTTTTTGCTGTGAGATGTTACCCCACTCTTCCACCAAGGCACCTGCAAGTTCCCTGACATTTCTGGGGGAAATGGCCCTAGCCCTCACCCTCCGATCCAACAGGTCCCAGACGTGCTCAAAGGGATTGAGATCCGGGCTCTTCGCTGGCCATGACAGAACACTGACATTCCTGTCTTGCAGGAGATCACGCATAGAACGAGCAGTATGGCTGGTGGCATTGTCATGCTGGAAGGTCATGTCAGGATGAGCCTGCAGGAAGGGTTCCACATGAGGGAGGAGGATGTCTTCCCTGTAACGCACAGCATTGAGATTGCCTGCAATGACAACAAGCTCAGTCTGATGATTCTGTGACACACCGCCCCAGACGATGACTGACCCTCCACCTCCAAATCAATCCCGATCCAGAGTACAGGCCTCGGTGTAACGCTCATTCCTTCGACGATAAATGCGAATCCGACCATCACCCCCGGTGAGACAAAACCACGACTCGTCAGTGAAGAGAACTTTTTTGCCAGTCTTGTCTGGTCCAGCGACGGTGGGTTTGTGCCCATAGGCGGCGTTGTTGCCGGTGATGTCTGGTGAGGACCTGCCTTACAACAGGCCTGCAAGCCCTCAGTCCAGCCTCTCTCAGCCTATTGCGGACAGTCTGAGCACTGATGGTGGGATTGTGCATTCCTGGTGTAACTCGGGCAGTTGTTGTTGCCATCCTGTACCTGTCCCGCAGGTGTGATGTTCGGATGTACCGATCCTGTGCAGGTGTTGTTACACATGGTCTGCCACTGCGAGGACGATTAGCTGTCCGTCCTGTCTCCCTGTAGCATGTGAAGAGTTTGTTTACATCCCTGTTAGTGAGCATTTTTCTTTTGCCAAGATAATCCATCTACCTGACAGGTGTGGCATATCAAGAAGTTGATTAAACAGCATGATCATTACACAGGTGTACCTTGTGCTGAGGACAATAAAAGGCCTCTCTAAAATGTCTCAAGTTTTGAAGGAGCTTGCAATTGTCATGCTGACTGCAGGAATGTCCACCAGAAAATGTAATGTTAATTTCTCTACCATAAGTCACCTCCAACGTCGTTTTGGAGAATTTGTCAGTACATCCAACCGGCGTTGTGTATGGCATTGTGTGGTCGAACGGCAGGGTTGGGGAGTCAATCTAATTCATGCTGATACATTTTTAAAAATCTATAGGCCTAATGGACACATGCTCAAACTCGCACACTTTTGATACACTTAAAGGGGCAATCTGTAGTTGCTACATCTATTTTTGGAATTATAAATTACACCCATGGATTCTTGAAGAATATAACTTAAAAATGCCTCATGAGCTTAGTTCAACTGTCACACACTATGAGAACACAAAATATAAGCTTGTTTTCCTCCAATGTTTGTAAACATTATAAATGTAAACAAACACCGTACAGCCTCATAACCTGGTTAAAACAATAATTTTGAAATCATGTATGGTCAGTCCTTGCATCCATAGCGCTGTCTATTAATCTGAGAGTGGTTACATTTCTCCAGGCCCATCCCTCAGCTTTTTACCGAAACAGAGGCGGGGCGACCATTTTGTAATTGTTTCATCTGTGGATTTGCCCTTTAAACAGCTCCATATTATCAAGATATCAAAGTGTCACCAACTAAAAGGTAAACAATAGGCCTATAGCAAATGCAGTATATGGCATTCATTCTTCACATGTAAATAGCACTTTTCAGTAGTGCTCAAAGCCATTCCATGAGCGCAGCATTTATTTTTCAATTCATATCAATGAGCCCAATCAGTCCTCCATGACAACCACATCATAAACAACAGAGTAGGGCTGGCTAATAAGTCCTTAGTTTTGGGGTTTTGCTCAGGGAAAACAATGTGGCTAATCTATACTTCTTTATTTCCAGGTCCTATTCTGGAAGATCAAGGAGTATAACATTTATTGGAATGACTGAAATTCTGATAGACTTTGCTTTTTAATGTAAAGATATAACTTAATCATATTATAATATGTATTAGAAAGCGATGGGTTAGAAGAAGCCTAATTAACCAACCCATAAAGTAAAATTGAACATCCATATATGGCCAGCAATGTAAACTTTAGCATTGATTTATCCTGCAATAGATGTCGTCAATTGGTAAAATACATTTTTGTCTTGTTCTAATGCCTCTTAAGGGGAAAGTAATCTAAAAGTAGCTGAACGTAATCAGATTATGTTACCGAGTTTGGGTAATCCAAATGTTACGTTACTGATTACAATTTTGGACAGGTAACTAGTAACTGTAACAGATTACATTTAGAAAGTAACCCTGGCGAATGGTTATCTCAAGTCAACGTTGTGAACATGGTGGCGGTGGGGTTATGGTAAGGGCAGACATTAGCTACGAACACAATTGCATTTTATTGATGGCAATTTCAATGCGCAGAGATACTGTGACAAGATCCTGGGGGCCAATGTCGTGCTATCATCCGCCACCATCACCTCATGTTTCAGCATGATAATGTACGGCCAAATGTCGCAAGGATCTGTACACAATTCCTGGAAGCTGAAAATGCCACACTTCTTCCATAGTCTGCATACTTACAAGACATGTCACCCATTGAGCTTGTTTGGGATGCTCTGGATCGACGTGTATGACAGCGTGTTCCAGTTCCTGCCAATATCCAGCAACTTTGCACAGCCATTGAAGAGGAGTGGGACAACATTCCACAGGCCACAATCAACAGCCTGACCAACTCTATGTGAAGGAGATGTGTTGCACTGCATGAGGCAAATGGTGGTCACACCAGATACTGACCTTTTTTCTAATCCACTCCCCTACCTTTTTTTTTATTAAGGTATCTGTGACCTACAGATGCATATCTGTATTCCCAATCATGTGAAATCCATAGATTAGGATCTAATGCATTTATTTAAATTCACTGATTTCCTTATAGGAACTGTAACTCAGCAAAATCTTAGAAATTGTTGCATGTTGCGTTTATATTTTTGTATACAATATATGACGTGAAATACATACTGTATGTGTAGATACCAATATGCAGTATTTGGGTTATCCACAATGCACAATCCAGTTCTCCATTATAATAATTATCAAATTGTGCAGCGAGTTGCATTGCATTGCTCGTGGGAAGGTTGGGAGTTCGATCCCCGGCCTAGTCATACCATAGACTGTATCGTCTCCGCTTGGCACTCATTAGGAAGGAGATATAGTTGGGCTAAGGCCCTGCGATAGACTAGTGTCCTGTCCAGAGGTGTACATCAAGCTGACTCACACTACAGAAACAGGAGATAGGCTCCTGCTCTTATGAGTCGTTCCGGCTCGTACAAGCTAAGGCTTATGCAAGGCTGTTTACTTTACCTACTTATGCCAAAGTTAGGTGAAAACTCAACAGAAAGTGGTTTTACCACATCATGCAAACAACAGGTTTGCTCCATTTATACATAGTCTCCAGATGCACAGGGGTGGTGCAATTCTATAGAAATTAAGCCAAAGGCAGAATACACGTAACTCAGAGAGGAAAGTGCGCGTAAAATAAATTAAGTTCCTTTAAGTGCACATATCTTAAGTCTGTATGATGACTGCACTGTGTGTCCTTCTCTCTGCCCTTCACTCTTGGCAGGCGAAGTGCGCAGCTCTTTACCGTAGTTCTCCTCTCCTCTTGACAAGTGAAGTCTGTCTAGTTTTACAGTAGCTCTTCTCTCCTCTTGACAAGTGAAGTCTGTCTAGTTTTACTGTAGCTCTTCTCTCCTCTTGACAAGTGAAGTCTGTCTAGTTTTACAGTAGCTCTTCTCTCCTCTTGACAGGTGAAGTCTGCCTAGTTTTACCGTAGCTCTTCTCTCCTCTTGACAGGTGAAGTCTGCCTAGTTTTACCGTAGCTCTTCTCTCCTCTTGACAAGTGAAGTCTGTCTAGTTTTACAGTAGCTCTTCTCTCCTCTTGACAAGTGAAGTCTGCCTAGTTTTACCGTAGCTCTTCTCTCCTCTTGACAGGTGAAGTCTGCCTAGTTTTACCGTAGCTCTTCTCTCCTCTTGACAGGTGAAGTCTGTCTAGTTTTACTGTAGCTCTTCTCTCCTCTTGACAGGTGAAGTCTGTCTAGTTTTACAGTAGCTCTTCTCTCCTCTTGACAGGTGAAGTCTGTCTAGTTTTACTGTAGCTCTTCTCTCCTCTTGACAGGTGAAGTCTGTCTAGTTTTACAGTAGCTCTTCTCTCCTCTTGACAGGTGAAGTCTGCCTAGTTTTACCGTAGCTCTTCTCTCCTCTTGACAGGTGAAGTCTGTCTAGTTTTACCGTAGCTCTTCTCTCCTCTTGACAGGTGAAGTCTGTCTAGTTTTACCGTAGCTCTTCTCTCCTCTTGACAGTCTGTCATTCAGGTACATGCGGCTCATCTGTCTCACTTCCCTCTGCATACTGTAGCAAAGGAGCAGCCTGACTATGTCTAGCTGACTACACTACCACTTTTGCTAGGCGAAGTTGACCAGCCTAAACTGCAGTAAAATGTCCATAAACATCTTATTTAAAGTGGAACTGACAGCGTTTTAAACTACTTTGCAGATATGAAACAGACAATCATAATATCAGTGAAAAATATCAAATTCCCAGTTTATGCTACAAAACCAACTTCAAAATAATTTTTAAATAATAAGTTCTGTCATGGTCGTGTGTAGAGACGGACTAAGGCGCAGCGGATGTTGAGTTTCACATATTTATTAAAAAAGTTAACCTTAGCAATAACGAAACAAATAAATCAATACACTAACAAAGATACGTGACTACGTGGTGCACAAAACACAAAATACAATATCCCACAAACACAGGTGGGAACAAACACTACTTAAATATGATCCCCCTTTAGAGACAACAATTACCAGCTGCCTCTAATTGGGAATCATACAAATCACCAACATAGAAAAATAAACCAGAACCCCACATAGAAATAATAAACTAGAACACCCCCCAGTCATGCCCTGACCTACTACACCATAGAGAAACAATGGCTCTCTATGGTCAGGGCGTGACAAGTATGTATTTGACTCAAAATTCCATGACGTACACTAAGGCATTGTTGGTGAAATAACTTTTCCATAACCAAAAATATTGTATATTCAGCTGTTTGAAGCTGGTGTACAAAACCAAAAGTAAAATATACAAAAACAAAACTTCACAATGCATAGAAATGGCACACGTAGAACAAATCTACCGCTTCTTAGACTTGCTTTCAACGGGAACACTATGTCTATAACTCACATCGCTATGTGAATTTTGGTCAGGTCGCCCAAAAAATTACATATTGTAGCTTTAAGTAGTCCATATTTGTTCACCACTCCACATAAGACAACAAATGTATCTTCTGCTTGTTTCCTAACCCCACCCACAACAGTAGCGCTGGCAATCCTTTAGCTAAAGGATCCTAACTACTGATTTAAAATCACGAGCAAGGAAAGAAAAGCTATGTTATAATTACAATTTACTGTGTTGTAATAATTGTGTTGTTTGCTGTATAACCCATTAGTTCATATGCCTTGCCTCCGTGATACAGTGCATTCGGAAAGTAATAAAATCTTTGAATGTTTCCACATTTTGTTAGGTTACTGCCTTATTCTAAAATGGATTAAGTAATTAACTGGAAGTCGCAAAGAAAACGGTAGCTGCCTTCACTCTTCCAGCACCATTTCAACTTTAACATTTAAACATCATCAAATCAGCTATGCTTAGTTTAATACAGTGACAACTAAAAGATTAAAAAACTATTTAGTCCAATCAACGTAAGCTAAATATCATGTGGCTGTCCATGGTTCTGATTTCTCTCTGTGTGTGAGTGTTTGTGTGCGTAAGTAGAAAAACATGTTGACTCATCCTACTGGTAAAGAAACGTCCATGCCATCCTACTTTCTTTCCTATGAGTATGTCATACAGTACACACGTTCAGTTTTTGTTGTTCTAGGCTACCTGGCTAAAATCATTTCTCGCTAGCCTAGCTTCCTTTTATGGGAAATGATTAGCAAGCTAGTTAACATTAGCCTTCTACATCTAGCTACATATTGAACTTCCATCCTCTCAGGCCAGGGGCACAACAATGTATGAATTAATGGTTGGATCAGAATCGCCGTTATAATCATTGGCCAATACGGAGAATTAAGTCAAACCAAAAGTCTAAATCCATATCTCCGTCCATGGCTAACTTAGGAAACGGACAATTTTAATTAGCTAACTAGCCATCGGAGGACAACAACACAACGAGATGTAACAATTCAAGTGTTTTTTCTGTCAAATTACGTTTGGTTTGATGTGATTGGTGTAAAGCCTAATCCAAACCGCCTTCCCTTCACACTTTTTTGGGGTTTGCCAGCACCATTCACAGCTGAGCTCACTCAGTTTAGTTCAACACTGATTGGCTATTATCGTAGAAAATATATATCAAGGGAGGCCAAATGCTTGCTGGCTTCCCTTGCATTCAACACTACAGGTGGCAACAATGTCATACTCTTTTTGACCAGACAGCATCAGATAGATGGGCTATACATACAGAGACAGAGGTGCGCTGTTTCGCTCACTCAGATGCTTTCTCCTGTGACATACATTCAGCCTCTTGCAAATTGAAGGAAAATTATGAATTACAGAGAGACGAAAGATACATTATTTGATATATTAAAATTTATTTTGGGTACATTTTTGGGGGAAGCATCCATAAATACACGCCACTGCATCACACACACACAGACACACACAGACACACACACACACTGAGAGGAGCGCAGGGTCAAGCCGCTGTGCAGTGACCACGGAGAAGTTGTGTGCTTGAGCAAGGGCACAACAGTAGGAGATAGTAGTTAGGATCCAACAGCAACCGGATCAACTGTGAAGAAAACTTTATTTATTTACAGGAACAATTTGAATCATCTCCAGCTACGTACAGCTAGTCATATGTCTACGAATGTCCAGAATGACCAGTCATTGAATTCAAGCATAGACCCAAGTGATGATGGAGACCAAACCAGGGATGGAAGGTAAACCAACAACACATGCATTATTACATGGAGTTGTATGACATACACTACATCACCAAAAGTACGTGGACACCTGCTTGTCGAACATCTCATTCCAAAATCATGGGCATTAATATGGAGTTGGTCCCCCCTTTGCTGCTATAACAGCCTCCACTCTTCTGGGAAGGCTTTCTACTAGATGTTTGAACATTGCGGTGGGGACTTGCTTCCATTCAACCACAGGAGCATTAGTGAGGTCGGGCGCTGATATTGGGCAATTATGCCTGGCTCTCAGTCAGAGTTCCAATTCATCCCAAAGGTGTTCGATGGGGTTGAGATCAGGGCTCTGTGCAGGCCAGTCAAGTTCTTCCACACCAATCTCGACAAACCATTTCTGTATGGACCTCGCTTTGTGCATGGGGGCATTGTCATGCAGATACATGAAAGGGCCTTCTCCAAACTGTTGCCACAAAGTTGGAAGCACCTAATCGTCTAGAACAAGGGGGGCAAAGTAAAGTCTGCGTATTTGAGTTACGAATATTTGGCCTAAAATTACTCATTCCATTATATACAAACAACCTCCAATAGATGGCGCTGTAGCCTGACAGCACACTCTATATTTGGGCCTACAGTCAGATTCAGAATGCGCTCAGTCGCATGCGCATAGTAGGCTGGACAATAGAACGAGTCCAAATTCACACAAGGCTGAAAAACGGCAAAACGGCTGAGCTGGAACGCTAGCTCGAGGCCATAGCAAATTAATTGAAACTAACCTTTGCCGAGCCTCTTCTGACTGGAGTGATCCCAGCTAGCAATGAGGAATTGGCCCGGAATTGGGTGTCGTACTCGGCCCGCAATCAAAATGAATGACTGCCCAGAATCGGCCCAAGTACATTGGGTCGTTTCCGTCTACCGGAATTCAGCCGACTTTGCCAGCATCTTAACAGAAGCAGCCCGATGCAAATTTAAATAAAGGTATACAAAATGACCCGATTTAGTCATTTTAAATATGACTATTATACATTTTATACATACAAATTATACACATCCACAAAAAAACTATTTGTGTCAGAGGAAACACCATACACCTGGTGACCGTGTCAGCGTCTAGCCCGCCACAGAATTTGCTACAGCGTAATAGGAAAAGGACTTCCCAGCCGGCCAAACCCTCCCCTAACTCGGACGACACTGGGCCAATTGTGCGTCGCCTCGGGTCTCCCAGTCGCGGCCGGCACGGGTCTCGAACCAGCGTCTATAGAAACGCAGTTTGCACTGCAATGCAGTGTCTTAAACCACTGCGCCACTTGGAAGGTTCCAGCCACAAAGTTTTTAATGCTTAAAATACTACACAGGACTCTTAAAGAATTTAATTTAAATGTTAATTGTATTTTTTTCGATCACAGAAACAATGAGGAAAATATGGAATAAATAAATAGTTGAATGTTAATTATATAAAGCACCCCGTGTAATCATATGCCAGAGAGTACTCAACGGTGCTCAATAGAACGAATAGGAGCTGGCAGGGTGAAAAATGCCCTAAAATAAGGCCTGTTTTTTTGTGATTACTTCGAACCCAAGGCAAGCAGTTGGGACCGTAGGTAATATTATGAAACTGGGCTCAACTGCGGATGCAATGAACTAGTTTTCATCTGAAAAAAGCGTTGTTAATAATGTCATGTGTCCAGCCTAATCATAGCCACTTCATTGCTTGACGACTTTTGACGTGAAAAATGAGTGCTGCGAAAATGAGAAAAGTGGACTCTGAATGTCATGTGTTTAACCTGTTTGGGCTGCAGGGGCAGTATTGAGTAGCCGGATAAAAGGTGCCCATTTCAAACGGCCTCGTACTCAATTCTTGCTCGTACAATATGCATATTATTATTACTATTGGATAGAAAACACTCTCTAGTTTCTAAAACCGTTTGAGTTATATCTGTGAGTAAAACAGAACTCATTTTGCAGCAAACTTCCTGACAGGAATTGGAAAATCTAAAATTGATGCTCTGTTCTAGGGCCTGCCTATAAATGTCCTTGATATATATCAGTATACATGCACTTCATACGTCTCCCACTAGATGTCGACAGGCAGTGAGAGGAGAAATTGAGTGTATAACTTGATCTGGGGTCGAATAAATGCTCTTTGTATAACGTGTCACCAGTTTCCTGTTTTCTGGAGAGCGCGTGAAGGGACCTGGTTTTGCCTTCTGTACAGCTGTCGTTATAGACGACTAATATCTCCGGGCTTTGATTTTATTTGATACATGTGACAATATCATCGTAAAGTATGTTTTTTCAATATAGTTTTATTAGATTATTGAATTTTTTTCGTGACGTTAGGCGTGTTGCGTTGTCTGCGTTTGTTCACGAAGGAGAGCTTAGCGCCACTTTGCTAGCTTTCCGTGCTGGAGAAGAGGACATTCTAAATCCAAACAACGATTGTTCCCGACAAAGGACCCCTTGTACAACATTCTGATGAAAGATCATCAAAAGTAGGACCCATTTTATGATGTTATTTCATATATCTGTCGAACATGTTGTACTAGTAGTTTGCGGCCAGGTTTTGGGCACGCTCTCGCCATAACGTAAACTGCATATCGTAATGAAGTTATTTTTAGAATTCTAACACTGCGATTGCATTAAGAACTAGTGTATCTATCATTTCCTATACAACATGTATTTTTTAGTTATGTTTATGAATAGTTATTTGGTCAGAATATGTGAGTGCCAGAAAAATATCCGGACGTTGTGGGAAAAAGATGCTACGTTAGCACAATGTATAACCACTGATTTCAGCTCTAAATATGCACATTTTCGAACAAAACATAAGTGTATGTATAACCTGATGTTATAGGACTGTCATCTGAGGAAGCTTATCAAGGTTAGTCAAAAATTATATACCTTTGCTGGTTTGTTACGATCGCTAACTTTTGCTGCTGGGGAATGGCTTGTGTTTCTGGCTATTGTGGTAAGCTAATATAATGCTATATTGTGTTTTCGCTGTAAAACACTTAAGAAATCGGAAATATTGGCTGGCATCACAAGATGCCTGTCTTTCATTTGCTGTACACCATGTATTTTTCAGAAATGTTTTATGATGAGTATTTAGGTATTTGACGTTGGTGTCTGTAATTACTCTGGCTGCTTCGGTGCCATTTCTGACGGTAGCTGTGATGGTAGCTGCAATGTAAAACTGATTTATAGCTCAAATATGCAAATTTTTTGAACAAAACATAGATTTATTGAATAACATGTTATAAGACTGTCATCTGATGAAGTTGTTTCTTGGTTAGTTTGGTTGGTTCTTGGTTAGTTAGGTTGGTTTTGTGCATGCTACCTGTGCTGTGAAAAATGTCTGTCCTTTTTTGTATTTGGTGGTGAGCTAACATAAATATACGTGGTGTTTTCGCTGTAAAACATTAAAAAAATCGGACATGTTGGCTGGATTCACAAGATGTTTATCTTTCAAAAGCTGTATTGGACTTGTTAATGTGTGAAAGTTAAATATTTCTAAAAAATATATTTTGAATTTCACGCCCTGCACTTGAAGTGGCTGTTGTCATATTGTGCCCGGTGTTGAGTAGCCAGTGAAATCGTGCCCATTTCAAACGGCCTCCTACTCAAATCTTGCTTGTACAATATGGATATTATTATTATTTTTGGATAGAAAACACTTTCTAGTTTCTAAAACAGTTGGAATTATTTCTCTGAGTGAAACAGAAGTCCTTCTGCAGCACTTTTCCTGACCAGGAAGTGAAATGTCAGAAATCGATGCTCTTTTCAACTTGATGCCTATACATGGTCTTGACACTTAGGAGTCTACTTACACTCCATACGCCTTCCTATTGGTGTAAAGAGGATGTGAGAGAAGAAATTTTTGTGCTCATCTTGGTCTGTGGTGGAAAAAAAACTATTTCTTTGACGTGACCGTCCACTTCCGGTACTCTGAAGGAAGTGGGATTGACTTCTGTTTTGCTGCCGTAACGAACGACTAACATCTCCGGATTGAATTTTTTTTGATACATGTGACCATATCATCGTAATGTATGTTTTTTCAATATAGTTTAATCAGATTATTGAAATTTTTTCGGGAGTTTTGCCGTGTTCCGTCCTCTGACTGTGTTTACGTTGGAGAAATTTGTGCCACTCGGCTAGTGCCAATGCTAATTGAAGAGGGAAATTTGCCATTCTGAATCCAAACAACGACTCATCTGGACAGAGGACACCTTCTTCAACATTCTGATGAAAGATCAGCAAAAGTAAGACCCATTTTATGATGTTATTTCATATATCTGTCGTGCATGTGAACTGGCCGTGGGCGCCCAATTGTTTCTGTTTATTGTAGCTACGCTAATATAGCGATACATTTTGTTTTCGCTGTAAAACATTTAATAAATCGGAAATATTGTTTGGAATCACAAGATGCCTGTCTTTCAATTGCTGCAGACTATGTATTTTTCAGAAATGTTTTATGATGAGTAATTAGCTATTTGACGTTGGTGTCTGTAAATATTATGGCTGCTTTCGGTGCAATTTCTGATTGTAGCTGAAATGTAAACTATGGTTTATACATGAAATATGCAAATTTTTCGAACAAAACATATGCTATACAATAAATATGTTATCAGACTGTCATCTACATTTACATTTACATTTAAGTCATTTAGCAGACGCTCTTATCCAGAGCGACTTACAAATTGGTGCATTCACCTTATGACATCCAGTGGAACAGCCACTTTACAATAGTGCATCTAAATCTTTTAAGGGGGGCGGGGGGGGGGGGGGGGGTCAGAAGGATTGCTTTATCCTATCCTAGGTATTCCTTAAAGAGGTGGGGTTTCAGGTGTCTCCGGAAGGTGGTGATTGACTCCGCTGTCCTGGCGTCGTGAGGGAGTTTGTTCCACCATTGGGGTGCCAGAGCAGCGAACAGTTTTGACTGGGCTGAGCGGGAACTGTACTTCCTCAGTGGTAGGGAGGCGAGCAGGCCAGAGGTGGATGAACGCAGTGCCCTTGTTTGGGTGTAGGGCCTGATCAGAGCCTGAAGGTACTGAGGTGCCGTTCCCCTCACAGCTCCGTAGGCAAGCACCATGGTCTTGTAGCGGATGCGAGCTTCAACTGGAAGCCAGTGGAGAGAGCGGAGGAGCGGGGTGACGTGAGAGAACTTGGGAAGGTTGAACACCAGACGGGCTGCGGCGTTCTGGATGAGTTGTAGGGGTTTAATGGCACAGGCAGGGAGCCCAGCCAACAGCGAGTTGCAGTAATCCAGACGGGAGATGACAAGTGCCTGGATTAGGACCTGCGCCGCTTCCTGTGTGAGGCAGGGTCGTACTCTGCGGATGTTGTAGAGCATGAACCTACAGGAACGGGCCACCGCCTTGATGTTAGTTGAGAACGACAGGGTGTTGTCCAGGATCACGCCAAGGTTCTTAGCGCTCTGGGAGGAGGACACAATGGAGTTGTCAACCGTGATGGCGAGATCATGGAACGGGCAGTCCTTCCCCGGGAGGAAGAGCAGCTCCGTCTTGCCGAGGTTCAGCTTGAGGTGGTGATCCGTCATCCACACTGATATGTCTGCCAGACATGCAGAGATGCGATTCGCCACCTGGTCATCAGAAGGGGGAAAGGAGAAGATTAATTGTGTGTCGTCTGCATAGCAATGATAGGAGAGACCATGTGAGGTTATGACAGAGCCAAGTGACTTGGTGTATAGCGAGAATAGGAGAGGGCCTAGAACAGAGCCCTGGGGGACACCAGTGGTGAGAGCGCGTGGTGAGGAGACAGATTCTCGCCACGCCACCTGGTAGGAGCGACCTGTCAGGTAGGACGCAATCCAAGCGTGGGCCGCGCCGGAGATGCCCAACTCGGAGAGGGTGGAGAGGAGGATCTGATGGTTCACAGTATCGAAGGCAGCCGATAGGTCTAGAAGGATGAGAGCAGAGGAGAGAGAGTTAGCTTTAGCAGTGCGGAGCGCCTCCGTGATACAGAGAAGAGCAGTCTCAGTTGAATGACTAGTCTTGAAACCTGACTGATTTGGATCAAGAAGGTCATTCTGAGAGAGATAGCAGGAGAGCTGGCCAAGGACGGCACGTTCAAGAGTTTTGGAGAGAAAAGAAAGAAGGGATACTGGTCTGTAGTTGTTGACATCGGAGGGATCGAGTGTAGGTTTTTTCAGAAGGGGTGCAACTCTCGCTCTCTTGAAGACGGAAGGGACGTAGCCAGCGGTCAAGGATGAGTTGATGAGCGAGGTGAGGTAAGGGAGAAGGTCTCCGGAAATGGTCTGGAGAAGAGAGGAGGGGATAGGGTCAAGCGGGCAGGTTGTTGGGCGGCCGGCCGTCACAAGACGCGAGATTTCATCTGGAGAGAGAGGGGAGAAAGAGGTCAGAGCACAGGGTAGGGCAGTGTGAGCAGAACCAGCGGTGTCGTTTGACTTAGCAAACGAGGATCGGATGTCGTCGACCTTCTTTTCAAAATGGTTGACGAAGTCATCTGCAGAGAGGGAGGAGGGGGGGGGGGGAGGAGGATTCAGGAGGGAGGAGAAGGTGGCAAAGAGCTTCCTAGGGTTAGAGGCAGATGCTTGGAATTTAGAGTGGTAGAAAGTGGCTTTAGCAGCAGAGACAGAAGAGGAAAATGAAGAGAGGAGGGAGTGAAAGGATGCCAGGTCCGCAGGGAGGCGAGTTTTCCTCCATTTCCGCTCGGCTGCCCGGAGCCCTGTTCTGTGAGCTCGCAATGAGTCGTCGAGCCACGGAGCGGGAGGGGAGGACCGAGCCGGCCTGGAGGATAGGGGACATAGAGAGTCAAAGGATGCAGAAAGGGAGGAGAGGAGGGTTGAGGAGGCAGAATCAGGAGATAGGTTGGAGAAGGTTTGAGCAGAGGGAAGAGATGATAGGATGGAAGAGGAGAGAGTAGCGGGGGAGAGAGAGCGAAGGTTGGGACGGCGCGATACCATCCGAGTAGGGGCAGTGTGGGAAGTGTTGGATGAGAGCGAGAGGGAAAAGGATACAAGGTAGTGGTCGGAGACTTGGAGGGGAGTTGCAATGAGGTTAGTGGAAGAACAGCATCTAGTAAAGATGAGGTCAAGCGTATTGCCTGCCTTGTGAGTAGGGGGGGAAGGTGAGAGGGTGAGGTCAAAAGAGGAGAGGAGTGGAAAGAAGGAGGCAGAGAGGAATGAGTCAAAGGTAGACGTGGGGAGGTTAAAGTCACCCAGAACTGTGAGAGGTGAGCCGTCCTCAGGAAAGGAGCTTATCAAGGCATCAAGCTCATTGATGAACTCTCCGAGGGAACCTGGAGGGCGATAAATGATAAGGATGTTAAGCTTGAAAGGGCTGGTAACTGTGACAGCATGGAATTCAAAGGAGGCGATAGACAGATGGGTAAGGGGAGAAAGAGAGAATGACCACTTGGGAGAGATGAGGATCCCGGTGCCACCACCCCGCTGACCAGAAGCTCTCGGGGTGTGCGAGAACACGTGGGCAGACGAAGAGAGAGCAGTAGGAGTAGCAGTGTTATCTGTGGTGATCCATGTTTCCGTCAGTGCCAAGAAGTCGAGGGACTGGAGGGAAGCATAGGCTGAGATGAACTTTGCCTTGTTGGCCGCAGATCGGCAGTTCCAGAGGCTACCGGAGACCTGGAACTCCACGTGGGTCGTGCGGGCTGGGACCACCAGGTTAGGGTGGCCGCGGCCACGCGGTGTGAAGCGTTTGTATGGTCTGTGCAGAGAGGAGAGAACAGGGATAGACAGACACATAGTTGACAGGCTACAGAAGAGGCTACGCTAATGCAAAGGAGATTGGAATGACAAGTGGACTACACGTCTCGAATGTTCAGAAAGTTAAGCTTACGTTGCAAAAATCTTATTGACTAAAATGATTAAAATGATACAGTACTGCTGAAGTAGGCTGGCTAGCAGTGGCTGCGTTGTTGACTTTGTTTGAAAGTGTAGCTGGCCAGGTAGCCTCGATAGCTGGCTAGGTAACCTCGGTAACTGGCCAGATAATTATTCTAACTACACAATTGTCCTAGATACAAGGACAGCAAAGACAACTATGTAGCTAGCTAACACTAGCTAGCTAACACTACACTAATCAAATCGTTCCGTTGTAATGTAATAGTTTCTACAGTGCTGCTATTCGATAGAAGTTGGCTAGCTAGCAGTGTTAGCAGTGTTAGCGGTGTTGACTAGGTAGGGGAACGGCAGCGCGGCGGACGAAAATAGCTGGCTAGCTAACCGAAAATTACTCTAGACTCCACAGTTATCTTAGATACAAGGACAGCAAAGACAACTGTGTAACTAGCTAACACTACACTAATCAAGTCGTTCCGTTGTTCCGTTGAATGTAATAGATTCTACAGTGCTGCTATTCGGTAGCTAACTAGCTAGCTAGCAGTGTTGATTACGTTACGTTACGTTAAAAGGACGAAAATAGCTGGCTAGCTAACCTAGAAAATCGCTCTAAACTACACAATTATCTTTGATACAAAGACGGCTATGTAGCTAGCTAAGATCAAACAAATCAAACCGTTGTACTGTAATGAAATGAAGTGAAATGTGATACTACCTGTGGAGCGAAGCGGAATGCGACCGGACTCTCCAAGTCCGGAAGTAGTAGGGTGGGTCATCTGATGAATTTGTTTCTTGGTTAGTGGCTATTTATATCTTTATTTGGTCGAATTTGTGATAGCACCTGATGGAGTAAGAAACTGATGGAGTTAGAAAAGTTGTGTCTTTTGCTAACGTGGTTAGCTAATAGATTTACATATTTTGTCTTCCCTGTAAAACATTTTAAAAATCGGACATGTTGGCTTGATTCACAAGATGTGCACCTTTCATCTGGTGTCTTGGACTTGTTAATGTGTGAAAGTTAAATATTTTAAAAACATATCTTTTGAATTTCGCGCCCTGCACTTTGAGCTGGATGTTGTCATAAGTGTACCGGTGTCGGGCTGCACCCCCAACAGGTTAAAAACGTCAACACTTTCTTGGCATATCAGACATACCATACTGCCTTATGTCCAATATTATTAAAAAGTATTTTGCTGTCCATTCTTCTTTAAGGAATATAATCTCAATCGTCATTTTTCAAGCAAGCATGCTAACAGGGTGTCTGCATGCTTGGAAAAAATGAATCTACCATGGAGCAAATGTCAGAATAGATGGATCACCAATTCTAACCGGTATAAACATTGGCCTAATAAAAAGATTACAAGACAATGTAAAAGAAGCAAGCCCTAACTCTGAGGAATGTATATTTCTTCACTGTATTATTCATCAGGAAGCCCTGTGTAAAAGTGTGTTAAAGCTGGAAAATGTTGTCAAAGTGGTTGTACAACTTTAAACGGGTAATGAGGCTTTACCATCGTCAGTTCATTCAGCTGCTCAATGACATAGAGGCAGAGCACCAGGACTTGCTGTACCATTCAAATGTGCGCTGGCTAAGCCTGGGGAAAGTATTTCACCGTGTGAGAACTGAGAAGGGAGATAGGTATGTTCTCCAGACAAATGAGCCCCCGATCTCTCGCTCATTTCCCGACACTGGCCGCACTGAATGCACCCACATTGCAGTGCTGCACTGAGACATACAGTAGACTTTGGCAAGATTGAGACTGAGCTGGAGATTGTATCATGCCCCCTGTCTTTCGACAGCAAGAAAGCACCACCTGACACACAACTGGAGCTCATTGACATCCAGTGTCACAGTGCTTTGAAGGAGAAGTATAACAGACACAAAATACCAGTTTTATGGCTCACTGAATGAAACACTGTTTCCGGACATGAAAAATCACACCCAGAGGATGCTGGTTTTATTCGGGTCCACATATGTGTGTGAACAAACTTTCTCAGCCATGAACTACAAGACATCCCGTCACAGGTCAAATTTAACAAACCACCTGTCAGCTGTTCTGAGGATCTCTACTTCAGAAGTAATACCAGCTTTTGATGCCCTTTACAAGAGAGGTTACCAGACCCATTGCTCACATTAAGACTGAAATCACCAAGTGGGGTAGGCTAGGCTTCTAGCAATGCACTTGGATACTGGCCTTGTCCCCATTCATTTGACATTGAATGTTTGTCACGATCGTCGTCTGTAGAAAGAGTTGAGAAGGACCAAAGTGCAGCGTCGTATGTGTTCATCATGAATTTAATAAACAGTAAACACTGAACGAACTATACAAAAAAACAACAAACAACGAACGTGAAGCTATATAAGAATAGTGCTGACACAAGCAACTAACATAGACAATCACCCACGAAATACTCAAGGATTATGGCTGCCTAAATATGGTTCCCAATCAGAGACAACAATAAACAGCTGCCTCTAATTGAGAACCAATCTAGGCAATCATAGACATAAAAACACCTAGACTAGTTACAACCCCATAAACATACAAAAACCCTAGAAAGGACAAAAAACATATATCCCCCTTGTCACACCCTGACCTAACCAAAAATAATGAAGAAAACAAATAACAAATAATCCGCCAAAAAATGCGGACTCCGGCCGCAAAACCTGAACCTATAGGGGAGGGTCTGGGTGGGCATCTGCCCGCGGTGGCGGCTCTGGCGCGGGACGTGGACCCCACTTCACCATAGTTTTAGCCCGCTTAAGTGGCGTCTTTGGAGCGGCGACCCTCGCCGCCGACCTTGGACTGGGGACCCTAATAAAGGGCGCCTCTGGACTGAAGGGCGGCTCAGGCGGTGCTGGACAGGAGGAAGACTCAGGCGGCGCTGGACAGGAGGAAGACTCAGGCGGCGCTGGACAGGAGGAAGACTCAGGCGGCGCTGGACAGGAGGAAGACTCAGGCGGCGCTGGACAGGAGGAAGACTCAGGCGGCGCTGGACAGGAGGAAGACTCAGACGGCGCTGGACAGGAGGAAGACTCAGGCGGCGCTGGACAGGAGGAAGACTCAGGCGGCGCTGGACAGGAGGAAGACTCAGACGGCGCTGGACAGGAGGAAGACGCTGGCGGCGCTGGACAGGAGGAAGCACCTGTAGTGAGGAGACAGAGAGACAGCCTGGTGCGGGGGGCTGCCACCGGAGGCCTGGTGCGTGGAGGAGGCACCGGATAGACCGGACCATGGAGGCGCACTACAGGTCTCGAGCACCGAGCCTGCCCAACCCTACCAGGCTGAATGCTCCCCGTAGCCAGGCCAGTGCGGCGAGGTGGAATAGCCCGCACTGGGCTGTGCTGGCGAACCGGGGACACCATGCGTAGGGCTGGTGCCATGTACCACGGACCGAGGAGACGCACTGGAGACCAGATGCGCTGAGCCGGCTTCATGGCACCTGGCTCGATGCCCACTCTAGCCGGGCCGATACGAGGCGCTGCTATGTACTGCACCGGGCTATGTCTGCTCACCGGGGACACCATGCACCTCACGGCATAACACGGTGCCTGATCAGGTTGATCAGGTTGTGTGTGCGGCTGCTCGGTCATGGAAACCCATTTCATGAAGCTTCTGATGAACTGTTATTGTGCAGTCGTTGCTTCCAGAGGCAGTTTGGAACTCGGTAGTGAGTGTTGCAACCGAGGACAGACGTTTTTTACACGCAACACGCTTCAGCACTAGGCATTCCCGTTCTGTGAGCTTGTGTGGCCCACCACTTTGCGTCTTAGCCGTTGTTGCTCTTAGACGTTTCCACTTCACAATAACAGCACCTACAGTTGACCGGGGCACCTACCAGGCCAGAAATTTAACTAACTGACTTTTTGGAAAGGTGGCATCCTATGACAGTGCCATGTTGAATGTTACTGAGCTCTTCAGTAAGCCCATTCTAATGCCAATGTTTGTTTATGGAGATTGCATGGCACTGTGCTCGATTTTATATACCTGTCAGCAACTCCACTCACTTGAAGGGGTGTCCATATACTTTTGTATATACAGTGTACATGTTTGACAGGTATATAAAGTACATTTTTCTTGTGAAATTTAAAGTTGCTTGGTAAATCTAATAAGGTCATGTATTTTGTTATGTTTTAATGTTTAAGTTTTAATGTATGTAATTGACTTAGCATCATCAGGCCAGAAGAGGTGGTCTGTGATGTCTGTGAGGTCCAAGCTGTGAAGTTCTGTCAGACCTGCACTCTCTCCTACTGTGGGACCCACGTTAAGAAGCACTACACAGTACCTAAACTACAGAGACACACCCTGGTGGATGTGACTGGAGACCTGGAGGAGAGACTCTGTCAGGAACACCACAGAGCTCTGGAGGTGTTCTGCAGGACAGACCAGATGCTGATCTGCTTGGAGTGTTCAGTGACAAAGCACAAAGGTCATGACACGATCATTGAAGAGATAAAACAAGCTGGAAGACAGGTAGGTTCTGTTTTCTTTTCTTGTACCTGATGATGCTCTTTAAAGAAGATATTACATTTGATAATAATGATGTTCATAGTCAAACAAGCTTTTTCATCGTATGTTCTGCAAAGAAACAACTGTGTTTTTCATCAAAATAATGGCTTCTTACTCTGTTTTCAAGACTTTTGATAGAGATCAATGTCAAAGACTAAAGCTGGCCTCAGTTGACGGTAGGTGTACAATCAAGAATTACCCAAAAAGTGTATTTTGAGACCTTTACATTGTGTTCAACAACATACATACAATTGTAAGACCATTAAAAGAGGAAGATGAATGTGTTTCGATTAATAATTCTTATTCCATAATGATTGTTTGATTAATATTTATTTTTCTTTTTAGTGTGTTTCGGGGCAATTAAAGTAATTATTTTTCATCTTCCATTATTTCTTTAGAAGTGCTGCCCCCTCCTGTTGACATCCATTTCCTGTCAGTGACGTCAGACTCTGTGTCTCTGAGCTGGGCTTCTCCTGAAGGACTGACGGGACCACAGAAGTTCAGCGTGACCTGGGAATGTGATGGAGAAGAGAGGAGCCTGAGGGTGGAAGATGGGTGTAATGTTGAAATAGATGGACTACAGCCTGGTAAAAAGTACCAGTTCAGTGTGACTACAGAGGGAGAAGATGGCAGACAAAGCAGACGGGTCTCAGCATCTGTATTTACTGGTACAGTAACTTGAGTTTGTTTTTGTTTATGTGCTTCTAAGGATGTAGTTTTTCATGTGATGTCCAAACAAGACATTAGCTATAGGCCTATCCTATATTTTGTTTCATCAAACATATTATATTTCTTCCTAGTGGTCCCAGCACCCAGGGACTTACAAATAAACCAGTCAGGAGCGACCTCCTTCACTTTCCGTTGGTCCAAGGCTGAATCAAATAAAATAAAATGTATTTATATAGCCCTTCGTACATCAGCTGATATCTCAAAGTGCTGTACAGAAACCCAGCCTAAAACCCCAAACAGCAAGCAATGCAGGTGTAGAAGCACGGTGGCTAGGATAAACTCCCTAGAAAGACCAAAACCTAGGAAGAAACCTAGAGAGGAACCAGGCAATGAAGGGTGGCCAGTCCTCTTCTGGCTGTGCCTGGTGGAGATTATAACAGAACATGGCCAAGATGTTCAAATGTTCATAAATGACCAGCATGGCCAAATAATAATAATCACAGTAGTTATCGAGGGTGCAACAAGTCAGCACCTCAGGAGTAAATGTCAGTTGGCTTTTCATAGCCGATCATTAAGAGTATCTCTACCGCTCCTGCGGTCTCTAGAGAGTTGAAAACAGCAGGTCTGGGACAGGTAGCACGTCCGGTGAACAGGTCAGGGTTCCATAGCCACAGGCAGAACAGTTGAAACTGGAGCAGCAGCAAGGCCAGGTGGACTGGGGACAGCAAGGAGTCATCATGCCAGGTAGCCCTGACGCATGGTCCTAGGGCTCAGGTCCTCCGAGAGAGAGAAAGAAAGAGAGAAGGAGAGAATTAGAGAGAGCATACTTAAATTCACACAGGACACCGGATAAGACAGGAGAAGTCCTCCAGATATAACAAACTGACCCTAGTCCCCCGACACAAACTACTGCAGCATAAATACTGGAGGCTGAGACAGGAGGGGTCAGGAGACACTGTGGCCCCATCCGATGATACCTGCGGACAGGGCCAAATAGGAAGGATATAACCCCACCCACTTTGCCAAAGCACAGCCCCCACACCCATAGAGGGATATCTTCAACCACCAACTTACCATCCTGAGACAAGGCCGAGTATAGCCCACAAAGATCTCTGCCACGGCACAAACCAAGGGGGGGCGCCAACCCAGGCAGGAAGATCACGTCAGTGACTCAACCCACTCAAGTGACGCACCCCTCCTAGGGACGGCATGAAAGAGCACCAGTAAGCCAGTGACTCAGCCCCTGTAATAGGGTTAGAGGCAGAGAATCCCAGTGGAGTGAGGGGAACCGGCCAGGCAGAGACAGCAAGGGCGGTTCGTTGCTCCAGAGCCTTTCCGTTCACCTTCACACTCCTGGGCCAGACTACACTCAATCATATGACCTACTGAAGAGATGAGTCTTCAGTAAAGACTTAAAGGTTGAGAACGAGTCTGCGTCTCTCACATGGGTAGGCAGTCCATTCCATAAAAATGAAGATCTATAGGAGAAAGCCCTGCCTCCAGCTGTTTGCTTAGAAATTCTAGGGACAATTAGGAGGCCTGCGTCTTGTGACCGTAGCGTACGTGTAGGTATGTACGGCAGGACCAAATCGTAAAGATAGGTAGGAGCAAGCCCATGTAACGCTTTGTAGGTTAGCAGTAAAACCTTGAAATCAGTCCTTGCCTTAACAGGAAGCCAGTGTAGGTGTCAATTTCCTGACCTGTTTTCTCTTGTTTTTGTATGTGTTTAGTTGCCAGGGCGTGAGTTGGGGTGGGCATTCTATGTTTTGTGTTTCTATGTTTAGGTCATTGGTAATTAGCCTTATATGGTTCTCAATCAGGGACAGGTGTTTGACGTTTCCTCTGATTGAGAACCATATAAAGGTAGGCTGTTCACACTGTTTGTTTGTGGGTGGTTGTCTTCCGTGTCTGTGTATGTTGCACCACACGGGACTGTTTCGGTTTGTTCGTTCGTTTGTTGTAGTCTGTACCTGTTCGTGCGTTCTTCGTGTTATATGTAAGTTCTCATAGTTCAGGTCTGTCTACGTTCGTTTGTTATTTTGTAGTTTGTTGAAGTGTTTTCGGTTTTCGTCTTTACTTTAATAAACATCATTATGTCAAACTATCACGCTGCGCTTTGGTCCAATCCCTACTCCTCCTCTTCTTCCGAAGAGGAGGAGGACGACCGTTACAGAACCACCCACCTCAATAGGATCAAGCAGCGTGAGAGGAACCAGCAGCAGCGACCTAAAAACCAGGACTCGTGGACTTGGGAGGAAATATTGGACGGAAAGGGACCCTGGGCTCAACCAGGAGAATATCGCCGCCCCAAAGCTGAGCTGGAGGCAGCGAAAGCAGAGAGGCGGCGTTTTGAGGAGCTAGCTCGGAAGCAGGAGAAGGATCTGGGCTACACTACGTGGGAGGAGATCGACAGGTGGGCGATCGACCCAGGGCGAGTGCCGGAGCCCGCCTGGGATTCTCTGGCGCAGTGCGAGGAGGGATACCGGCGAATGGAGGCAGCACGAAGACGCGGTAGGAAACTCGAAAGTAAACCCCAAAAATTTCTTGGGGGGAGGATAAAAGGGAGAGTGGCGAAGTCAGGTAGGAGACCTGCGTCTACTCCCTGTACTTACCGTGGAGAGCGAGAGTACGGGCAGACACCGTGTTACGCAGTAGAGCGCATGGTGTCTCCTGTACGTGTGCATAGCCCGGTGCGGTACATACCAGCTCCTCGTATCGGCCGGGCCAGATTGAGCATTGAGCCAAGTGCCATGAAGCCGGCTCTACATATCTGGCCACCAGTGCGTCTCCTCGGGCCGGCTTACATGGCACCAGCCTTACGCATGGTGTCCCTGGTTCGCCTACATAGCCCGGTGCGGGTTATTCCACCTCCCCGCACTGGTCGGGCGACGGGGAGCATACAACCAGGTAAGGTTGGGCAGGCTCAGTGCTCAAGGGAGCCAGTACGCCTGCACGGTCCGGTATTTCCGGCGCCACCTCCCCGCTCCAGGCCAGTACCACCAGAGCCTACACCACGTACCAGGTTTCCAGTGCGTCTCCAGAGCCCTGTTTCTCCTCCACGCACTCTCCCTGTGGTGCGTGTCTCCAGCCCAGTGCCTCCAGTTCCGGCACCACGCATCAAGCCTCCTGTGCGTCTCCAGAGCCCTGTATGCACTGTTCCTTCTCCCCGTACTCGCCCTCAGCCCGGTACCACCAGTGCCGGTACCACGCACCAGGCCTATAGTACGCCTTGAGAGTCCAGTGTGCCCTGTTGTTGTTCCCCGCACTAGCCTGATGGTGCGTGTCCTTAGCCCGGTACCTCCAGTTCCGGTACCACGCACCAGGCCTATAGTGCGTCTCAGCCGGCCAGAGTCTGCCGTCTGCCCAGCGGCGCCTGAACTGCCCGTCTGCCCAGCGGCACCTGAACTGCCCGTCTGCCCAACGCCGTCTGAACTGTCCGTCTGCCAAGCGCCGCATGAACTGCCCGTCTGTACTGAGCCTTCAAAGCCGCCCGTCTGTACTGAGCCTGCAAAGCCGCCCGTCTTCCATGAGCCTGCAGAGCCGTCCGCCAGGCTCCGAAGAGGAGGAGGACGACCGTTACAGTAGGGAAGCTAGCACTGGAGTAATATGATCAAATTTTTGGGTTCTAGTCAGGATTCTAGCAGCCATATTTAGCACTAACTGAAGTTTATTTATTGCTTTATCCGGGTAGCCGGAAAGTAGAGCATTGCAGTAGTCTAACCTAGAAGTAACAAAAGCATGGATTAATTTTTCTGCATCTTTTTTGGACAGAAAGTTTCTGATTTTTGCAATGTTACGTAGATGGAAAAAAGCTGTCCTTGAAACAGTCTTGATATGTTCGTCAAAAGAGAGATCAGGGTCCAGAGTAACGCCGAGGTCCTTCACAGTTTTATTTGAGACGACTTTACAACCATCAAGATTAATTGTCAGATTCAATAGAAGATCTCTTTGTTTCTTGGGACCTAGAACAAGCATCTCTGTTTTGTCCGAGTTTAAAAGTAGAAAGTTTTCAGCCATCCACCTCCTTATGTCTGAAACACAGGCTTCTAGAGAGGGAAATTTTGGGGCTTCACCATGTTTCATTGAAATGTACAGCTGTGTGTCATCCGCATAGCAGTGAAAGTTAACATTATGTTTTCGAATTACATCCCCAAGAGGTAAAATATATAGTGAAAACAATAGTGGTCCTAAAACGGAACCTTGAGGAACACCGAAATGTACAGTTGATTTGTCAGAGGACAAACCATTCACAGAGACAAACTGATATCTTTCCAACAGATAAGATCTAAACCAGGCCAGAACTTGTCCGTGTAGACCAATTTGGGTTTCCAATCTCTCCAAAAGAATGTGGTGATCGATGGTATCAAAGGCAGCACTAAGGTCTAGTAGCACGAGGACAGATGCAGAGCCTCGGTCTGACGCCATTAAAAGGTAATTTACCACCTTTACAAGTGCAGTCTCAGTGCTATGATGGGGTCTAAAACCAGACTGAAGCATTTCGTACACATTGTTTGTCTTCAGGAAGGCAGTGAGTTGCAGTGCAACAGCTTTTTCTAACATTTTTGAGAGGAATGGAAGATTCGATATAGGCCGATAGTTTTTTATATTTTCTGGTTCAAGGTTTGGCTTTTTCAAGAGAGGCTTTATTACTGCCACTTTTAGTGAGTTTGGTACACATCCGGTGGATAGAGAGCCGTTTATTATGTTCAACATAGGAGGGCCGAGCACAGGAAGCAGCTCTTTCAGTAGTTTAGTTGGAATAGGGTCCAGTATGCAGCTTGAAGGTTTAGAAGCCATGATTATTTTCATCATTGTGCCAAGAGATATAGTACTAAAACACTTAAGTGTCTCTCTTGATCCTAGGTCCTGGCAGAGTTGTGCAGACTCAGGACAGCTGAGCTTTGGAGGAATACGCAGATTTAAAGAGGAGTCCGTAATTTGCTTTCTAATGATCATGATCTTTTCCTCAA
Organism: Salvelinus alpinus; assembly: GCF_045679555.1. NCBI lineage: Eukaryota > Metazoa > Chordata > Actinopteri > Salmoniformes > Salmonidae > Salvelinus > Salvelinus alpinus. The sequence goes on along the minus strand of NC_092091.1, from coordinate 76,994,184 downwards.
AGAAGTTCATGAATTTATTACTGCTGAAGTGAAAGCCATCCTCACTTGGGGAATGCTGCTTTTTAGTTAGCTTTGCGACAGTATCAAAAATAAATGTTGGATTGTTCTTATTTTCCTCAATTAAGTTGGAAAAATAGGATGATCGAGCAGCAGTGAGGGCTCTTCGATACTGCACGGTACTGTCTTTCCAAGCTAGTCGGAAGACTTCCAGTTTGGTGTGGCGCCATTTCCGTTCCAATTTTCTGGAAGCTTGCTTTAGAGCTCGGGTATTTTCTGTATACCAGGGAGCTAGTTTCTTATGACAAATGTTTTTAGTTTTTATGGGTGCGACTGCATCTAGGGTATTGCGCAAGGTTAAATTGAGTTCCTCAGTTAGGTGGTTAACTGATATTTGTCCTCTGACGTCCTTGGGTAGGCAGAAGGAGTCTGGAAGGGCATCAAGGAATCTTTGTGTTGTCTGAGAATTTATAGCACAACTTTTGATGCTCCTTGGTTGGGGTCTGAGCAGATTATTTGTTGCGATTGCAAACGTAATAAAATGGTGGTCCGATAGTCCAGGATTATGTGGGAAAACATTAAGATCAACATCATTTATTCCATGGGACATAACTAGGTCCAGAGTATGACTGTGGCAGTGAGTAGGTCCAGAGACATGTTGGACAAAACCCACTTAGTCGATGATGGCTCCGAAAGCCTTTTGGAGTGGGTTTGTGGACTTTTCCATGTGAATATTAAAATCACCAAAAATTTGAATATTATCTGCTATGACTACAATGTCCGATAGGAATTCAGGGAACTCAGAGAGGAACGCTGTATATGGCCCAGGAGGCCTATAAACAGTGGCTATAAAAAGTGATTGAGTAGGCTGCATAGATTTCATGACTAGAAGCTCAAAAGACGAAAACGTCATTTTTTATTTTTGTAAATTGAAATTTGCTATCGTAAATGTTAGCAACACCTCCGCCTTTGCGGGATGCACGGGGGATATGGTCACTAGTGTAACCAGGAGGTGAGGCCTCATTTAACACAGTAAATTCATCAGGCTTAAGCCATGTTTCAGTCAGGCCAATCACATCAAGATTATGATCAGTGATTAGTTCATTGACTATAACTGCCTTTGAAGTGAGGGATCTAACATTAAGTAGCCCTATTTTGAGATGTGAGGTATCACGATCTCTTTCAATAATGGCAGGAATGGAGGAGGTCTTTATCATAGTGAGATTGCTAAGGCGAACACCGCCATGTTTAGTTTTGCCCAACCTAGGTCGAGGCACAGACACAGTCTCAATGGGGATAGCTGAGCTGACTACACTGATTATGCTAGTGGCAGACTCCACTAAGCTGGCAGACTGGCTAACAGCCTGCTGCCTGGCCTGCACCCTATTTCATTGTGGAGCTAGAGGAGTTAGAGCCCTGTCTATGTTGGTAGATAAGATGAGAGCACCCCTCCAGCTAGGATGGAGTCCATCACTCCTCAGCAGGCCAGGCTTGGTCCTGTTTGTGGGTGAGTCCCAGAAAGAGGGCCAATTATCTACAAATTCTATCTTTTGGGAGGGGCAGAAAACAGTTTTCAACCAGCGATTGAGTTGTGAGACTCTGCTGTAGAGCTCATCACTCTCCCTAACTGGGAGGGGGCCAGAGACAATTACTCAATGCCGACACATCTTTCTAGCTGATTTACACGCTGAAGCTATGTTGTGCTTGGTGACCTCTGACTGTTTCATCCTAACATCGTTGGTGCCGACGTGGATAACAATATCTCTATACTCTCTACACTCGCCCGTTTTAGCTTTAGCCAGCACCATCTTCAGATTAGCCTTAACGTCGGTAGCCCCCTGGTAAACAGTGTATGATCGCTGGGTGATTCGTTTTAAGTCTAATACTGCGGGTAATGGAGTCGCCAATGACTAGGGTTTTCAATTTGTCAGAGCTAATGGTGGGAAGCTTCGGCTTCTCAGACCCCGTAACGGGAGGAGTAGAGACAAGAGAAGACTCGGCCTCAGACTCCGACTCGCTGCTTAATGGGGAAAACCGGTTGAAAGTTTCTGTCGGCTGAATGAGCGATACCGGTTGAGCATTCCTACAGCATTTCCCTCCAGAAGCCATGAGAAAGTTGTCCTGCTGCGGGGACTGTGCGAGGGGATTTATACTACTATCTGTACTTACTGGTGGCACAGACGCTGTTTCATCCTTTCCTACACTGAAATTACCCTTACCTAACGATTGCGTCTGAAGCTGGGCTGGCAGCACAGCTATCCTCGCCGTAAGGCGATCGTTCTCCTGTATATTATGAGTACAGCGACTGCAATTAGAAGGCATCATGTTAATGTTACTACTTAGCTTTGGCTGTTGAAGATGCTGACGAACCATGTCCAGATAAAGCGTCCGGAGTGAAAAGGTTGAATGAGAAAAAAAGTTGAGGGAAAAAACGAAAAATATAAACGGTAATTAAAAAGTAAAAACAGTAAAGTTGTCAGGTAGCAAAGTAGGGTTGGCAACAAAACGCACAGCAACACAGCAAAATATAAACGGTAATTAAAAAGTAAAAACCGTAAAGTTGTCAGGTAGCAAAGTAAGGTTGGCAACAAAACGCACAGCAACACGTCTGCAAGTTCAAGAGAGTTCAAGAGCAGCTTCATTAAATAGTACCCGCAAAACACCAGTCTCAACGTCAACAGTGAAGAGGAGACTCCGGGATGCTGGTCTTCTACGCAGAGTTCCAAAGAAGAAGAAAAAAGCCATATCTCAGACTGGCCATTAAAAAGAAAATATTAAGATGGGCAAAAGAACACAGACACTGGACAGAGGAACTCCCACAACGCTTTGACATATCCTACTTCAGCCCGTGAACAGAGACCCACTCAGCCAATTCTAAAGACTGCTACAGAACTCTCTCTGGCCTGCTACCTGGTACTCAGTACACCATCAGTGTCTCAACTGTGTTGAACAATGGGAAACAGAGCAAACTTCTCTCTACAACCATCTGTACAAGTACGTACAACCAACTGTACGACTCACTTCAATTCTGGGGGGCATAATCGGACAAATCTGAACCTTTTTCCTGAAGAGAAATTGTGTCTTGTTTCAGCTGTAAAAGTATTTTTATGGTAGTCTAAGAAGTTTAGAATTGAAATGGTTAGAGCCTAGTGTTATAACATGTAGGCTAGTGTAATAGTAGTAGTGTTTGTAATTGTTAGACACTAGTGTTATAACATGTAGGCTAGTGTGATAGAAGTAGTGAGTAGTGACTAAGTAGTAGAGGTGGGATATTCTCCTATAGAGGAATATTAACAGTAGAATGGAAGTCAACAGGGCTACAAATGATCAGCTACTATTAACTATATTAAACCCCTCCCCTAGTTATCTCTGCCCCGATAGGGCTGAATGTTGACTTAGTTAACACCACATCAGCTACTATTAACTATATTAAACCCCTCCCCTAGTTATCCCTGCCCCGGTAGGGCTGAATGTGGACTCAGTGGACACCACATCAGCTACTATTAACTATATTAAACCCCTCCCCTAGTGATCCCTGTCCCGGTAGGGATGAATGTGGACTCCTGTAGTATATTTCTGGAGTTAAACTGTAACACTGACAATAATGTATTTTCCCTTAGTACTTCCTGCTCCAGACCAGCTGACTGTTGACTCAGTGGACACCACATCAGCTGCTGTTAGCTGGAGCCTGCCACCAGGATTGGACCAAACCCAACATCATTACCAGATATCCTACCAGTGTCCAGGGACAGAACCACACATCACTACCACATCTTCACCCAGCATCACTCTCTCTGAGCTGCGATGTGGTACTCAGTACTCTCTCACTGTCTGCACTGTGCTGGAAAATGTAAAGAAAAGTCAACTGGTGTCAACAATCCTCACCACAAGTAAGGAATTACCCTTCTTAAATATTATGTCTGGTGTCAAAGTTTATTAAACTTTAACTAGTTATCAGAATTACTCTTTAAACAGCTACAGTATCTTCCCTGATGAGAAATATGATGGTGAATTCTCCAGATCCCTAGATCCTGGCTTTTTCCAAAACATCCTTTCTATTTACAGAACCCAGTCTCAAGGAGCTGTTGTCAAAGACTGGACTAGAAGATCATTATGAAAACAAGCTGACGTTAAGTACTGTCCTTGAGATAAATGTTGATACTACATCAGATGAACCTCTTACCACTATGCAGTCACTTCCAGGGGCCTTCCTTAAGAAATTAATGATGGCAAATCTAAATGCTAGGCGTGTCAAATGTATGTCCACTGATGCAGGTGTTTCATTTCTGGGAGTAGACAGTTTTGACAATCTGGAAAGTGGCTCTGAAAACACCAATAAGATTAATCCACTGGACCTGATAACTGCCCTGTTTCTGTGTTCAGATGGTTTCCTGCAGCAGGAGATGGTCCAAAAAATGTCTATGTGTCAGTTTGCTGTTCCTCTTCTGCTGCCCAACTGTGACACAGAACAAAGTACTTTGATGCTGTGGGCCTTGAGGGACATAGTGAGGAAGTTTAGACCCTCTTCCCAAACAGACTCAAAGTCGTTCAAAGAGGAGAGAATTGTTGTCTCTGATATTCCTATGGTGTCCTTTGTTAGGATAGGAGAGAGTAGCTTGTCCAAGTCTCAGATCTTGAACAAGTTGCTTAGTAACCCTCAACAGTACCATGATACATTTGTTCATCATGATATGGAATGTGGTGATGTCCCTCGCAGAATCTCAGATGGTCTAGTTGAAATCAACTGGTACTTTCCATGTGGGAACAGAAACAATGACATGTTCACAGAGCCTATGGTGGTGGCCAATCTCAGAGGAGACATCAGGTCCTTTGAAACACAGTTCTCCTTTCTGTGTCAAACATCAGCTGCAGTTTACATTTTCATTGATGATTTCGAGGCAGATCTCAAGGTTTTGGAAGGAAAAATCACAAAAGCTGAGTTATTTCTGGTCGTCAACTCTCAAAGAAAAACATTCAGAAAAGACACATTGAAAAGAATTATCACAAACTACAATATCAACCCAACAAATGTGATTGTGAAGAAGAAGCAGAATGATGCAGAATTTGTCAAAACCCTGCAGTCATCTGTGGATGACATCATCAAAAAAAGTAAAAACAGATTGACAGTTGAAAACATGGCTACCGTAGCTCGTCAGAGTGGGATTCTGGTTGATGAAGACAGTGATGAGTGTCAGAGTGCCAGGAAGATGGCAGATGAAATCACGAGTAACATCACAGACACAGTCAAATTCAAAGATGAACAGCTACCTTTACAAGGGCAAATCTGGAAAGAGCTTTCCCAGTTGGAGAAAGAGAGATGTAGACTGAGAAAACAAGGGGATCAAGACATTGAACACTACATGAGCTCTCTGAAGAAAAAGGAGAAAGAGTTGAGAGAGAAACAATATACATTTGACATGTCAGATGCAATGGCAAGCTTTATGTTAGGATTGTCTAGGTCAGGACCTGAGCGATCCTATTTCCTCAAATGGGTGCGGATAAATCTGGACAATCTGTCACGGCAGAACCTGTCTTGCTTAAGGGACCGGTACAAAGATCTTTGCCAATGTTCTCCGGAGAGAAAAGACGACATTAAAGATTTGGATAAGCAATTATCTGACTGTTCCCTGGGACTTGAACACTTCCTGCGTGAGTTGGGCCAGTTATATGAAGCTGCCTGCTCCCTCCCTGAAAACAGCCCTCAAAGGAAACAGATGGAGCATCTCCCTGGATTGTGTGCTCAGATGCTGTTGGATGGTTTCCCCATTGAGCTTCTGGATGGAGATGCATCAAATATCCCTCTGAAATGGATATCAGCTGTACTGACTCAGCTTCATACTCTTGTGGACTCTAACAGCAAGATCCGGGTGGTCACAGTTTTAGGGGTCCAAAGCACAGGGAAGTCCACTCTCCTCAACACCATGTTTGGCGTCCAGTTTGCTGTCAGCAGTGGAAGATGCACCAGAGGGGCCTTCATGCTACTGATTAAAGTCAACAAAGACCTCAAGGAGCTGAAATGTGACTTCATCATGGTGATTGACACAGAGGGGTTGAAATCACCAGAGCTGGCTCAACTAGATGACAGCCATGAACATGACAATGAACTGGCCACACTGGTGATAGGACTCAGTGATGTCACTATCATCAACATCGCCATGGAGAACTCCACAGAGATGAAAGACATTCTTCAGATTGTTGTTCATGCTTTTATCAGGATGAAGGAAGTGGGGAAGAAGCCAGTATGTCATTTTGTGCACCAGAATGTGTCAGACATGTCTGCTCATGACAACAACATGAGGGACAGGAAGAAGTTGTTGGAACAGTTGAATGAAATGACCCAGGTAGCAGCCAGAATGGAGAAGAAGGAGAATATCACCAAGTTCACTGACGTTATGAAGTATGATCCAGACACAAGCAGCTGCTACATCCCAGGACTCTGGCATGGGACTCCCCCTATGGCTCCAGTCAATGCAGGCTACAGTGAGGCTGTGTATGACTTCAAAAAGAGCTTGATGCAAGATTTTAAAAACTGTCAGAGAAATGATGATTTGACACATTTCATGAAGTGGACACAAAGCTTGTGGGAGTCTGTTAAATTAGAGAACTTCATCTTTAATTTCAGAAACAGCTTGGTTGCAGATGCATATTCCAAATTATGCACTGAGTACAATAGTTGGGAATGGGCCTTCCAGAAAAAGATGTATAAATGGATGGTGGGTGCTGAAACAAAAATGTCTAATTTTGGCATGACAGTTCTTAATCCCCAGATCACCATCAGAGAAATGCTTAATGACCTGATGAGGGAAGCATCGGATAAGCTGTCAGTGGGGGAAAAGGAAATCCAAAACAATCTAATTACATACTTTAAAAAGCAAGATGGCCATGTCAATCTGGTGGAAAAATACAGGGAAGGCTTTGTTGCCAGTGCTAAAACACTGAGACGAGAGACAGAAAACACAGTGAGTAACGTTCTACATGGAGCTGTTGAAATCAGAGAGGGAATGGCCCAACTGGATGACATCAAGAGTTCACAGGCAAATACAATGGAGAACATGGTGCTGGCTTTGCTGCAGACCTGTAGACAGAACAAATCTGATTTATCAGATGAGGCCCTCAGAAAAGAGTTTGAAAGAATGTGGAAGGAAACTCTGTCTGAGATCAAATTCAGAGGACTCAGAAGAAGAAATGTTGCTGATGATGCCTTCAACATTTTACGTGACCATTTATCTACAAGGCCGGCTCATGTCAAAAGTATGTTGGATGAAAACAAGTTGGTTGATTGTGGGAAGACAGCCCTTATTGTGGAATCAGGGAGGTGGCAGAAGTTTATAGGCTTTTTAAAGTTCTGGGATCTAGACCAAACGAAGAAAATGCAACAGTTGTGTGACAACATAATAACGAAGTGTCAGGACTTTATAACACAGAAGGTGAAAAGCAAAACAGATTACCATGATACTTACATCAAAGAGCTGCTTAGAATAATTGATGAAACATGGCAACAAAACAACAAACTTAAAGTAAGTGAGGAATGTGAGGTGGATCTAAAGCTGCACATCTGTGGCATAGCAGCCAGAGAGTTTCAGAAGAAGCATGATGATTTCATTGCAGTCAACGACCCACGACTATGTCTGGAACAGTCTAAGAACAAGTACCTTACTGAGTTCATAGACTTGTTTCATAACCGAGACCAGTGCCTAAAGAAAGCTGAGGAGTTCACAAAGCTCTTACGGCCAGCTGTACAGGACTATGTGACCAAAATGATTGGTCCTGATGTGGTTGATGAAGTGAAGACAGGTGAAGGGTCAAAGGATTACAGCACAAGAGGGGCTTTCCAGTTCTCTGTTTTGGAACAGCTCCTGATGGATGGAGAATATGAGCAATATAGAGAGTACATTAACCAGTATGTAAACTTTGTGAAGGACTGGCTGTTTGACCAAATTTCCAATCAACTCTCTAAGGACCGCAGTCTAGAGAAATTGGAGAACAAACATCTTTCAGAGATAGTCAAGATAATCACTGATACAATTTCTAACATCAAAAAAACACATAGCCCTATAAAAAATATCAAGACTTTTATTCATAACATCTGCAGGGCCCTTGAAGAAAAGCTTGTCTTTCCAAAGGATGCTCTGGATTCCATTATGATTCTGAACACTGCAAACACAGAACAGTTTGCTGACTACATCACAGAGTTTGTGGAGGAAATGGAGCAGTCACTGGCACCTAAGTATGACAAGGATGGAGACATCGAAGAGAGACTAAGATCTCTGCCATTCAAGCCTCAGGACAAGATGTTCACCAGTCTGTTTGGATGTGGAGAGCAATGTCCCTTCTGCAGTGCACCATGTGAAGCAGGAGGTAAGGAGCATACCCAACACTTTACCTCCATTCACCGTCCACAAGGAGTCTGTGGTTGGAGGAATTTGTTTACAGCTGTGTTAGGAACTGACATATGTTCATCCTCTGTGATTAGTGACAGACAATTCAAGACAAAACTGACTGAAGGCAAATTTCACCCCTACAAGGACTACCAGACATATTACCCTGACTGGATGATAACTGGAGATCCCAGCATTAAGGCTACAGACTACTGGAAGTATGTGATGACCACATTCAATGAGAGAATTGCTAAAGACACAAATGCACGACCTGCTGATATCCCAGAGGACTGGAAGACATTAACAAGTGATGACGCATTGAAGAGCTTGAAAAACGCATTCAACATGAAATAAAGTGGGAAACGATATCATGATTCTTGACCTATACATAGAATTGGCCAATCAAAGATTTCAGACATTTCAACCAGAAATAACTCACCAAGCATGAATGTGACAACACAGCAACACAAAGCCAAGATACAGTCAATTCAATCAAGAACTATTGTAATAAATAGCGAATCTTGCAATTCCAAATTAATTTGTGATTTAAAAAACAACAAAATGGGGCCCCCGCCACTCGTTTTGATAGTCAGCTGAAGGATGGGGCTATGGAAATAAAACATTAATTTTTGGGTTATGATTAAGACAGACAGTTCAGGTCATGAGGCATTTATATTCAACCACTGGGTAAATACAGAAAACTGAAATGACCATTGAACAGCTTCCCAAATATCAAACTGTAGCTTTAAAGAAAGGAACTGTTGTTTATCAGAGGCTCCACCTGTGACAATCAGGGATGGCTTTAAGGATAGTGACATCACTGACTGACAGCTACCAGCAGGCTGATATAGAACGGAAGGTGAAGTTGTCATATCTGCTGTAGATCACTATATCTCCTGGACTGGAGTATAGTCTTTCATGTTAACAGTACTATATCACCTGGACTGGAGTATAGTCTTTCATGTTAACAGTACTATATCACCTGGACTGGAGTATAGTCGTTCATGTTAACAACACTATATCACCTGGACTGGAGTATAGTCTTTCATGTTAACAACACTATATCACCTGGACTGGAGTATAGTCTTTCATGTTAACAACACTATATCTCCTGGACTGGAGTATAGTCTTTCATGTTAACAACACTATATCTCCTGGACTGGAGTATAGTCTTTCATGTTAACAGCACTATATCACCTGGACTGGAGTATAGTCTTTCATGTTAACAGCACTATATCTCCTGGACTGGAGTATAGTCTTTCATGTTAACAACACTATATCTCCTGGACTGGAGTATAGTATTTCATGTTAACAGTACTATATCTCCTGGACTGGAGTATAGTCTTTCATGTTAACAACACTATATCACCTGGACTGGAGTATAGTATTTCATGTTAACAACACTATATCACCTGGACTGGAGTATAGTCTTTCATGTTAACAGTACTATATCTCCTGGACTGGAGTATAGTCTTTCATGTTAACAACACTATATCACCTGGACTGGAGTATAGTCTTTCATGTTAACAACACTATATCACCTGGACTGGAGTATAGTATTTCATGTTAACAGTACTATATCTCCTGGACTGGAGTATAGTCTTTCATGTTAACAACACTATATCACCTGGACTGGAGTATAGTATTTCATGTTAACAACACTATATCACCTGGACTGGAGTATAGTCTTTCATGTTAACAGTACTATATCTCCTGGACTGGAGTATAGTCTTTCATGTTAACAACACTATATCACCTGGACTGGAGTATAGTCTTTCATGTTAACAACACTATATCACCTGGACTGGAGTATAGTCTTTCATGTTAACAGCACTATATCACCTGGACTGGAGTATAGTCTTTCATGTTAACAACACTATATCACCTGGACTGGAGTATAGTCTTTCATGTTAACAACACTATATCACCTGGACTGGAGTATAGTCGTTCATGTTAACAACACTATATCTCCTGGACTGGAGTATAGTCTTTCATGTTAACAACACTATATCACCTGGACTGGAGTATAGTCTTTCATGTTAACATCACTATATCACCTGGACTGGAGTATAGTCTTTCATGTTAACAACACTATATCTCCTGGACTGGAGTATAGTCTTTCATGTTAACAAATCTATATCACCTGGACTGGAGTATAGTCGTTCATGTTAACAGCACTATATCACCTGGACTGGAGTATAGTCTTTCATGTTAACAGCACTATATCACCTGGACTGGAGTATAGTCTTTCATGTTAACAACACTATATCACCTGGACTGGAGTATAGTCTTTCATGTTAACAAATCTATATCACCTGGACTGGAGTATAGTCGTTCATGTTAACAGCACTATATCACCTGGACTGGAGTATAGTCTTTCATGTTAACAACACTATATCTCCTGGACTGGAGTATAGTCTTTCATGTTAACAACACTATATCTCCTGGACTGGAGTATAGTCTTTCATGTTAACAGCACTATATCACCTGGACTGGAGTATAGTCTTTCATGTTAACAGCACTATATCTCCTGGACTGGAGTATAGTCTTTCATGTTAACAACACTATATCTCCTGGACTGGAGTATAGTATTTCATGTTAACAGTACTATATCTCCTGGACTGGAGTATAGTCTTTCATGTTAACAACACTATATCACCTGGACTGGAGTATAGTATTTCATGTTAACAACACTATATCACCTGGACTGGAGTATAGTCTTTCATGTTAACAGTACTATATCTCCTGGACTGGAGTATAGTCTTTCATGTTAACAACACTATATCACCTGGACTGGAGTATAGTATTTCATGTTAACAACACTATATCACCTGGACTGGAGTATAGTATTTCATGTTAACAGTACTATATCTCCTGGACTGGAGTATAGTCTTTCATGTTAACAACACTATATCACCTGGACTGGAGTATAGTATTTCATGTTAACAACACTATATCACCTGGACTGGAGTATAGTCTTTCATGTTAACAGTACTATATCTCCTGGACTGGAGTATAGTCTTTCATGTTAACAACACTATATCACCTGGACTGGAGTATAGTCTTTCATGTTAACAACACTATATCACCTGGACTGGAGTATAGTCTTTCATGTTAACAGCACTATATCACCTGGACTGGAGTATAGTCTTTCATGTTAACAACACTATATCACCTGGACTGGAGTATAGTCTTTCATGTTAACAACACTATATCACCTGGACTGGAGTATAGTCGTTCATGTTAACAGTACTATATCTCCTGGACTGGAGTATAGTCTTTCATGTTAACAGCACTATATCACCTGGACTGGAGTATAGTATTTCATGTTAACAACACTATATCTCCTGGACTGGAGTATAGTCTTTCATGTTAACAACACTATATCACCTGGACTGGAGTATAGTCTTTCATGTTAACATCACTATATCACCTGGACTGGAGTATAGTCTTTCATGTTAACAACACTATATCTCCTGGACTGGAGTATAGTCTTTCATGTTAACAAATCTATATCACCTGGACTGGAGTATAGTCGTTCATGTTAACAGCACTATATCACCTGGACTGGAGTATAGTCTTTCATGTTAACAGCACTATATCACCTGGACTGGAGTATAGTCTTTCATGTTAACAACACTATATCACCTGGACTGGAGTATAGTCTTTCATGTTAACAAATCTATATCACCTGGACTGGAGTATAGTCGTTCATGTTAACAGCACTATATCACCTGGACTGGAGTATAGTCTTTCATGTTAACAACACTATATCTCCTGGACTGGAGTATAGTCTTTCATGTTAACAACACTATATCACCTGGACTGGAGTATAGTCTTTCATGTTAACAGCACTATATCACCTGGACTGGAGTATAGTCTTTCATGTTAACAGCACTATATCACCTGGACTGGAGTATAGTCTTTCATGTTAACAGTACTACATCTCCTGGACTGGAGTATAGTCTTTCATGTTAACAAATCTATATCACCTGGACTGGAGCATTTCGCTACACCCACAATAACATCTGCTAAACACGGGTATGTAACAAATATCATTTGATTTAGAGTATAGTCTTTCATGTTAATGTTAGAAGATATGATCATACTACATGATCACACTATTTGTATAAAGATCTTAATCAGAATTGAATGAATACGATGTTCAGTGTGATAAACATTCTTAGAAGTGAAACTCTTTAAACATAAAATAAAGGTCCTTTTTCTTTGCTTAATCTTTGATATTGTGTATTGTCTTTGGTTTGATTTAGTTTGTCTTGTATGTATCATTCATTTAGTCTTTGAAAGACCAGCCCAATGATGGGCTAAAAGGGATCCAAAAACCATGCAGTATGTACATATTATTATTGTGAATGGTCCATTAGAGTTTTATATAGAAATATAGACATGTGATTCTACATGTAATTCTATGTTCAGATTACCATGACAACAAAGCCTCTGAAACAGATGCATACATACTGTACATTGTGAAATGCTTTTGTAAGGTTCTTCAAAGAACTTATAGGGTATCCCCCACAGTTTCAATTTGAAGAACCCCTAAAGGATCTTCCAGGAACATTTTCTTTTTAGAGCGCATCTTATATAGTTGAGTTATATTGCTTTAAGGGCTGCTGTAGTTGCATGTATGCCTTTCCATCATGTAACAAGTTAATTATGCTATTGTTTGTTTATTTGTCTCAGATTTGTCAAATGTAAAGAATGTATACACCTATATTTTAATTTACAAATCTCAGCATTATTTTATTGACGAAAAATGCATGTACCACATTTCTATGACTTTTCTACCTATCATCATAC